>NC_056736.1:98057482-98129982 GCF_019279795.1 Protopterus annectens
TTGCACCAAGATTTCACTGCACTTCATGTTTGCAGTAGTCATGGCTGCATGGGAAGAAACTATCACAATGTGTGTGGTCCTGAGGCTACATACAGAAAGATTAGGATTTCTCATATGTCTTTGCACTCCTTGTTCTACAAGGCTTGTTTGAATGCCACAGGAGAGCTGTGGCTAGCCTTATTTCCACTATATAGTGTCCAAGTATTCTTAAGTACTTGAGAAACCATCTGTTTTCCAAACAAAAACTGTCCAGGAGGTATTACACAAATACTAATGACTAAATTTTTCTCCTGCTGAGGCCGCACAGTAAGCAAAATCACTGTTTAAAACTGTTTTTCTGTTTTCTCAGTATGCATAAAAGCTAGAAGATCTGATACACAAAAGCTGTTTGCCATGTCTTGTATGTTTTGTCAGCATATCCAAATATTAGAGAAACTCTTAACTGCACATATATCCAGAAACAACTATACATCTTAAAGTCATAACTTTCACCAACGTATTGCTACTAAAGCACCATGGAAGTGAAAAGTACACTCCTGACTATAACCCATATGAGACAGATCGTACCTCACAACTGTCCAGAATTATGCAGAATGTCCAGATTTTTGTCTCATTTTTTGGTTTGTTCGGCATAAAATGTGTGGTCTTCTAGGCAAATCATCAAGGGCTTGCATCACTAAATAATGACAGACATTTGATTTTCTGAGTTTATATCCTTTAGAAAATGTATACTAGTGCAATACATGTTATTCTAGCAGCTATCTAAGCTAATAATATCAATATTTAAACTCTGTCTCTGATTTTGGGCCTTGGTCCCCTCATTATTTTTGACTTTGTCCAGGATTCATGCCCTAAGAGATTGAGTGGTATAGCCCATGGGGCAGTAGAGCTAAAGTGTGGAACAGGAAGGAGTAACAAGGCAATGTCTGCTTGTATCTCTTTGGGCAAAAGTCAAGGATGAAGAGGTGCAGATGAATCCTGTGTTACAGTTCTGGTGAAGACTACAGATGTTGATGATAGGAGCATCTGTCTGCATGTGTGTTGGGAAGGGTAATAGAGGAGCACATTACCTCTGAGGTGGAGGCAGCTTCCTTGAAATGTCCATTGTCTGTCCACTACTAGTTTGTTACTTACTAAACTGAGATTAATGGATACTTCAAAATGTAACTTGCCATGCAATGTGTTGTGTTCAGCAGAATTGTGATATTGTTGACTATTCTACTCTCCACATTACAACCCTGCTCTAAAACACTCTTCTTCCTCCTCCTCTGTCAGATTGATAGGATTGAACTGGCATTCCTAAAGTACAAGAAATTAAAACAAGACAAGGGAGACACACGATAATGGAGCAGGGAACACAGATGCAGTATCTCATTGTATAGAGAAGAAATGTTTACAAATGCCAGTTCAGTTATAGCATGATGAACCGTGTACATCCTATTCCCAGCCACAGTTCACTACTTGGCTAGCTGCCCTGGTGAACCATTTTAAGCCTAGCCAATTTCCCTCAAATCTGAGAATCAAGCCCTGTACATTGTATCTATAAGGTAGACACTGTAAGCATTATGCTAACTCACAGTTTCATAAAGGGATACACCGGAATTCTTGCTCTAAGAGGTTAATGGCTGAGAGGTCTTACTATCAGGAAAGGGGAAACCCACCCAGTGAAAGTACATTTCTGGGGCATCTTGTTGTTGTTATGGCATTGAGAACAGCTCATCTGGGATGTAGATAATCTGACTTCAGTAGTGGCTGACCCTACCAATCCAGTTCACTTTACAGAAGAAAGTCTTCCTCTACTGTTCCCACCCCTCCATGGTAAAATAGCATTGTCATAGTAAGTGACCAGTACCCACCTTTTTGATATTTTCCTGTCTCTGCATGCTAGATAGTTGTATCAGACTGCAAATGACACCAAATTATCTTTACAGTTTTTAATTTGCGAAGCAGTGTGACATATGTAACTTTGTAACTTGAATTTCCAGGCACAACACAGTGAAATAATTTGTCCCCTCATAGGATAATGTCCATTACCTGACCATCAATAGTATTTAATAAGCAAACCTACCTCTAACAGAATAGAAGATCTTCCCATCTTATTGGTTGTGTGCATAGCAATATTATTTTTGGATCAGTTGGAAAATGTTTCACTAATGTCAACTACTTAAGATACTAGTTTGAATATTTTATAACATTTTAAAGGAAGCAAATTGTAAGAACTGGAATAAAGGTCTTTATCTTTTATTTTACCCAGAGCTGCAGATAACAAGTGCCAAATACCTCAGCTGCATCTTTGTGTGCCAAATCTTATTGTACCTTTCAGATTAAAAGTCTTTACTCACTAGAGTTTTGATAAAGGTGGTTTATTATGTAGTAGCTGCATACAGTGGAAGTAGATAAAGTAATCCAACAAGATCCGAACCAGACTTAACTGCCTCAAATGACAGTACTGATTAAGTGAATCAAACAGTTGCTAAAGATTACTCACACTTCTGTATCTCTGAAGTTCGAATTACACTGTCCTTTGTAACTCTGAAATCAGAATTGTTTCCTTCCTTTGCAATGGTAGAATTAAGAAAACTGCACTTTTTTTCTGCAGTTTCTGAACTTTTACTGATTTCTGAATATCTGAACTGCAAGAAGTTTGACCTGACTTCTGTGATCAGTCTCCTGAGTATACAAACTGAAATTCTGTCTAGGAAGTATCTCTCATAATACTAAAACTGTAAGTTTCTCACAAGTGCTACATTCCTCTTTAAACTTAACTCCCAAGCCTTGTACCATCTAAACAAGTTCCACTTTTGTACCAGATGTTCTGCACACTCTGTTAGCATGTCTTATCCATATCAGTGCTTTGGCCTGGAGGTTATTTCACTGAGCTCATCTGTATCCTTCATTGAAACATTCCTTTCCATTGAAAATTGAGATATTGGTCTCCTTTAATATGGTTTCATTTCTAGGCCTCTGCAAATAAAATACTGTATTTATGTTTGATTTATGTATGATTTATTCTGGCAAAACTCTATTTATGTTAAGCCTATTTGTACACAAATTAAATTCTTCTGTTGCTCGCAGAAGATATTTCTAGTGTCAGCTAGTGACACGTTAGGGTATTTCCTTCCCCCACTGGACTGTCTTAAACTTTATATAGCTTATCTGAAGGTCAACAAGGTCCATGCTTCTCCAGGGTCATGATGTGACATCGAGGGAGTAGCGTCCTTTCCCATCATAACAGGCACAGTTCCCTGCCCTCTTCATTTGGATCATTATTTGAATATAGAAGCTCATGAATGCTGTTTTATTCTGTTTGGGATACTGGCATTTTCAGTTTTTCTAGACCAGTATTTTTCTACTTCTTCTAGTCTTAAATTCTTGTTTCAGTGTCTATTTGCCTTTGGTATAGCAGAAATAAGCCTAATACTCAGTTCATATTCCTGAGTTTGCATACTCAATTCTGTTGGTGTAACTGTAGGTCCTTCACTGATATTTTCTAGACAGATTCCTTTTGTAGTTTTTACTACTGGAGTTTCCGCAAAAGATCTATGCTTCCCTTCTGTCAAATACCAAGCATTAGACTGTATCATTCAACCATGCTATTCAAACAGAAATCTAAACTCCTTGAAAAAAATCCATGCTCTAAATAGCTAAGTCAACAAACGCTGCAGTGATTCATTATATTCCAATTGCATCTGAAATAAATGGAGTCCCTCTTCAGCTCACTTGAAAAAAACTCAGCAATATACATGCATTTATGTACCAATTCAGACAATATCTCATGGATAATAAAAAATAATAAAAAGAAGAATCGACCAGCACGGCTGAATAAAATACTAAATGTTTATTCACATAAAGCAATGGTAAGCACTTTCTCGGCAAAGCTGCTTCTTCAGACCATGCACATACATTCTACTCATGCATTTAAACTCAAAGGAATCAAATCAGCTCAACAAAACAAATCATGTGACCTGAGCACCAGTTTTAAAGAAACACAGTCATTCAAACTGGGGCTCCTGTCCACTTGTAGATTAAAAATCCACTTAAGCTCATTACACTCTGTTATTCCTCAAGTCACTCTACCTCATACTCACTTCATCAGTTCTAAAACAATACAATTAAAATAGTGATGTTTTACCAAAGCACTACTTGATTTCTGTTTCTTGATATCATTATTGTGTTCTAAAACTCTTAAAGTCCGGTTGGTTTTCCCTACATAAAACACACTACATGCTATGTATTGCACCAGGTAAACCACATTACTACTCTTACAGTCAGTGCAGAAATCAAATTCAGTGTAATGCCCAGAGATCGGATGTGCAATATGTAAAGTTGCCCAGATAAACTTACAATATTTATGTCACTCGAATAAGTTAGCAAAATTCTAGGATCTCTCATTTGACTGGATTGGACAATCTCTGAATCAATACAACTAGTTTCAGAAAAATAAGGTCTGGCAGAAGTTCCCCTCAGTGAGCATACTTCTGTAATGGTCCTCTCAATCTCATTCTGAGAATAACCCCTGTTTAAAAACTTATTTGTCATAGTTTAAAAATCCTCTCTAGCTGCTCATCATTATTACATAACCTCATAACTCTCAAAAACTGGCTTTTTAATACATTTCTTGAAATATGTCTGGGGTGCATGCTTGATTTATGTAGTACATTATTTCTCTTACATGGCTTCTTATATATTGCTGTATTTAATTCACCTAGCATATTGCAAAGGAGAGATCTTAGAATTTTGCTTACTTATTCGAGTGACATAAATATGTCTGTGACATTATCAAGAATAATTGGCTAGTTTTAATGGGAAATGAGGACCTTAAAAATATATTGGGCACTACACCAACATTTTCTTTTAAATATAACAAATTACTGAAATGTCATTTGTGTTATAGGCAACAGACAATGGTTAGTAATTTAAGATATGACCATGTAGGGACCCTCCATGCAGATCCTGTACTGCATGTAAGTTTATCTGGACAACTTTACATATTGTACACCCAATATCTGGGCATTATATTGAATTTGATTTCTGCACTGACTGTGAGAGTAGTAATGTGGTTTACCTTGCAAAATGCATAGCATGCAGTGCTTTTTATGTAGGGATAACCAACCGGGCTTTAAAAGAGATGGTTTTAAAACACAATAATGATATCAAGAAACAGAAATCAAGTAGTGCTTTGGCAAAACATGTCAGTGACTTTGATTTTAGTCACTATTTTAAGTGCATTGTTTTATAATTGATGAATGTGAATATGGGGGGGGGGTGGTGGCTTGGGGAGTAAAACAGAGTGTAATGAGCTAAAGTGGATTTTTGATGTATGAGCAGACAGGAGCCCTGGTTTAAACAATTGTGTTTCTTTAAAAGGTCGTGATTTGTTTCATTTAGCTGATTTTATTCCTTTGAGTTTAAATGCATGAGTAGAATGTATGTATGTAGTCTGAAGAAGCATCTTTGCAGTGACAGTGCTTACATTGTTTTATGTGAATAAACATTTAGTATTTTATTCAGCCATGTTGGTCAATTGTTCTCATTTTTATTATTTATTTCTTGTGGATTTGATCAACTTTTACGCACTAATACCCATTGTTTTGGACTAATATCTTATGGATACTTAGACATGCACCTGTCCATCCCCAGGATAGACTCAAAAGTACTAACTGAATATACCTCTGTGGATGTCCAGGCTAGGCTAAACTTACAAATGTAGAAATAATCTAATACTTAAATACAGCCTAACTCCCTATAGCAGTGTTTTGTATTCTGTCCTCAAATCTCCCCTGTTTTATTTCTCACACTTCAAACTCCCTTAGTAGCAAACCTCATCCACCTATTTACTATTATCCTGTTACATCTTCTTTTCTACGAAACCTCTCATGCTTTCTCAAATAATGTTTTGCCTTTCAAGATTTACTAAACACTATTCTGTCTTCTTTTCTACACCCTGCATTTGGCATAGCAATAAATCTGCATTAACCAAATAAATATATTTTTTTTTATTTAGCTTCATTATTGCATAATTTTCTCTCCCAATATATGGGGTTGTTTTACTACACTTACAGCAGCATTCAGTCAATTGTACTCATACCCCATTTATAAACACTGAATGCAACTATTGTAAATATTGTTTTCATATATATATATATATATATATATATATATATATATATATATTGTGTGTATCTCTTCGTAAAATTGATTTGACTATGGATCTTTTCTTCCCAGGCCTCTGCTGAAAAGGGGTTTTAACCAGGTGTACTTTCCTGGAAAATAAATATGAAATCAAACAGTATATAAATAAACTCTCAAAGCTCAGTGTGTTTGGAAGTGTCCAGTTCCACGGCTTTGTATTTATTGGCTCCATATGTGAATACATCATGTTGTATTCCTTCCCATCCCTTCACATTGTCTATAGTTCATGAAACCAGTTATTCTATTATATGTTTTTGTATGCACTATACCTTCTGGGCGTAATACTTTACTAAGACTAGTTTACATTTTTGCTTGGGTTATAGAGTATTTTCTCTTATCTTCATGTACAAACATTACTTCAGTTTTCAGGGTACTAGTAGCTTTATGATCGTGCACCTATTATGTTTTAACAGCATAATCATTCTCCCAGAGTCTTCCAATCATAACAATTCTTTTCAATTTACTTCAATATTGCATTTAATTAGGATGACCACAGCACAATGCGATACTGCAGATTCTGTGCATTTAGAAGTCAAGAATTCAGCATTATCACATTCTGTTGGTAGATTTTCAGTTGTACTTTTTTAACAACTTGTTGACTAGAGTATTATTAACTTCTACAGCTGCAGTCTTTTTACCATTATCAGCCAAAATGCAAACTAATGAATTAATGTAAGATAAACAGACTCTCAATAATTGTGAAGTGCCTTCTGTCACTTGTTTGCCTCTAACATATGACAAGAAGGCTGAGGTTTTCATTTAGATGCTTTAATACATGGAAACACATCATTAAATATGAACAAACTAGTTAACAGACAGACATTATATAAATACATGCTTACATCTCAACAGCTAACTACAAAATGTTAGTCAGGCTTGCACTAGCTCAGTATTTATACACTTGTGCAAGCCCTTGGATAGCTTCTTAAAGGTATATACACACAGATTAATCTACATCCTCCCTCTTAAAAAGATTGCCCTTTGTAAAAAAAAAACAATATCAGAGTCAGACATGCATTACTATATACATCAGAAACAAAAGACAATGTTCATGTCCAAGTTGCTTCATATCTGCTACAGGGTTTAGAGATGTGACCATATATTGTAACATAGCAATCTGGACCAAATTTAGCAACAGTGACAGTCTGAGGTGCACAACTCATATCAGGAACTTCTGGATTTGTCACAGGAACTGGAAAGTCCTCTGGAACTTCCTCTGGAATTGGAACATTGGACAACTCACTCTGAGATAAAGAGTCTTTCTCACAGGCCATGTGCTGTGGTATTGGCTCGGTCAATGCTCTGAAAATGTTTTTGATTCCACCTAAAAAACTGCTCCTTGTGATGCCACAATGCATGATTTTGGCTCTGGACCAATGTTTATCATGATACCGATCTGATCATAGCCTTTAGAAGTTTGCATCCTTACCACTTCTCCCTCTCATAATGGATGGAGCGGTTTGTTGGTTTTATCATAGCAGGACTTCTGGGTTAAGTACTTCCTCAACAAACTGGCTTTCATTAACCTGTTGTTCTTGATACATAGAATTAACAATTGACTACTGATTGGTAATGTGGTTCTGGTTTGTCTCTGAGCAGGTGAACCAAGATATTTATCACGAGGAACATTTCTGAGATTCAAGAGATTTAGGAAAACATCATTTATATCTCTTTTTGACTTCTCAAGTTACTGTTTTGCTCTTTGAACTGCATGTTCTGCCAAACCATTTCACTGAGGGTACTTAGGGCTATTCATGATGTGAGTCAAGTCCTATTCTTCAGCAAATCTTTTGAACTGTTGGCTTGTAAACTGCATGCCATAGTCAGAAAAAACTTTGTGCGGACTACCATGCACAGCAAAATGATGCTTCATCTTAGTAATGCCAGTATTGGATGCTAGGTTAGGAAGTAGGTCACTCTAAAACCAATTTGAGCAAGAGTTTACTAACACCAAATAATGTTGACCATTCCACTCAAAAATGTCCACAGTCACCGATGACCAGGGTAGTTCCAAAATCTGGTTTAGCTGAAGTGGTTCCTTCTGCTGATGTGGCTTAGTAATTTTACACACTGAACAAGATAAAAGTACAGTCTCAATGTCTTGTGACATAGAAGGTCAAAATACTAGTCCTCTCGCCCTTCTTTTGGTAGAGTTGGTACCTGGGTGACCATGATGCAAGATAGTAATGTACTCTTGTTGCAAGGACTTTGGAACAATGACTTTCAGACCTTTCATAATGATTCCTTTGTCAGACTAAATTTCATCTCTGTATGAAAAATAAGGTTGCACTTCTTAAGGTAAACTAGATTGCTTTGATGACCATCCTTGATTGATAAAGTGGTTGACCCTTTGTAAAACTAGATCTGTGGCTGTGTGATCTCTCAACTCATCAAGACACGTGGAAGAAACATTTCTCGCTTCCATGACTTCAAAATCAAGGTTCTCATTCTCATGCTGTTCTGTGGTATTTCTGGGTAATCTGGATAAAGTATCCGCAAGATAAAGAAGTTTGCCTTTCTTGTAGACAAGATTGAAATTATACTTTGGTAATCTCAGCATCGTGCATTGCAGTCTGGCTGGAGTTGACAGCATAGGCTTTCTCAAGATACTGGCTAAAGGTTGGTGATCTGTTTCAATCTGGATAGGTCTACCATAAACATAATCACAGAACTTCTAACACGCAAACACAATTGCCAAAAGCTCTTATTCGATCTGGGCATACTGCATCTCAGTTTCAGTAAGAGTTCTCGATGTATAGACAACAGGTTGATTATCTTGTAGAATGACTGCACCAAGACCAAATTTTGAAGCATCACAGGAAAGTTTAACTGGCTTGTGAACATCATAGTATCTGAGAGTTTATGGACTAGCAATTCTCTGTTTCAGGACTTCAAATGCTTTTTGATATTGCTTTAACCAAGACCAGGATACATCTTTACACGTCAGCTCTCTGAGTGATGCTGAAAGTTGGCTCAAGTCTGGAATGAACTTGCCTAGGTAGTTGATCATGCCAAAAAAACATTGCAGGGCTTGAACATTGTCTAGTGCTGGCATCGCGAGAATGGCTGTTTGCTTTGAAGGGTCTGGTCGTAAACCTGTACTTGTAAATAAATGACCAATATAAGTGACTTCTTGTAGCTTGAATTTGTATTTCTGTGGATTGAGCTTAAGATTCACTTGATGTGCCCTTTCTAGAACTTTTCTGAGGTTTCTATCATATTCTGCTTCATCACGACCCCCATCAGTATGTAGTCTACTGTAATAGCACAAGGATACCCAGAAAAAAAATTGCTATATTTCTCATTGAAAGGCCTCACTTGCAGAATTTTTCCCAAATGGCATTATCAAAAATCTGTACCTGCCAAACAGAGTAGTGAATGTAGTGAGCAATGAGGATTTCTTACCAAGTTGAATTTGTCAAAATGAACTCTTTGCATATAGGACAGAAACAATAGTGGCATTTTGTATTAAGGTTGCAACTTCTTTGATTATGTGCATTGGATGATGAGATCATTTTAGTGCTTTGTTCAAATCTTGTGGATCAATTAATATTCTGATGTCATCTGAGCTTTTATTGTGCGTGACCACCATGGAGTTTCAACTGGACAAATCACACCTTGTCAAACCATTTTATCTAACTCAGCTTTGACTCTGTCCTGCATGACTATTGCAACTTTTTGAGCTTGCCTGACAACTGGACTGACCTCTTTGTCTAACTTCATGGAGTACACAACTGGAAGTTTGCCTAGTTTGTCTTTGAACAGATCAGGATATGTAGAAAAAATGTACTGGGCAAAATTAGAATAGTGATCTTTCAGGCTAACATGATGGACTTCCTTATTAAATGAAAGCAGTCTCATTTTCAAACTGTCTCTGAGCCCTAATAATGACTGGAAGTGCCTCTTGACCACATAAAATAACAAGTCACAGCTTCTTCCAGCAGAGTAACATGAAAGCACTACTGAGCCTTCAGTATGAATTTCTTCACTTCCATAAGCAACAAGCTTTCCACACCTTCCCTAACCAAGCCTTTCACCATGACACACTCTAGCAAATATTTCTGCTGACATAGCACAGCACTTGGAACCTATAGTAACTTTGAGCTCTGTGGGTTTTCATTTATCCAAATAGTACACAATTCTTCATTCTTTGCCCTTAAATTGGGTTCATATTACGTTTTAGAATGCTTAGGCTTTCGAATGCCTAAATGTTGAAACGTAAACGTCGAATGCTCAAAAACGTGACCGGCCAATTTTTCCAATGGAAAAAGTTTGCTTTGCCGTCATCAGGGATTTGCCCTTTTCCCCAATGTAGAGAGATCTCGGAGTTGGTATATTTAGTTAGGGGCGGATGTAGGGGGGTTGTGGGGGGTGAAGCCCCCCCTTGATTAGGGTTTTAAAGTCTGTTTTTTTGTTGGCCAAGTGAATTTTGGCCGGTCACGGTTTTGAGCATTCGATATTTCGGTATCGACGTTTAGGCTTTTGACAACCTAAGTGTTGGACATTCTAATATAGAACCCTTAAATCTACTGCAGTGACTGTTTCATGAAGCACTGGCACACCATCAACAAAAAAAGTGGGGTTACAGCTTTCTAATTGATCAACTCATTTCTTAAAATGTTTCCTTTTAATGAAAGATTGTGGGCCTTTTGATTTACAAGACCTTTTGAAGTGATTCCATTTATTACATTTATGGCACTGTTGACCAAATGCTAAACATTTTTCCCTTTCAGATTCATGGCTTCCATCACAATTACGACAGTTGGCAATGAAACTAGGTTGCGGCCCATGCTTTGAGTTTGCTGACTCACTCTTATGCTTCAGTGAGACTGCAATCTGTGGAATTTGCAAGAAAGTTCTGGGGTCTACCAGTGAGTGCTGCAGGGATTACACTTGCTACCATGTGCTTGGGCCTGTTTCTTTAAATAATGTGCTGCATACTATCAACATGAGTTTTGTCACTGTGCCTTCTATAGCTGCTCTAATTTGTAAGCATATTTGTGTGTTTTTCTGTAAGCTCATATATCTGACAAATCTCAATGGCCTTATTCAAAGTTAAATCACTGTCATGAAGATACATTTTTCTCACAGCATCATCTCTAATACCATACACAAGTCTGTCCTTCATCAACTCATCCTTTAAATCACCAAATCTGTACGTTTTAGCCTTGTTTCAAAGGTCAGTTATATATTTTGCAAAAGTTTCACCGGGCTTTTGATCCCTTGTATAAAATAAGTGCCTTTGCATTGTCACATTTATCTGGGGATTATACATTTCTCTAAATTTATGTTTTAAGCATCCTGGGTCCTCCCCTGACTCAGCCTGCACAACAATATGACAGTTTCCCCCTCTGTTGTATAGATAGCAGGTGCATGCACAAATAAGCGTTCCCTTTCGATGGCTTCTGACTCAGATAAATTAAGCAGAATAAATGCTTTGTATGATCACCTTTATCAGAAAATGCAGCCTGTATGAAAATGTCGTACTCTTGCTCAAACACTCTCCAGTTCTCAGCAATATTACTGTCAAACACAAGTGCATTGGGTTTTGAAAATCCAGCTGCCATGCCCACAAAGTATACACATAAATACAATAAAAATGTGGCCCTTGTAGTTATGTACAAACTGTTCTGTGAACTTGTAACAACATTCAAATGCACAATAAACTCTTCAAAATACTGTATTTGCGAAATATGCACTGTAATGTCTGCATTCTGTGAAATATGCCCCGTAATGGTTGTACATTTGCGAAATAGCTTTATTGTAACACCGCACAAACATTTGAACACTTTATACACTTCTGATAACTCAGATATCTTTGCTTAATAAGAAAAATACATGATTTGTGAAAATGCTGTCATTTCCCCTTATTTTATTAATTTTATGCAATTTGGACTTTATTTTGAAAATTTTTAGTAGTAATTTGAATATTTTTATCAATATACATATCTGTTTATGCAAATATCATTTAGAACATTTTGTATGTAATGTTTCATATTATGCAAAAAAGAAATAGTGCTGAGCAAGTTTCAATACCTGAAATTCATTTCTGACCTGTTTTGTGAATTATGCACATTATAGGAATGATTCACTGCTATATATTCCTCCAGCTCCAAGCAAGTGCCTTATGTCATTTTACCCAAGCCGCCTTTAACTTCATGCCCTTTAGATATGCCGTTTCTGATTCCATGTCCTTTAGACATGCCACTTCTGGCACCATGTCATTCATTCATTCATCTCTAACATATATGACAATAGGCATCTATATCACGTTATCTAAATCTTACTACATCGAATCAATAAAGGTCGAACTTTATTGATCGAAGTAGTAAAATATCAAATAACATAAAAAAAAATTAATAAATCGTATTTGATATTGTCAGCTTACAACAATGTGAAGTAGACCCGACAATAAGGCTGGAGTGTTCATTTAGATGCTTTAATACATAGAAACACATCAGGATGGAGAGCAGCATCATTAAATACAAATGAACTAGTTAACAGACAGACCTTATATGCATACATGCCTACATCTCAACAGCTTACTACAAAATGACAGCCTACCTTGCACGTGTTCAGTATTTATACACTTGTGCAAGCCCTTGGATAGCTTCTTAAAGGTATATACACACACATTGATCTACACTTCATCAGGTGCATCAGTTATTTTATTTCCAGATCCAGTCAGTGATAGCAGAAGTAATCCAGGGTCACAAATACAAATATCAGCAGCAAACAATAACTTTACAAGTCAAGGTAATATGGTCCCTAGTTGTATGTAGTCATTTATGAAGTTTCCATTCAATCCCTTTGAGCATGTTAATGACAATATGTCCATTGGTTCAAGTAACATGCCAGTTATTATCGTTATTGCAGATGAAATAGCAAAATAATTATAGGGGCTGTTAATCAATTTAAAGAGGTTTACAATGGGATATATTATGTTTTCAGCAAAGTAGAGATTCAAAAAAAAGACTCAAGTCCCACTAAGCCTTCCTTACTCTAGAGAATGTCGATGTCTGTTTAGTTACAGAAGCATGGTTTAAAGTCATGGAGTACACCTTGAAACTGCAAGGCTACAATGCCTTCCACACATCTAAACCACCTGCTTTACAAGAAGGGACAAAAGGTGGAGGTGTCTCAATATTCATTAAAAATAGTCATATCTCAAGTCTGGTCAAGCAGTATGACTCACTTGAACTACTCAATGCCCATATCACCATAAGCAAAGTTCCATACCATAACATTGCAAACTATAGTTCTCCTCAATGACTCAATAGACCCATACTGCGTACATAAATATACTGAAGTCAGTCTGCATTGAACCTAACACTATAGTCCTGAGTAACTTCAATTACTTCACTATAAATTGGGCAACATACACAACATCCAATGTGGAGGGCCAGAGATTCCTAGACTTTGTCATTTGAAATGCTTTGGACCAGATAGCCCATAAGATCATAAAGCTGCCCCCTTTGAAATCAAACCAAAACTTGTCACTGCATCCAACCCAAGTACATTTTGAAATAATTCCAAGGTGAAGCACCTACTATTGAGTGACAATTTAGAAAGTTTCAAGCCCCTCAAACCACATGAGTACTATTGCCTATGTGGAATTGTTCACAAAACCTCTATACCATCATCAAGTAAATAACTACATCAAGGCCACTGTACCCACTCAAAAGGAGAGTAGGACTATCTCAAAGAACAAACAACCCTAGTGGAATCCCAGTGAAGTGCAATGCCCAGAAAGGCAAAATTAAATGTAATCAAACTAAATAAGCAACTCAGGAGACTTATTAAATCCATCAAAGGCAAATTTGAGGTAAAGATGGCTTTGCAAGCAAAGGACAACCATAAAGCCTTCTTCAGCTATGTATGCAGCCTCAAACGTCAGCTATGTATGCAGTCTCAAAGGTAACAGACAATGGCTTTGCAAGCAAAGGACAACCATAAAGCCTTCTTCAGCTATGTATGCAGCCTCAAATGTCAGCTATGTATCCAGTCTCAAAGGTAACAGACAATGGTGTGCTGAACTAATTGCAAACAGAATCACATGTGTAAAGCCAGAGGATGTAGCAAACCTCCACACTGACAAATTTATCTCCAGTTTCACCTCATTCTCCCGACACCTCACAAGAGATACTCCCAACCATAATCCCCCAGCTATCACTAGCAAACTAGCACTTAAGACACTTTCCACATAAAAAAAAAAAAACTACATCTATGGACCCTGATAATATCCCAGGTTGCCTCCTGAATAGCATGAAACATGACCTGTCTAGCCCCTTAGGATCCTTGTTCAACCATATCCTTCAAAGTAGCTTCTTGCCTGGTGAATGGAGGAATGCAGTTGGTATGTTTCTGCATAAGGACAAGTCATCTACTGACCCACATAATTACAGATCTATAAGTCTACCTAGTTTCATATGGAAAGCCATGAAAATAATTATTTTGGATTTGTCAAGAGCAGATCATGCCTGCTAAACTTTATGGACTTCTTCAAGAATGTTAACAAAGTTTTGGACAAGGGCAAAATGTTAGATACTGCCTATCATGACCTGGCCAAAGCATTCAACACTATTCCTCATTCACATATTGTCAACAAACTCATGACACTAGGAGTAAGCACCTATGTCACCCATTGGATAGCCAGTTGACTCACAGATGGCATACAAGAATTCAGGATAGGGGACTCTACCTCCATAAAATGGTTAGTCACCAGTGGAGTCATTCAGGGCTCAGTGCCAGGGCTTCTACTTTTTTGGCATCTGTTTTTCAGACTTCAAAGTTAATAAAAAGGCATCTGGCTGACCAACTTTGCAGATTACTGCAAACTCAGTGCAATTACTGAGTCTTCCAAAGACACTAATATTGTCCAAGAGGGTTTGCCAAAGCCACGATATAAAAGTGACTGGCAAAAAAATTCATAATTGTATCATTTGAAAAATCATTCTCCCAAGGGAATTACAGCATTGATAATACACCCCCATGAAAAGACCAAGTAGCTAGGGACTTGGGAACATGTGGACAGTGACCTGGCCTTTGACCACCATGTGTCTAATATTGAATGGAAATCATTCTATATTATGCAACTCATTAACGGGTGAGTCATCCAGGTCCAGAGATGTCATTATCGCACTGTACTCAGTCTTCATTAGACCAGTCATAGAGTACAATATTCCCTTTGGCATGTTCTTTACCAGGCACATGCAACAACTGGAATGCCCACAGAGGTTCCTTACAAAAAGAATTAAAGGCTTAAACCTCATGGAATATGCAGAATAACTCAGAGGTTTATCTTTTTCCCTCAGTCTCCTGTGGACTACTGAGAGATTATTTGTGATTGGCTTATGAGGCATCATATGATCCAGCACTGATGGACTTGCTGAACATCAACAAGTCTAACAGCATTAGAAATACCCAATCCAAGGACCTAAAGTGTGTTTTTAGCCTAATTAGAACATGTTGGAGGGACAGATATGTGTCTCATAGACTGCACTTGCTTTGGAACAAGCTTCCCATCCATATGAAGCAGAATTAATTTATCACCCCATTTCAAATGTAACCTGGACTAATGGATGAGGGATCAAAAATGTACCCCTAAACTTGCTCCTATCTCCCTGTTGGACAGAGGCAGCTATATAAATGCATTGTAATCTAAACACAACTAGATAACCTTGGGTCATTTATCTTGTCATTTATACATGGCTAGCCTTAGAAAGTCTTTGTGGGACCATTAGCCTAGTAATTACCCATGATCCTTTGATCTTATGATGCTAGGTGAGGATTCCATACAACTAAGTTGCCTATAGTTGGTGAGAAGAATGAAGATATTGTGCAGAAATGGAAGCAGTTGAATGAAATAAATAGCTGTGACTAGTTGGATTTGCTTGTAGACTATCAGGGAGCATAACTAGCATTACTGGAAGATAAGATAACTTTTTCAGTAAACAAGTTATAGTTAGTAGTTTATGGCAATAAGTTAAAAATTGAATGTCTGAAATTCAACGCAAAGATATGGGAAAACAAGAGAGATTTTGAAAAGAAAAGAAACCGTAAAAAACATAATGGACTTAAACAATTATAATGAAAACAAGGTTTTTGTTGCATTTACTATTAAGAATGATTCAGTTATATACAATAACATTAAACCCAGTGAACAGAATTCAACCAGACAGCAACCATTTATTTTAGAACAGTCTGACAGTCAACAGACAGAAGCATGGAATTTCCCAAGGAGATCTCTGCGGTTAGCTGAAAATAATAGGAAAAACAGCGACGAAGAGAAAAATGTACAAGGATTTTGTAAAAGGGTATCCTTGAAAAATCAAGGTGTTCAAGTCTTTCAAATGATGACAGTGAACGCACAAAGGACATGGAGAGAGGCTTTTCCAGATTCACCTGCAACATATGATATCAGCTGCCATTGCTTGAGATGCAGCCAAAGTCTGAATGGAATTAGTGAACCAATTTAATGTGTTTAAGATTATCTGTGGTGTTCATAGTCATTATGCACATGTGCTGTGGTTATCTGCACTGTGCACAAATGAGTTCAGCTCACTTGTGATTCATAGAGGCCACTTACTCTAATGTGCAATGGTTGCAAATAAGCTTAAGCAAATGAAGTCATAACAAGATGTAAATGACAAATGAGGCAACTCGGTGTATGTAAATGAAGTATTGTATTGCCTACTTGTGATAAATAGTGGAATTTTCCCCGCTCTTCTGCGCTGTCTGCAAATACATTATATAAAGTGGAGTCTTGCCAATCATATCTACTTTGCTATCTGCAAAAATACTCTCTCTTGCTGCTAGCCTTGTTATTTCTAGGTGTGAGTTTCTTGTCTTGGCCAAGACAAAACCACATGCACCTAGTGGAACTCTCCAGCCAAGAAGGTGGATAACGCATTATAACTTTGATAATTAGGACATACCTGACAGGTTCAAAGTAGAAAGGGATATTATAAAGGTCTTAATGGGGTACTGGAGAAACGTGTGGTATTAGTGGGCATGTAAGGTCTCATAAGGGTAGTAGACTTCCTATCTATATGCACACTAAGGTATATATATATATATATATATATATATATATATATATATATATATATATATATAAAACCCTCACTATACTTGTCATGGAGACCTTTCTGAGAAAGACTTGGGGCGTGTTGGGAATCTCACTGAGTTCTGCCTTGAGGATACTGCAGCAGTTCCCGAATGTACTCTTGGCATGTGAGAAACAGTACATTTATCTCCCGGTGTCACCTCACAACCAAGCCAGGACTGTGCATGCTTTTGATGGGGTGACACGTTTTCCTGAGGTACTCAGTGCAATAGATTGAATTCCCATATCTGACTCCTTAGCTGACTCTACTACCTCTTCCTGCATGGTAGGACATCCAGTTGTCATCTTGTTGGTAAGTAGAAAAATATATATTTTTATTATACTGTATTTAAGTACTTATGCATGGTAAAATGTATTGCTGAGTACCAAATCACTTTCCTGTGTCGTCCCTCCTTTTCCCTTTTTTTTTTTTCAGGTGATGCTGGATATCCACTGAAGCCATGGCTTATGACACTAATGTGAAATCCAAGTGGAGCTGATAAAGAGACTTATAGCACATCCTTGTCCTATACCCATTTTGTCACTGAGAGGGTATTTGGCCTCCTGAAGAACCATTTCAAGTGCTTGGATGAGTCTGGGGGTGCCCTTCAGTATGACCCAGCTATTGCATGCAGGATGTTTACTGTATGTTGCATTCTGCATAACATGTTCATGCGCCAATCTGGTGATGAAATGACCCATGATGTCACTGCAGCTTCCATTTCCAGTATCAGTATGACTAGGGATGACCAGCCTGCAACAGTAAGAAACCTCATCTGACAGGCTTGTGCAGTGCATATGGCTGTGCAGGTAAATATGTGACATCTAGTCCAGAACTATGGACCATGACATTCAGGTTGGTGTTTTCTATATTTTAAAAACACATATAGTATAAGTGATGCATGCAATGATATTTGTGGACTATGCAATGTGGTGCATGGTCAGCTGTCACTGCTCATCTGACATTCTATCTCTCATCTTTTTTTTTCATAACAGTTATTTAATATTACTGTTTGTAGAAGGCATGACTGAATTCTCACTGACTCCTGTTCAGTGATGTTGTAAACCCTAATATAAGTTATAATTACCTTAAAAACTATTTTTCAAAATACATTCTGCTGAAGTGGTAGACATAAGTATGCATGTACTGAATGTCCTCATTTGGTAGAATTACTAAAAACTGTTACTTCAGTATTTGAAGAGTGCATGCATTCATTTGAATAAAAACATACTTTTTTATATTTTGCAATTTATCAGATTAACATTTACTTTTTTTGCTGAGGTACTGCACATCATATTACTTTATGTTGTCATACACAATAATTAATGGCTTCAGAGACAAAGGAAATCATTGTTTGTGAAGTAGAGATGGTAAAGTGGCAGCAGTGTTTGTTTAAATGGCAGGATACTCATTTTAATTTGTACATTTCTCATTACTGTGTTTCTATGAAAAGACATGCACTGATACTTTTCAGGTGTAGGTAACTGCCAGCTGTAGGAATATTAGTTACCAACTACATTGTTATGCTTTGTCACATAGGTTTCTTCCCACAGATCCCTGAGATTCTAAACAGTAATATTACAAGGATGTAATGCATACAGTTGTAAAGTGTCCCAACCCCCCCCAATTTTTCCATATGATTTTCCTCTTTTAGTTAAATCATTCAATGGTCTTTATGAGGAAGAAATTGAAAGTAACAGAGTTGTCAGATTTAATTCATAGTAGTTCAAGTTCAAATGAGTCATACACAACTCCTAAGGATTGGTTAGGTGACAGTGCAAATGATTTTGAAGAAGAGTTGTCATGAGAACTGTATGCTGAGCTAGTTTGATGTTGTGACCTAACTGATGCATGTGATCCTGCAGATGCTGATCTGACAGTGCTTCGTGAACATGATCAAGACCTGAAATAAGAGGTTCTGCTAGGTGCACATGAATGCTAATGTGATCTGTGTTTATAGCTTTTCCCACAACTAGTTACATTACTTGACTGAGAAGAAAGAAGTCCCATGTGATCTGTCTTCACTGGTCTTAACAGTTCTCTTTCTAAGAGAGATTCCATACTTGAGTCTGGTAAGTCCTAACTAGAGTACAAATGGAAGCAGCCACAGATGCTTGGTGTATGTCACCATACTATGCATCATCAAAATGAAATTGTACACACTAATGTACGCTTCTTCCAGGTGAGAGGGACACTTGCCATGCACACTGCCTTCATTGCTATTTTGTGCTGATGTAGAAGACTCTCCTAAGTAACAGTAATTGAGTAATTGTCATTTGTTTAATGTAACCATTCATTGTCAACATTCAATTTTCTGTATAAATATATGATACTGTTTTTAAACCAACCAGATGAGCATTGCTGCAGCTGCCCATGATGGTAACAGCCAGTTGTCATACCACCTCTGATATTACAGTGCCATCATCATCTGTGTCATACTCATCCCCTAGATAGAGAGAAGGTATTCCTCATTTGGTGTTGGTAACCACCAGTCTTCACACCACCACTTATTACTCAGTGCCATTCCAGGCTGGTACGGGCAAATGCATTCTGCCTCACCTTGCTTCTAGCGTATCCTCCCATATTATTTGCCCTATTCGTACACTGTGTTAAGGCATGGCTTCTGCCACCCACTGGATTAATATGAAGGACGACTTGATTCCAGGCTTTTCTCCTCTCAGCATGTCTGAGCCCACCTTTATCAAACAGTCATTTCCAGTATGTCCTAAGGGCTGCCATTAGGATGTAATTTTCCTCATGGCTGAAGTTATCCTTTCTCTGCCTCGATCCTTTGTTTTGCATCATTATGCATAATAAAAGAAAAAAGGAAAAAAGGTCACAGTCATAAACATTTGGATGAAAGCATCATTGAAATTGCACACACTGACCATGTCTGCCTGCCACCCACCTAAAAAATGTTAAGTGATGACACAAACCCCATACACACACACACACATATATATATATATATATATATATATATATATATATTTTTTATTACTATATAAATATATATATATATATATATATATATATATATATATATATATATATATATATATATACATACATATATATATATATATATATATATATATATATATACAGACAGACAAGTGAAATTGTGATATGGCATTAGTTGCAGCACATTCATATCTATAAAGCAAACGTTTTTTTTAAAAGACTCATCCTCCCCCACCACTTAACCATTGTCATGTATTCATATTATTTTTCATTCACTAGTGACAGCCAGAAATCCCTCAGTAAAGACGCATGCTTGTTGAGCCAAAAAAAAAATCCTTACCATTGCAATACTTTACAATTTATTTACTTCACAATTTATTTACTGCATTTCTGCCATATATGCACACACACTAAATAAGACCAAAGAATTTATTTTTCTCAGCGACCTTTATGCAAATTAGGGTGTTTTACATTTGTCACTGTGAATATCAGTAATACGTGAATGTATATGGCCACTTTTGGATGTAAATTATTCTGTTATGCTGGGATGCTCATAAATGTGGATTCTGACTCCTGTGAATGCACATCCTTGCCTTCCCCAGCATGCAACAGGAAGATACAAATATGCTCAGTTAATCTGAAATATGAAAATATTCAGATAAAACAAAATGGAGTCTTATGCTTTACAGTTAGCAGAACAATACAGTCTAATCTTACCCATCAAACCTCCTACAGCAGACGCTGTCAGTTCTATCCACCAAATAGTTTATAAAACTTGCTCATCAACCACATAGATGTATTTATGCAACCCCCCCCCCAAAAAAAAAAAAGTATAAATATCCTTGATGGTACAATGAAGGAAAGTTTAACATTCAGTTGTTATACTTCCATAAAAGATAGCTAAGACAAGGTAAAAAAACACTGGAATTTATAGGTATTATATAATGGAAATGAATATTGCATACTTTTAATGCACAATATAAGTCAAATTAAAATGTATTCCTTTAAAAAAATGCCTGTGACAAAGCATTTTGGTTAAACCAAACTTCCCAATAACAGCCTTACCTGCTGTAATACTCCTGTTGGTTACCTGGGTTTGATTAAAGTAGTGTCACACTACAGAGGGGATAGCTCTAAATCCTTGAACCACAGCCCTGTTCATACTTTCTTCATTCTGGTACTGACTTTTCTAGTCATGACATTACCTGTTAAGGCATGAGACTGCACTACAAGCTGGTCAGATAAAGAGACCAAAATAATTCTCTACATTCTGAAGGAGTCATTCCTGGATAAGATTAAAGCATACAGTAGGGTTAGTGACTGGAAAAATAAATAACTGGCAGGAGCTTGATGAACAGCTGGAAACCCTGACAGGGATCACCCACTCTAGCCAGCAGTACCATCACAGGTATGATGTCCTGAAGAAGTGTAACCAGGTAGAGGCAAGAAGTCCAGAGCTTTATAGTAAATATAAAATTATGTATTTATGGTGGTGCAGCGGTAGTATTGGCGCCTCACAGCAAGAGGTTCTTCCGTTCGATTCTTGGCTGGAGCACCAGCTGTGTGGAGTCTGCATGCCCTCCCCGTGGTCGAGTGGCATTCAAAAGACATGTGTGAATGGGCGTGCCTTCATTGAAGGTTGGGCATCGGGCTGGCACCTCGGTACCGTAAAAATCTACTGCCAATCATTAGCGGACCAGAGTTTTACTGTGGCAACCCCTAACTGGGAAAAGCAGAAAGAAGAACAACATCTATTTGTGGGTAGGGGTGGTTAAGGTAAGTAAATCATGTAACAACATTGCATAATGTAAGGTATTAGCTAGAAAAATGTGTACCTAGAGAAATTTATCCATAAGCAAATAATAATAATTGAAAATAAAGTTTCCATAGGTCTATATTATATAGTCAAAGCTTCAAAATTTTGAAACTCATATGTCTGACAACATATGAGCAAAACTTGAATCTTTGAGTATATAATAAAAAACGTAAAAAAAAAAAAAAACACTTATCTTAACGCTCTAAGCAAGCCCCCCTGCACCCCCCACGCCCCCCTACTTAAATATGCCAACTCCGAGACTGCACTTCAATGCAGAAAAGGGAAATTTTCCCATTCTGCGCGTATGGAGCCATTTTCTTTCACCTTTGAACTTTTCAAAGTTTGATCATATGGTGTCGATCATATAACATTCGAACTTTGAAACATTTGATAATTTAATAAGGACCCATTTTCCACATAAACTATTAACAGAACTGCATCAGCATAGGAATATGTAATGCTTATGTGATAATAATTAGCTGTAGAAATGGAAATATAGGATATGTATAAGGAAAGGATCCACCATCAGCTATTAGACCACCTTCTTCAAAGTAGCCTATTAGCCAGCTCTCAGCACAGCTTTTGACCTTTCCATACCACCACTACTGCCCTCCTTTCCTTCTCTGACCACATTAACAAAAATCGCAACAATAATACCCTGTCCTCTGCTATCTTTATTCATCTTTCAAAAGCATTTGACATGGTTAACCATCAGCTACTGCTGAATCTTCTCAAGTCCCTCTCATTTGATACTCAAGCATTACAATGGTTCAAGTCCTACCTAGACAACAGGCAACAGGCAGTGCTATGGGAAAACACTCTATCCTCCCACCTACCTGTCTCCCTTGGTGTACCCCAAAGTTCCATTTTGGGCCCTCTTCTGTTCTCTATCTTTATAAATGATCTATCTTTTAGTATTCCCCAAGCTGTAACAATACAATATGCAGATGACTCCACATTAATATCCTCAGCCACAGGGCCTTCTGAACTGCAGTCCCTCACACAGAATACCTTTGAGCTTGTAGAAGAATGGTTTCTACAGCGGTGTCTCCTCCTTAACCCCAAAAAGACTAAACTCTTTCTGTTTACTCCTACACAAAAGTCCACCCCACTTAACTTCTCTATCAAATCTAAAACTGGAACAGTCATATCTCCTGACACTACTACCAAACTCTTAGGAGTAACTATTGACCACAGCCTTAACTATGACACTCACATCAACATCACAATCAAATCAGTAAACCGAAAACTAGGCTCCCTCTATAAAACAAAGCCCTTCCTTACTCCTATAGCTAGAACTACTATTGCCCAAACCCACCTTATCTCTACTTTCTTTTATGCCTCTCCTACATAAACAAATCTATCCAAAAGCAACCTCCACAAGCTGGCAGTCTCCTACAATAATATTGCCAGATTTGCTACCAGCTCCCCTTTTAGAACCCACCACTGCCAAAATCTGAAGCAGCTTGGTTGGCTTGAATTGGACAATCAAATTTTATTTCATCAACTGACTATTGCCCATAAAACCCTTCATCACCCAGAAAACATATTGATTCTCACAAGTCTAATCTGCCCATATAAAAATCTTACAAACCTACTCTCAGCCAATAAACTTCTGGTATCCATACATAAACCCAACAATAAAGCAGGAGATTCCCTTTTCTCTAATAATGTGGGGAAAAGTTGGAACCTACTTCCCAGTGAACTTACATCTCTTTCTTCTACTACACTCTTCAAAAAGAAACTAAAACAATACCTTACAAGCTATTGGCTATGTCCCTGTTCAAACCCTGACTAAGACTTTCTCTGTCTATTTTCATCATAATCAGTCTTCTCAGGCTACTTACTCACTTTATTGCCACTTTAAGGCTTTTACCTTCTAGTTGCTCTTATTGCACCTAAGAAAGACCACACAGTAGCACAGAACAAAATGATAAAGCGCTTTTCGTTTATTCCAATAAACAAACTTCTTCAGATCAAGATGGAATATACATCTTTCTGTCTCTTGATGAGTTTCTCCTCTACTTATGCTCCCAGTCCTGTTTTTAACTACTCTGTTCTTCTGTTCCTTACTCATTACTTTGAGATGGGAATCTCCCATATCCTTCTGAAGACTTTCTTCCCACAGTGTTCATAAAAAAAAAAAAAAAAGGATTATCCTATCTTATTTTTGTTCTATTTTTCAGTTCCATCATGTTTGCTAAATTACCTTAAACACCTGTTTTTGTCTGACAAGCTATCTGTATCTGAGGTTTAATGTTCTGTAACTGAATTCTTAATGCTCTGTGTGTTTATCTGTTTTATGTGAAGCTTTTCTCCCCGGGCCTGTACTGAAAATGGACATATATCCAGTTAGACTAGCCCGGTCAACAAATGTAAAATAAAATAAAAATAAATAAAATAAAAGAATAGTCTGCATATATATATATATATGTCAGAAAAGCAAAGGCATACATTTAGGCATACATCTACATAAATATCTAACAACTACTTGTTAATGTTTTAGATAGAAAAATGTTTACGTTTCCATGCTTTCATTTCATATTGCATTACGATAAGTAGTAGTTATAGTACATTCAGATAGTTTATGTTTCCCAGGATTTACTATATTGTGTATTCGTTATATAACAAAGTCTTTCTATTTTCAGAAAGTACACATACAAGATGGCTGATGTCAATCAGGCACAAAACCATAGTCAAACTGGAGACTGGGAGAAAGGTGGTGGGGGTTGCTTTACTGTGCAATGAATGTTCAGCACATACTTTATTAAGAAATAACAAATATTATTAACACTGTATTACTCCTGTATAGATTTTTTTGAATCATCACCTAATATATTGAGGAAGAATACTATTACACACACACTTTTGAGAAATGAAAACTTCCATAACTTGCTACATTGCTATGTGTCTACACATTAATGATGAATCTAATTCAGAGACTGTTGTTACATGAAAACAAATCCACCAAAACTATCTACTTTGGTTAGTTAGTGACAGTAATGGGAAGATTAACAACATATGAAAATATGAATAGTAGTATACATTTGAGCAAATACACGGGTAAGCAAATAATGCAATGACTGCAGTGGCATAGAAACAATAATAGTATTGTTACATCTAAATGACAAAAAAGTTAAAAACAGGTAAACAAGAATTGTTTTAGTTCTTCTCTATATAACTGAGCTATAAATTTCCTGTAACAGGATACATCAGTAGTGGTGCCTAGAGAAGCTGACTGAGTCTCCTGGTAAGCCTGAATAAATTAGTATATAATAATCATGTAATTAACTAATTCCAGTTTTATAGATATATATATATATCTATATAGCTATATTTGTGTGTGCATGTGTGTGTGTGTGTGTGTGTGTGTGTGTGTGTGTGTGTGTATATATATTTGTGTGTGCATTTTATATATATATATATATATATATATATATATATATATATATATATATATATATATATATATATATATTTTTTTTTTTATTAATCAACTTATTTTGTCTTTAGTGCCTTTATAAATTCTGTACAATTGAATGGCTGTGGGCTGATCTATACAAAGTGAAGACTTTTATAAGCTGTTTAAAGTACACTGCTGTATTTTTATCTTTAAGTTTGTTTGCGATAGCATTTCATGCTGGACACTCCTTTACTGTGCTTTTACATTAGGAGGACTAGGATTATTCACCTACTCTACTGACAGTAGGTCTTTGCCTAGTCTATCTGAGCTGGGAAGCAAATAAAAGGGCTTTAAGTATCTTTGTGCACTTTTCGTATATATTGCAATTTCAAAACAAAATATTTTCTGCTGCTCCTTTAAGAAGTTAATCACTATATTATATTGTATCTGTTAGATGCAGGGCTGCTATAGGTAGTTTGTGTGGTCTTGTTACACTTGGTCTCTAAAACAGCAATTCCACATTAAGAAGGTGTTTTTCCTGCATCCTTGTGGCAGAAGTGTGCTGATCTAACCTGTCTGCATTGGGGACTGCTAGTAAAAAGCTTATTGTGTGCTTTCCTAATTGGTAGTTAGCTTAAAACTTGTTTATCTTTGCTTGTATTTAAGCCTTGCATTTGCATGGTGCTGATCTTCATGCAGTGGTAGTTAGCAGTGCCCTTATATAGACGCAAAAGCCTAGAAGCTCTTTTTTTTCCCTAAACAGTGAAACCCTTCCAAGCATCTCTGCTGCTCTAGGAGCAACTCAGTTGCACAATGAGCAGCATTGCCTTATTGAACTACCTTAGCCTACACAAAGTATAGGTCCCTCTTGTAGTCTTGGCACTACCAGCACAGTCTTGTCAAATTAACCTAGTCCTTCTACTAATAAAACATATAGTAAGAGCCTGCTATCATGCATGGGCAACTTCCCATCACCTTTCTGGACAGCCTGATAGACATGGACATCCTAAGGCAATGTAACAATTGTCTCATGTATACTGACAACCACTTACTTCTGAAACAAATACTTTATGTGAAAGATTTTAGTTACACTATGAAATTGAAGGCAAGTCTCTCACATAATGACAAATTGAATGCCAAACAAGTTGTCAGCATATACACACTTCCCACACTAAATAAGGACACACCACATAAACCCACATATGTGGAAGTACTCACTAGTAACTTACCGAAAGATGACAGGCCTCACAAACATAAACCACTTACACACAAAACAATGCAAAAAACAACCACAACACATAACACACACACCAGTGTCTCAATAAATAAGCCCATAAAGGATAACATCACAAAACCTAATGTACTGGTCATAGGTGACTCCATTGTGAGACACATGGATGTTCTCCTCACCAGACTGGATAAGGAGCGGGTTACAGTTAGCTGCTTGTCAGGTGCCACAATCCATCAAGTCACTGAAGCACTCAAGTCACTCATCCGCAAGTATTAGTATGACACCATCATAGTCTATGCAGGGGTGAATGACTTGAGACGTACCTCATTGGACTAGATAAAGACAGACATGACTGAGCTCTCAGATTATATTATGTTAGGTACAAGCCTAGGCTTAAGCAGCATTCTACCTTCTCCAAAAATGATGCCGCAATACAAACAAAAAATGATTGACTTTAACAATTGGTTTAGCTTCTGGTTTCAGTTCAAGGGGATCCAATATCTGTCTGACTGGGAAGTAATGGTTGACAGGCCACACTGCTTTGCCAGAGATGGTCTGCACCTGTCTCCTCTAGGCTTTCAGGCATTATTCATTCCTATTGTGCCCTTTTTAGACAGTGTCAAAATAACCAACCTACCAACATAACAAATTTCTCTCTAGATAAACTCAAGGTACTGCTGCTGAATGCTAGGAGTCTAAACAAGAAACTGGACTTCCTGGAAGCACTCCTCACTTTGGAAGATGCTGACATCTTTATAGACACCAAGACATGGTTGAAAGGCACAGAAAGCACCCCAGCCATGCAGTGCTGCAATGTCTTCATATATTCAGACCATGAACTGAGCACAAAAGAACCAAAGGAGGAGGTGTATCCATCTTCATTAAGGATAAGTACACCTCAATACAGGTCAAACAGTATGACTGTCTTGAGATACTCCATGTCCAATCAACTATAGGCAAAGCCCCCTTCCACATCATAGCTAGCTATAGGTTCCCCACCATGATACAGGAAGAGCATACCGCATACATGGAGTTACTGGAGTCACTTGCCATACGGCCAAACACCTTACACATGGGTGACTTTAATTATCCTACAATCAACTGGGAAACATACATGATCACAAACATGCTGGTTCAGGGGTTCTTGGACTTTGTCAATGCAAATGCTCTGGAACAGCAAGTCAGCATACCCGCAAGATGCTCAAATGCCCTTGACACAGTACCCACTAACATGGGAGAGCATTGCCCCCACCCCATGTGATGTCCTCCCTGGTAAAATAGGACCATAAATCAGTCTTGTTCTATGTAATTACAAGACCAGATACGCTATCAAGCTCAAAAATGCTTAAGAATTTTTCAAAGACAAATTACTTACTACTAAGTGATGGTATATGAACTTTCAAAGCCGCCTCAAATGCAGATAACTTGGACTTCTAAGCATAAGTGTACACCGATGCCCCGTATAACCACTTAAGCAATTGTATAGGCCTGAACAGATTAAAACAAGGTCTTGCCAAAAAAAGAAAAAAAAAACAAAACAAGCCATTCTGGTGGACCCCAGTATAAACAGGCTGACAACAAAACAACAAAAGAAAGAAACTTATGTCCAAGAACAAGAGGGAACTGGCTCAGCAGAGTAAGAAATCCATCTCTAGATTAAACAAACAAATTAGAGATCTTGTCAAGTCCTACAAAGCTAATTATGAAGCAAAAATAGCCTTCCTGGCTAAAGATAATCACAAGGCATTCTTTAACTATGTCTAGAATCTAAAAGGAATATCTAGCTAAGAGCTGAACTGGTTGTGGATGGCACCACCCATATTCAACTGGAGGTAATAGTCAACCTGCTAGCTTAATAGATTTGGAGAAAACTTCACCCCCTGACCCTCCAGTCACCCCCTAAAATAAAGCTGCCATGTTTCCACAGCCTATTATGTCATGAGAGAAGGTTATCTCGGTGCTCTCTAATGCAAAAAACATTATATCAAGGAGACCAGACAACATCCCAGGTTGCCATTTAAACAACTTAAATCATGACCTAGCAGACCCACTTGGATCTCTGTTTAACCACAGACTGAGAACTGTCTATGTTCCAGCAGAATGCTGGACAGCAACAGTAATCCCTCTTCACAAATGGGGGACCGGCAACCAACCTTGGGAATTATAGGCCCATAAACTTAACTAGCCTCATCTGCAAGGCCATGGAAAGAATCATTATGGGCCTTATTAATAATGACATAGGTAATCTCCAAACTCTGGACCCAACCCAGTTCGATAAAGTCCTCAAGGTCAGATGAGGAAAAGACAGTTACTGCCTATCTTGACCTAGCCAAGGCATTTGACACAGTCCCTCACTCCGGTATTATAGAGAAACTCTCCCAACTGGAAATTAACCTGTACATTTTAAGATGGGTATCCAACTGGCTCACTGACAGGACACATACTGTCAAAGTGGATGACTTCACCTCCAGCAAAAGACCAGTCACCAGTGGCATATCATAGGGTTCTCTGATGGACCCCTTACTGTTTGGAATTTATTTCTCAGAAGTCCAGGCAAACTTGGATAGCCTGTGGCTGACCAAGTTCCCTGATGATTGCAAATTGAGTGATATCATCGAATCCCCCAATGATGTTAATATACTGCAGACAAGGTTAACAGAGACCAATGATTGGTGCTAAAGCCAAGGATTAAAGCTAAATGCAAATAAAATGCATTACTATTCCCTTTGGGAAAGCTGGCATCCTTGCTAATTACATTATAGACATCAATCCCCTAAGTGAAGACTCAGTGGTATGTGATCTGGGTACTCAGGTTGATAGCAATCTGAACATTGACCACCACATATCTACAGTAGTAAGCAATTCCTTCTATGTGGCACATCATATAAGTAAAGGCATCATACCTAGATATAATGATGTTATAATTCCATTATACTTGGGCCTCATTATACCAATAATTGGGTACAATGCTCCCTTTTGCATGTGCCTCACCAGGCACCTGCAACAATTGTAGGGACCACAGAGGTTTTTCACCAAGAAATTACAGGGTACTCAAAACAAGTCTTATGCAGAGAGATTGAAAGCCCTGTCACTGTATTTTGTCTCCTATAGGTTACTAAGAGGTGACTTGTGCCTGGCTTACAGGGCAGTCTCTGACCTGGCCCTGACAAAAATGTTGCAAATTTGTAAATCAAACTACCGGAGAGTCACTCAATCCAGAGATCTTAACCTAGCCTCTGACATGAACAGGTCATGCTGGAAAGACAGATACATCTCCCATAGACAGTCACTTCTCTGGAACAAGCTTCCAATTAATGTGAAACAGAGGCCCTCCCTGACCCTCTTCAAATGCATCCTAGGTCACTGGATGGGTGACAGCAAATTCACTCCTTGGGTGGTACACTTGTCTCTCCTAAACAGAGGAAGTCAGTATTAACTACCATAGACCCTTTCCTCTGTGAACTTCAATCACCTAACCACTGACAGTTGGGAATCTCATGATAAATATGGTTAGGCTTGTAAGGGCTCTAGGGCTGTTAGTCTAGTAATCTCCTATGAACCCATAAATATTGACTATCCAACTCACAGAACTGTCTTTCTCATATCTACAGTAAATGTTTCCAGAGTTAAAATAAAGAAGTCAGAGCATCGTTCACTCTTCAAATCATCTGCTCATCAGTGGAGTGAATCAACTTCAAAGATACCACATGAACAGAACATTGAATGTATATGGTTAAGCTTACCTATAGAAAACCATCCTCATTACAGAAGTCATTCTTTGGTGAAGACAAATGAAGTATTAAGCTTTCTACCTCCTCTCCTGCACTAAGAATTGGGAACCTACCTGCCTGGTCATTAAGGACCCCTTCCATTTAATTTCAGCCATTCCAGCATCAGCCCAAAGAAACCTGCTGCCCTAGCACAAATTCCCAGGTTCCAAAGAGAATAAGAAAGTATGTTCTTCCCTAGACCTAAATGATAAGCTGAACTTTTTTGTAATTAACTAGTGTTGTATGTAATATAGTGACCGAGCCAGGAATCCAGCAGGCCCTCCCTCCCTCCCCCTACCCCTTAAATACTGACCTTCTCTCCATTGACTATTATCTAAGCCATGTCTACCAGTTATCTCTGCTACAGCTACCTGTTGCTGTACTTTACTGTTTGCCCACTAGGTGGCACTCTAACATAGGCTTGTGCTGCATCCTTCACCCCACTTTTCCCGTACTATATCTCTGACTACTTTCCAATCTTCCTGCTGTATTACACTATTCTTTAGTTTTCTTTCCCCCTCCATTCAGCTATACTTCTCTCATTTTCACTCTACTATCCATCAACTACCAAATAGTTGCATTATCACACCCTACTCACCTGTAAATGCCAAGAGTGTCTCAGGAATTCTGCTACACACAGATTGTCTCTGCAGAATCTTCCTTCACCTGCTCTAACCCACTCCGTTCACCCTGTGAGCTCACTCCGCTCCCCTACCCTACCCCCAATTCCCACCCATCCCCAGTGCTCCTACATTTATACTTCTCAGGCCACACCCCTTCCCTTGTTAATCAATAGCATTCCAGTACTCACTTTACACATTAAATTCCACACACCCATTTTTCATACTGCTAATCATTCTATTACTCCTAAAATACTATCTCACTCCAAAGTAACTCATTATCAGGCCCTACATTCTGACTCTATTCTATCTTCTCTACTACTATGTCCTTAACTTACAAACCAAGACTATTTAACCTGTCTCTCTTACTTCCCCTACTACCCATTCTATCTGTACCCTATATCCTTACCTTATATGAAAACCTACACTATACTGGGTCCCATCATTCCTTAAAACAAACATTACTACTAAGTCAGCTATACTTCCAAAGTCATTCTAACATAACATCTACCTCAACCTACATTTTGCCAAAGTTTCACAGGGTAGCCCATATTACTTACCTCCAAGCCAGGAAGTCACAAAACATTTTCTGTAAACTCCTGAGGTTTACATATACTCAAACAACACCCTCTACTTCAGAGTGACATTCATCCCAACCCAGGACCAAACAACAACACCCCAATAAACCCCTATCTATCTCATACCAACACCCCATTCACCCCCACTAGCACCCTTAATTCTATGCTCATAGCACATCTTAACATACGTAGCTTAAACAATAAAATTAGCCAACTACACGCTCTGCTAGACATACATTTATTTGATATCCTATGTTTAACAGAGACTTGGCTCAAACCAATAACAAAGGACAATGAAATCATGTCACCTGGCTATAATATCTTAAGATTAGACCGAACAACCAAAAAGGGTGGAGGGGTAGCAATTCTGTACAAATCTGAGTTGCATGTTACTTTCTTAGATGTACAACTACCTTTAGATAGCAATGCTGAAATCCTTATCTCTAAACTTCAGATCAATGCTAGTAAATCCATATACATTATATGCTCCTACCTACCTCCAGGCAATAACATTAACATCCTAGAAAATATCCTCTGCTGCTTTCTACATCCTTCCCACAAGAAACCATTGTACTTGGTGATTTTAATATAGACTGAAATAGCTGCACTTCAGCCAAACCAAACCTACAACCCATATTAACCTTTATGGCTTTTCCCAAACAATTACCACCCCAACCAGAATCCGTAAACCCAGTAGCAAAGAAAGCACTTTAGAATGGATCTTAATAAATAGCCATCCTCTCTCTTATAAAGCAGGTACCCTTCCTGATGATATTAGTGACCACTCCCTTACTTACATAATCAGACAAAAAAACTTTATTCCCAACCAAATTATCTTTAAAACTGCCTGGAACAAAAAAGATTTCAAACCAGCAAGCTTCCATGCAGAGCTTCAAGCCTGTGACTGGTCACCCTTAAAGCTACTCCCTCTTGAGGAAGCAGTATCCTATTTTAACTCTAAATTCTTACAAATCCTAAAATACCATGCCCCAACTCGCTCTGTAAGAACTAGAAGTAAAGCTGCTCCATGACTCACTAAAGACACTAGGCAGAACATCTTATTGCGAAATAAAATCTGGTCTAAATGGAGAAACACTAAAAACCCAAAAGATCATCAAAACTTTAAACAGCTGAAAAGTGCCACTAAAAAAATCAATTCTTCTACTTAAAACTCCAGGAAAAGCATCAACAAAAACCACAAACTTTCTGGTCAGGTATAAATAGACTTCTACACCCAGGCCATTCCAAGACACCAACCCCATCAGGTCTCTCCATTAAAAGTCCCAGCCAGATTGCTGATGCTTTCAATACCTTTTTTACTGAAACCGTACAATCTCTAGCAAACTCCTTACCAACTGTTAGCTCAACTCTCCCATCCTTATTAGCTAGGATACCCCCTACCTTTCATTTAAAACCAGTTCCTACATCCCTCATCCAAGCCCTACTCCACAAACTTAAACCATGTATCCCCTCAGCTGATCTTTTGCCAGCTGAATACCTGCAAACTGCAGCAAAAGTACTTGCCTACCCCATTTCCATCCTAATTAATAGAACCATTACTGAAGGCTCCATACCATCTCTATGGAAAATCTCTCACATTATCCCACTTCACAAAGGGGGTAACTCAACCAAACTCTCTAACTTTTGCCCCATAGCCTTACTCTCTCCTTTAGCTAAAATTATGGAAAAATGCATCTACCAGCAACTACTTGATCACCTTCTCCAAAATAACGTACTAGCTGACTGCCAGCATGGTTTTAGGCCCTGCCATAGCACTACCACTGCTTTCTTATCCTTCTCTGACTGCATTAACAAACATCGTAATAACAACATGCTTTCCTCTGGACTCTTTATTGACCTCTCTAAAGCCTTCGATATGGTTAACCATCAGACACTTCTAAACATACTCAAATTACTCTCACTTGACACACAGGCAGTACAATGGTTCAAGTCCTACTTAGAAAATAGACAGCAAGCTGTCCTTTGGGACAATCACCTATCCACACCTCTCCATATTACCCTTGGTGTCCCTCAAGGCTCAATCCTGGAACCACTCCTTTTCTCTATTTTCATTAATGATCTAAATATAAATCTTCCTCAAGCTACCTGCATACAGTATGCAGATGACTCCACACTAATTTGTGCTGCCTCATCTTCATCTGAACTCCAATCCATCACCCAAACTGTATTTAACATAGTAGAAAACTGGTTCCTTCAATGGTTTCTCCTCCTAAATGCCAAAAAAAAAACAAAATTGTTGTTATTTACTCCAACACTAACGTCCTCCCCAATAGACCTCACAGTTACATCCAACAATGGTAGTGTCGTAGCACCTGACCCAACCACCAAACTCCTAGGTATCATAATTGACCACAACCTGAACTTTGACTTCCATATTAACTCAACTATTAAAACTGTAAACAGAAAACCTGGTTCCCTTTACAGGATAAAACCTTTCCTTACCCCTGAAGCCAGAACTACAATTGCCCATACCCATCTGATCTCTACCCTCCTCTATGCCTCCCCCATTTATACTAATCTTTCCAAAAGCAACCTTAACAAACTGGCAACCTCCTATAACAGCATTGCCAGATTTGCCACTGGCTCCCATTTTGTACCCACCATTATCAAAATCTTAAACAGCTAGGGTGGCTAGAACTGCAAAACCAGCTACAATTTCAACAACTTACTATCACCCATAAGATTTTGTATCATCCAAGTGATACTCCTATTCTCTGTAGCCTCATCTCCCCCTACACAAATCTTACTACCCTTCGCTCAGCAGATAAATTACTAGTAACCATCCAGAAGTACTACAACAAAGCAGATGATTCTCCTTTCTCTAATTCTGTGGGGAAAACCTGGAACAGGCTTCCCAGCAAACTAGCATCACTTAAATCATTACCACTCTTCAAAAGACAACTAAAAATACTCCTTAAATCACAATGGCTATGCCCATGTACTAATCCAGGCTAGCACTCCCCCTGTACAGCCTTACTGCCTTCCTCCCTCCCAATACCCTTAAAGTGGGATAGTAAGCTTCCTTACTCTTGCCTCTTTTGGTAACTACCACAGAATATGTATTCTGTAATAATCAACTTGCTGTGACCACGTGTTCCACTTTGTATATATACTAACTTGATTGTGTTTTTTTTTCTCTTTGAGCATTATTTTTCAAAACTACCATGATAATTAGTTTGAATCTGTTTTTTTTCCTTGTCTTCTACATGATTGTCAAACCCTTTCATATGTAAATATGTTTCTAGTAGTACTGTATTGTTTTGTAAACATTGTACTCAAGTTCTTGAGGTTAATCTCCATTGACAATGTATTAAATGTTTGACATACCTGTGGAAGGATGGAGGTGTTTAGGTGAAATGGCAGTGGAGTTTCTAACCAGATTGTTTAATGAAATCTTGGAAAGTGAGAGGATGCCTGAGGAATGGAGAAAAAGTGTACCGATTTTTTTTTAAGAATAAGGGTGATGTGCAGAACTGTAGTAACTACAGAGGGATTAAATTGATCAGTCACAGCATGAAGTTATGGGAAAGAGTAGTGGAAGCTAGGTTAAGAAGGGATGTGATGATTAGTGATCAGTAGTATAGTTTCATGCTGGGAAAGAGCATTACAGATGCCATGTTTGCTCTGAGAGTGTTGATGGAGAAGTACAGAGAAGGTCAGAAGGAATTGCATTGTGTTTTTGTAGACTTAGAGAAAGCATATGACAGGGTGCCTAGAGAGGAGTTGTGGTATTGTATGAGGAAGTCATGAGTGTCAGAGAAGTGTGTAAGAGTGGTACAGGATATGTACAAGAGTAGTGTGACAGCGGTGAGGTCTGCGGTGGGAGTGACGGATGCATTTAAGGTGGAGGTGGGATTACATCAAGGATCAGCTCTGAGCCCTTTCTTATTTGCAGTGGTGATGGACAGGTTGACAGATGAGATCAGACAGGAGTCCCCGTGGACTATGATGTTTGCAGATGACATTGTGATCTGTAGTGAGAGTAGAGAACAGGTGGAGGAGACCCTGAAGAGATGGAGATATGCTCTAGAGAGAAGAGGAATGAAGGTTAGCAGGACTAAGACAGAATATATGTGTGTGAATGAGAGGGAGGATAGAGGAATGGTGAGGATGCAAGGAGTAGAGGTGGTGAAGGTGGATGAGTTTAAATATTTGGGATCAATAGATCAAACAAACAGTCCAAACCAGCAAAAGTAAAACGAAAAAGGTTCCAGGCCACTAGTGATGTAAATCTTCAGTTCTTTATTTTCCAATAACAAATGAGCGCTTTCGTCTGCCAAATGAGACTTCTTCAGATAAAACAGTACTGGTGCCACCCTCAATTTATACAAAATATCTTAATTAGTCTAATTAACCAATAAACAAAATTTTAAAATTTTTAAAGCTCCACCACCAAGTGGTTTCTGGCTCTTTAGTTGTTTTACCAAACACCCCACACTTCACAAGTGTGGAAAATACATTAATGAATAAAATAAAAGATTGTTCAAAACAATCATGATATTAAAAATTAAAATAAATGAAACTTCAATATTAATGATGTTTTTTTATACATATATATATATATATATATACATACCTATCTATATATTTACATATATATATATATATATATATATATATATATATATATATATATATATATATATATACATATATATTTAATATATTTAATGTAGCCCTATTTTCACCAAAATGCTGTACCTACAGCAATAACATCACACTCTACCTGCCCTCTCTGCTAAAATGGCCTTAATACTAATATATTCATTCAGGCCTGGACTTACATTGGCCTTCAGCCTCAGTTGCCATCTAAGTTCCCTATTGAGTAATATATTCCTCATATCTCCTCCTCTGGGGTTATTTTTAACCAAATCAATAATCCCAAACTTAAAACCACTAAATGAAGTGCAAAAAACCGAGTGTTTGTATAGGGCACTAGTTTCTTTCCTATTTCTTATGTCATATATGTGTTCATATATTCTATCTTTAAGTGCCCTTTCGGTTTTCCCTACGTAAAATGATGAACACTTTGTACAAATAGCCAAATATACTAACATCTTGGTTTGACAATTACCCTTACAAAATTTTACTGTACTACCTAAACCGTTTTTTAATTTAATGAAATGAATTCTTCTTTGAAAATGTGTGAACATTGCCCACATCTACCACATGAACTGGTTGCTTTTTTGATGTTATCTAAATGGTTACCCTTTTCAAGCAACCTTTTAAAGTTAATTCCTGTCTTATATATAAAATGAGGTCTATTACCTACCACCTCATAAACTTCTTTGTTAGTTTTTAATATAGACCAATTAGTTTCCACTATTTTTGTGAACACTTCAGAAAACCCATTATATTCAGTAACACATGCCCCTAAAAAGTTTCTTGTCTCTTTCTCAGGTTCCACTACTGTTGTGAAAGGTTGGCCTAATAAAGCCTTATATTTAATTTAATATATATATATTTAATAGGAATATATTACTCAATAGGGAACTTAGATGGCAATTGAGGCTGAAGGCCAATGTAAGTCCAGGCCTGAATGAATATATTAGTATTAAGGCCATTTTAGCAGAGAGGGCAGGTAGAGTGTGATGTTATTGCTGTAGGCTACAGCATTTTAGTGAAAATAGGGCTACATTAAATATATTAAATATATATGTGTATATATATATATATATATATATATATATATATATATATATATATGTAAATATATAGATAGGTATATATATATATATATATATATATATATATATATATATATATATATATATATATATATATATATATATATATATATATATATAAAAACATCATTACTATTGAAGTTTCATTTATTTTAATTTTTAATATTATGATTGTTTGAACAATCTTTTATTTTATTCATTAATGTATTTTCCACACTTGTGAAGTGTGGGGTGTTTGGTAAAACAACTAAAGAGCCAGAAACCACTTGGTGGTGGAGCTTTAAAAATTTTAAAATTTTGTTTATTGGTTAATTAGACTAATTAAGATATTTTGTATAAATTGAGGGTGGCACCAGTACTGTTTTATCTGAAGAAGTCTCATTTGGCAGACAAAAGTGCTCATTTGTTATTGGAAAATAAATAACTGAAGATTTACATCACTAGTGGCCTGGAACCTTTTTTGTTTTACATTTGGGATCAATAGTTCAGAGTAATAGTGAGTGTGGAAGAGAAGTGAAGAAGAGAGTACAGGCAGGATGGAGTGGGTGGAGAAGAGTGTCAGGAGTGATTTGTGACAGACGAGTACCAGTAAGAGTGAAAGGGAAGGTCTACAAGAGGGTAGTGAGACCAGCTATGTTATATGGGTTGGAGACAGTGGCATTGACAAAAAGTCAGGAGTTAGAGCAGGATGTGGCAGAGTTAAAGATGTTAAGATTTGCACTGGGTGCGACGAGGGTGGACAGGATTAGGAATAAGTATATTAGAGGGTCAGCCCAGGTTGGAAGGTTTGGAGACAAAGCCAGAGAGACAAGGTTACATTGGTTTGGACATGTGCTGAGGAGGGATGCTGAGTATATTGGGAAAAAGATGCTAAGGATGAAGCTACCAGGTAACAGAAAAAGAGGAAGGCCTAAGATAAGGTTTATGGATGCGGTGAGAGAGGACATGCAGGTGGTTAGTGTGACAGAGCAAGATGCAGAAGACAGGAAGAAATGGAAACAGATGATCCACTGTGGCGACCCCTAACGGATACAGCCGAAAGAAGATGATGATGATGATGATTAGTGTAATTGGAGCTTATCTCCCTGGGCCTCTACTGAAAATGGACATGTATCCAGTTGGACTAGCTCGGTCAACAAATGTAAAATACAAATAAATAAATAAAATATATATAGATATATAGATAGATATAGATATATAGCTATAGAGATATAGATATAGATATATATCTAAGGACAGATCCTTGTGTTGAAGCAGAATAGTTTTCCAGCAATAGGGTGGTAAGACATGTCCCTTCCAATAGGGAAACCAATAGACCACAGGGAAAACTGATACTTGTGAGCAGCAAAGCTGTTGCCTGAAAATACAGAAAAATCAGGAAAAAAGAACCACGTGCTACAGACAAGCTCAGCTGAGACTTTAGAGTAATCAAACAATTATAACTTGTTCAGAAATCAAAACTTCTTTATCGAAAAACAAATAGATGACAGCATTCACGCTTAAACAAGTTTCATCACATCTAAATCCAGTAGTCATCTGCTTTAACACAGAGATCATTGTTAATTAACTTGAGGTGGGGTCATAAATGCATATCGTAAGATGTTCATCCAAGCTACAATAGGATAAGTCTCATCTTTCATATCTGTTCTGCATATCTACTCCTATTGGTAGCTAATATGTTATAGCTTATGTGCTGTATTCCTATCCTATATGGCTAGTGCCTAATTGATGCAAACATTTTATATAAATCTTGTCCCTGGTTATGTATTACTATTAGTACATCATTGTATCTGTGATGTCATAAGTTGATGCTATTTGACATATTTAGATGGGGGCAACATGTATTAAAAGTACATGAGAACCAGTCAAATTCAAATCCTAAAGTATTATTTTGCAGTAATCATAACTGCATCTAGTCAGGATAATCTGGCTGAGTGGTCCTAGCAGCAGGGAACTCAGAAAAGCGACTACTTTCTGGATTTAAGTATCTTTGCTTTTTTCACTTGGAATAGCTTCTGTAGCTTACCCTGAACTAGCTTGAACTGTTTTTTAACTGTTTGCTGCATTATTATAAAATCTGCACTTAAAGTTACATTTTAGTCGAATTTGATCGAAAGTTTGTTTGTTTGTTTGTTCAATTTAACTGTGGAGGCTGCCCACTAAAGTGTGCTAGCCTGTGTAACTAATTTATCACTGTTTCTGCATTTTCTGTGTGTTTCTACCAAAAAAACAAAAAAACAAAAAAATAATCTTTGTTTTCCCGCCTCTCCTCGACTAGTTTAGACCAGTTTGCAGGCATTGCTGTATTCTGGGCTGTGGTGTAGTTCCTGTGTTGTCCATTACCTTACTTGGATAGAAGGAAGTTTCTTTGCTCACCAGTGGGAGTGGGGAGCCTTGAGCAGCCTACCTGTCCCTGTATGAAGTGACCTCAGCACAAGAAACTGTAGTAATTGGTTGTTTTGGACCATTTCTAGCTCTTTTGTAGTTCACTGTTTAAAATCCGCCTCTGGGCGTTTTTTTTCTGGCTATACTGCTCAGACAAGCTCCTCGTGGTTCTGCAGAGTGGTCCTAGCAGCAGGGAACTCAGAAAAACTACTACTTTCTGGATATAAGTATCTTTGCTTTTTTTCACTTGGAATAGCTTCTGTAGCTTACCCTGAACTAGCTTGAACTTTTTTTTAACTGTTTGCTGCATTATTTTAAAATCTGCACTTAAAGTTACATTTTAGTCGAATTTGATCGAAAGTTTGTTTGTTTGTTTAATTTAACTGTGGAGGCTGCCCACTGAAGTGTGCTAGCCTGTGTAACTAATTTATCACTGTTTCTGCATTTTCTGTGTGTTTCTACCAAAAAACCAAAAAAACAAAAAATAATCCTTGTTTTCCTGCCGCTCCTCGACTAGTTTAGACCAGTTTACAGGCATTGCTGTATTCTGGGCTATGGTGTAGTTCCTGTGTTGTCCATTACCTTACTTGGATAGAAGGAAGTTTCTTTGCTCACCAGTGGGAGTGGGGAGCCTTGAGCAGCCTACCTGTCCCTGCAGGAAGTGACCTCAGCACAAGAAGCTGTAGTAATTGGTTGTTTTGGACCATTTCTAGCTCTTTTGAAGTTCACTGTTTAAAATCCGCCTCTGGGTGTTTTTTTCTGGCTATACTGCTCAGACAAGCTCCTCGTGGTTCTGCAGAGTGGTCCTAGCAGCAGGGAACTCAGAAAAGTGACTACTTTCTGGATTTAAGTATCTTTGCTTTTTTCACTTGGAATAGCTTCTGTAGCTTACCCTGAACTAGCTTGAACTGTTTTTTAACTGTTTGCTGCATTATTTTAAAATCTGCACTTAAAGTTACATTTTAGTCGAATTTGATCGAAAGTTTGTTTGTTTGTTTTTTTAATTTAACTGTGGAGGCTGCCCACTAAAGTGTGCTAGCCTGTGTAACTAATTTATCACTGTTTCTGCATTTTCTGTGTGTTTCTACCAAAAACAAAAAATAATCTTTGTTTTCCCGCCTCCTCGACTAGTTTAGACCAGTTTACAGGCATTGCTGTATTCTGGGCTGTGGTGTAGTTCCTGTGTTGTCCATTACCTTACTTGGATAGAAGGAAGTTTCTTTGCTCACCAGTGGGAGTGGGGAGCTTTGAGCAGCCTACCTGTCCCTGTAGGAAGTGACCTCAGCACAAGAAGCTGTAGTAATTGGTTGTTTTGGACTATTTCTAGCTCTTTTGTAGTTCACTGTTTAAAATCCGCCTCTGGGTGTTTTTTTCTGGCTATACTGCTCAGACAAGCTCCTCGTGGTTCTGCAGAGTGGTCCTAGCAACTGGGAACTCAGAAAAGCGACTACTTTCTGGATTTAAGCATCTTTGCTTTTTTTCACTTGGAATGGCTTCTGTAGCTTACCCTGAACTAGCTTGAACTGTTTTTTAACTGTTTGCTGCATTATTTTAAAATTTGCACTTAGAGTTACATTTTAGTTGAATTTGATCGAAAGTTTGTTTGTTTGTTTGTTTAATTTAAATGTGGAGGCTGCCCACTAAAGTGTGCTAGCCTGTGTAACTAATTTATCACTGTTTCTGCATTTTCTATGTGTTTCTACCAAAAAAACAAAAAAACAAAAAAATAATCCTTGTTTTCCCGCCTCTCCTCGACTAGTTTAGACCAGTTTACAGGCATTGCTGTATTCTGGGCTGTGGTGTAGTTCCTGTGTTGTCCATTACCTTACTTGGATAGAAGGAAGTTTCTTTGCTCACCAGTGGGAGTGGGGAGCCTTGAGCAGCCTACCTGTCCCTGTATGAAGTGACCTCAGCACAAGAAGCTGTAGTAATTGGTTGTTTTGGACCATTTCTAGCTCTTTTGTAGTTCACTGTTTAAAATCCGCCTTTGGGCATTTTTTTCTGGCTATACTGCTCAGACAAGCTCCTCATGGTTCTGCAGAGTGGTCCTAGCAGCAGGGAACTCAGAAAAGCGACTACTTTCTGGATTTAAGTATCTTTGCTTTTTTTCACTTGGAATAGCTTCTGTAGCTTACCCTGAACTAGCTTGAACTGTTTTTAACTGTTTGCTGCATTATTTTAAAATCTGCACTTAAAGTTACATTTTAGTCGAATTTGATCGAAAGTTTGTTTGTTTGTTTGTTTAATTTAACTGTGGAGGCTGCCCACTAAAGTGTGCTAGCCTGTGTAACTAATTTATCACTGTTTCTGCATTTTCTGTGTGTTTCTACCAAAAACAAAACTAATCTTTGTTTTCCCGCCTCTCCTCGACTAGTTTAGACCAGTTTACAGGCATTGCTGTATTCTGGGCTGTGGTGTAGTTCCTGTGTTGTCCATTACCTTACTTGGATAGAAGGAAGTTTCTTTGCTCACCAGTGGGAGTGGGGAGCTTTGAGCAGCCTACCTGTCCCTGTAGGAAGTGACCTCAGCACAAGAAGCTGTAGTAATTGGTTGTTTTGGACTATTTCTAGCTCTTTTGTAGTTCACTGTTTAAAATCCGCCTCTGGGTGTTTTTTCTGGCTATACTGCTCAGACAAGCTCCTCGTGGTTCTGCAGAGTGGTCCTAGCAACTGGGAACTCAGAAAAGCGACTACTTTCTGGATTTAAGCATCTTTGCTTTTTTTCACTTGGAATGGCTTCTGTAGCTTACCCTGAACTAGCTTGAACTGTTTTTTAACTGTTTGCTGCATTATTTTAAAATTTGCACTTAGAGTTACATTTTAGTTGAATTTGATCGAAAGTTTGTTTGTTTGTTTGTTTAATTTAAATGTGGAGGCTGCCCACTAAAGTGTGCTAGCCTGTGTAACTAATTTATCACTGTTTCTGCATTTTCTATGTGTTTCTACCAAAAAAACAAAAAATAATCCTTGTTTTCCCGCCTCTCCTCGACTAGTTTAGACCAGTTTACAGGCATTGCTGTATTCTGGGCTGTGGTGTAGTTCCTGTGTTGTCCATTACCTTACTTGGATAGAAGGAAGTTTCTTTGCTCACCAGTGGGAGTGGGGAGCCTTGAGCAGCCTACCTGTCCCTGTATGAAGTGACCTCAGCACAAGAAACTGTAGTAATTGGTTGTTTTGGACCATTTCTAGCTCTTTTGTAGTTCACTGTTTAAAATCCGCCTCTGGGCATTTTTTTTCTGGCTATACTGCTCAGACAAGCTCCTCGTGGTTCTGCAGAGTGGTCCTAGCAGCAGGGAACTCAGAAAAGCGACTACTTTCTGGATTTAAGTATCTTTGCTTTTTTTCACTTGGAATAGCTTCTGTAGCTTACCCTGAACTAGCTTGAACTGTTTTTAACTGTTTGCTGCATTATTTTAAAATCTGCACTTAAAGTTACATTTTAGTCGAATTTGATCGAAAGTTTGTTTGTTTGTTTAATTTAACTGCGGAGGCTGCCCACTGAAGTGTGCTAGCCTGTGTAACTAATTTATCACTGTTTCTGCATTTTCTGTGTGTTTCTACCAAAAAACCAAAAAAACAAAAAATAATCCTTGTTTTCCCGCCGCTCCTCGACTAGTTTAGACCAGTTTACAGGCATTGCTGTATTCTGGGCTATGGTGTAGTTCCTGTGTTGTCCATTACCTTACTTGGATAGAAGGAAGTTTCTTTGCTCACCAGTGGGAGTGGGGAGCCTTGAGCAGCCTACCTGTCCCTGTAGGAAGTGACCTCAGCACAAGAAGCTGTAGTAATTGGTTGTTTTGGACCATTTCTAGCTCTTTTGTAGTTCACTGTTTAAAATCTGCCTCTGGGCGTTTTTTTCTGGCTATACTGCTCAGACAAGCTCCTCGTGGTTCTGCAGAGTGGTCCTAGTAGCAGGGAACTCAGAAAAGCGACTACTTTCTGGATTTAAGTATCTTTGCTTTTTTAACTTGGAATAGCTTCTGTAGCTTACCCTGAACTAGCTTGAACTGTTTTTAACTGTTTGCTGCATTATTTTAAAATCTGCACTTAAAGTTACATTTTAGTCGAATTTGATCGAAAGTTTGTTTGTTTGTTTTAATTTAACTGTGGAGGCTGCCCACTAAAGTGTGCTAGCCTGTGTAACTAATTTATCACTGTTTCTGCATTTTCTGTGTGTTTCTACCAAAAAAACAAAAAAATAAAATAAATCCTTGTTTTCCCGCCTCTCCTCGACTAGTTTAGACCAGTTTACAGGCATTGCTGTATTCTGGGCTGTGGTGTAGTTCCTGTGTTGTCCATTACCTTACTTGGATAGAAGGAAGTTTCTTTGCTCACCAGTGGGAGTGGGGAGCCTTGAGCAGCCTACCTGTCCCTGTATGAAGTGACCTCAGCACAAGAAGCTGTAGTAATTGGTTGTTTTGGACCATTTCTAGCTCTTTTGTAGCTCACTGTTTAAAATCCGCCTTTGGGCATTTTTTTCTGGCTATACTGCTCAGACAAGCTCCTCTTGGTTCTGCAGAGTGGTTCTAGCAGCAGGAAGCTCGGAAAAGTGACTACTTTCTGGATTTAAGTATCTTTGCTTTTTTTCACTTGGGATAGCTTCTGTAGCTTACCCTGAACTAGCTTGAACTGTTTTTTAACTGTTTGCTGCATTATTTTAAAATCTGCACTTAAAGTTACATTTTAGTCGAATTTGATTGAAAGTTTGTTTGTTTGTTTAATTTAACTGTGGAGGCTGCCCACTAAAGTGTGCTAGCCTGTGTAACTAATTTATCACTGTTTCTGCATTTTCTGTGTGTTTCTACAAAAAAAAAACAAAAAAACAAAAACATAATCCTTATTTTCCCGCCTCTCCTCAACTAGTTTAGACCAGTTTACAGGCATTGCTGTATTCTGGGCTGTGGTGTAGTTCCTGTGTTGCCCATTACCTTACTTGGACAGAAGGAAGTTTCTTTGCTCACCGTGGGAGTGGGGAGCCTTGAGCAGCCTACCTGTCCCTGTAGGAAGTGACCTCAGCACAAGAAGCTGTAGTAATTGGTTGTTTTGGACCATTTCTAGCTCTTTTGTAGTTCACTGTTTAAAATTCGCATTTGCACGGCTTTGCGCCATTGTGCACATGCAGTGCCGGTTAAACAAGGTTAAACTTTTTCTGGCTCGCCAAGTCTGCCTTTCAAATTTTCCCTTAAGGAAGCTCTACTCTTAGTATAACCAGACTACTCACTATATTATAAGCCTAGCACTTGTTCTCAATACTTCTCTACTAAGTAAGCACTCTCGTACTAAGTAAAGCACTACATCTACTTACCACCCCTGTGAATATCCACTTCCCTTAAAGGTACAGCACTCCCTTATACTGTTCTAGCATGTCGAGTGGCAAATTACTGGTGTCGTCTCCAATTCAGCTGGTCAATCTGGGTATCTTGAGACAATGCTACAATTGTCTCATGTACAGACAACCTCTCCTCCCAACAAACACAAATACATGTGAGAGATGCAACTATATAGCCAAACTGGAGGCTGAACTCTCTCAACTCAGGGCTGGCATGACCAGACAGGAGGAGATGGCAACCACACACACAACAATCCCAGTCCCACATAGACCTACAACTGCAAAACCAAACACATAAAACACAAAGACATACTCGGAGGCTCTAATAAAACTTACCAAAACAACAGAGGCTCCCAAAGCAGACATCCAAAAATCCACCACCTCAAAACAAAACACATGCAACACATACTTCAATAAATCAGTGTGTCAACCAATCACAGCCCTTAAGGCCAAACACCTTGCCTGATACACTAGTAATAGGTGACTCTATAGTCAGACACACTGATGTCCCGCTGACCTGGCTGAACAAGGAGAAGGTGACTGTGAGCTGTCTATCAGGAGCTAGGATCCGCCACATAACACACGCACTCAAGTCACTCCAAAGCAAGTACAAATACAACTCTGTCATTGTCCATGCTGGTGTGAATGACCTGAGACGTACCTCCCTGGACTACATGAAAAGAGACATAGAGGAGATCTCCGATTATGTAGCCCAGGCTGGTATGACCCTCACCCTGAGCAGCATCTTGCCCTCACCAAGAATGATACCACAATACAAAGGCAAGATGATCAGCTTTAACAATTGGCTCAAGTACTGGTGTCATTCTAAGGGGATCCAATGTCTGTCTGCCTGGGATGACATGTTGGACAAGCCACACTGCTTCGCAAGGGATGGCTTACACCTGTCACCACTGGGCTTCCGGATATTGGCTAAGGCTCTTGCCACCCCCATAGTGCCTTTTTTAAGCAAGGCTCAAAAGACAAACCCACCTCCTTAGAAAACAAAAATGGAAAAAAACTAAGGGTAATGCTGCTCAACGCCAGAAGTCTAAATCTCAAGATGCAGGCACTTGATGCACTCCTCAGCATAGAGAAGATCGACGTCTGTGCAGTAACTGAAACCTGTTTCAAGGCTCCTGAGAGCACCCCAGCGCTACCAGGCTATACCTCGTATCATGCTTTTCGCCCCAAAACCGGGCAACCACAAAGGGAGGGGAGTGTCCATATTCATCAAGGACACCCACACCTCCAGGTTAGTAGCAACACATGAAGCATCAGAGACCATACAGGTGCAACTAACCATAGGCAAAACTGCTATACAACTGGTAGCATGTTACAGACCATCCTCCCAATCTCAAGAACCCCACTCAGCCTTCCTGAAGACATTGGAAGATATGAATGTATCACAAAATACCATCATACTGGGAGACTTCAACTACCCAAACATAGATTGGGTACATTATTCTAGCCCTAATACCCTAGCCCAAAGGTTCCTGGAATTCATAAATTCAAATGCACTGGAACAACTAGTCACCTCTCCCACTAGGGGAGATAATATACTAGACCTGACCCAACCACCAAACTCCTAGGTGTCATAATTGTCCACAACCTGAACTTTGACTTCCATATTAACTCAACTATTAAAACTGTAAACAGAAAACTTGGTTCCCTTTACAGGATAAAACCTTTCCTTACTCCTGAAGCCAGAACTACCATTGCCCATACCCATCTGATCTCTACCCTCCTCTATGCCTCCCCCATTTATACTAATCTTTCCAAAAGCAACCTTAACAAACTGGCAACCTCCTATAACAGCATTGCCAGATTTGCCACTGGCTCCCATTTTGTACCCACCATTATCAAAATCTTAAACAGCTAGGATGGCTAGAACTGCAAAACCAGCTACAATTTCAACAACTTACTATCACCCATAAGATTTTGTATCATCCAAGTAATACTCCTATTCTCTGTAGCCTCATCTCCCCCTACACAAATCTTACTACCCTTCGCTCAGCAGATAAATTACTAGTAATCATCCAGAAGTACTACAACAAAGCAGATGATTCTCCTTTCTCTAATTCTGTGGGGAAAACCTGGAACAGGCTTCCCAGCAAACTAGCATCACTTAAATCATTACCACTCTTCAAAAGACAACTAAAAATACTCCTTAAATCACAATGGCTATGCCCATGTACTAATCCAGACTAGCACTCCCCCTGTACAGCCTTACTGCTTTCCTCCCTCCCAATAGCCTTAAAGTGGGATAGTAAGCTTCCTTACTCTTGCCTCTTTTGGTAACTACCACAGAATATGTCTTCTGTAATAATCAACTTGCTGTGACCACGTTTTCCACTTTGTATATATACTAACTTGATTGTGTTTTTTTTCTTTGAGCATTATTTTTCAAAACTACCATGATAATTAGTTTGAATCTGTTTTTTTTCCTTGTCTTCTACATGATTGTCAAACCGTTTCATATGTAAATATGTTTCTAGTAGTACTGTATTCTTTTGTAAACTTTGTACTCAAGTTCTTGAGGTTAATCTCCATTGACAATGTATTAAATTTTTGACATACCTGTGGAAGGATTGAGGTGTTTAGGTGAAATGGCAGTGGAGTTTCTAACCAGATTGTTTAATGAAATCTTGGAAAGTGAGAGGATGCCTGAGGAATGGAGAAAAAGTGTTTTGGTACCGATTTTTTTTTTTTAAGAATAAGGGTGATGTGCAGAACTGTAGTAACTACAGAGGGATTAAATTGATCAGTCACAGCATGAAGTTATGGGAAAGAGTAGTGGAAGCTAGGTTAAGAAGAGATGTGATGATTATTGATCAACAGTATAGTTTCATGCCGGGAAAGAGCATTACAGATGCCATGTTTGCTCTTAGAGTGTTGATGGAGAAGTACAGAGAAGGTCAGAAGGAGTTGCATTGTGTTTTTGTAGACTTAGAGAAAGCATATGACAGGGTGCCTAGAGAGGAGTTGTGGTATTGTATGAGGAAGTCAGGAGTGTCAGAGAAGTGTGTAAGAGTGGTACAGGATATGTACAAGGGTAGTGTGACAGCGGTGAGGTCTGCGGTGGGAGTGATGGATGCGTTTAAGGTGGAGGTGGGATTACATCAAGGATCAGCTCTGAGCCCTTTCTTATTTGCAGTGATGATGGACAGGTTGACAGATGAGATCAGACAGGAGTCCCCGTGGACTATGATGTTTGCAGATGACATTGTGATCTGTAGTGAGAGTAGAGAACAGGTGGAGGAGACCCTGGAGAGATGGAGATATGCTCTAGAGAGAAGAGGAATGAAGGTCAGCAGGACTAAGACAGAATATATGTGTGTGAATGAGAGGGAGGCTAGAGGAATGGAGAGGATGCAAGGAGTAGAGGTGGTGAAGGTGGATGAGTTTAAATACTTGGGATCAATAGTTCAGAGTAATAGTGAGTGTGGAAGAGAGGTGAAGAAGAGAGTACAGGCAGGATGGAGTGGGTGGAGAAGAGTGTCAGGAGTGATTTGTGACAGACGAGTACCAGTAAGAGTGAAAGGGAAGATCTACAAGAGGGTAGTGAGACCAGCTATGTCATATGGGCTGGAGACAGTGGCACTGACAAAAAGGCAGGAGTTAGAGCTGGATGTGGCAGAGTTAAAGATGTTAAGATTTGCACTGGGTGTGACGAGGGTGGATAGGATTAGGAATAAGTATATTAGAGGGTCAGCCCAGGTTGGAAGGTTTGGAGACAAAGCCAGAGAGACAAGATTACATTGGTTTGGACATGTGCTAAGGAGGGATGCTGAGTATATTGGGAAAAAGATGCTAAGGATGAAGCTACCAGGTAACAGGAAAAGAGGAAGGCCTAAGATAAGGTTTATGGATGGGGTGAGATAGGACATGCAGGTGGTTGGTGTGACAGAGCAAGATGCAGAGGACAGGAAGAAATGGAAACAGATGATGCACTGTGGCGACCCCTAACGGGAACAGCCAAAAGAAGATGATCATGATGATGATTAGTGTAATTGAAGCTTATCTCCCTGGGCCTCTACTGAAAATGGACATGTATCCAGTCGGACTAGCCCGGTCAATAAATGTAAAATAAAAATAAATAAATACAATATATACAGATATATAGATAGATATAGATATATAGCTATAGAGATATAGATATAGATATATATCTAAGGGCAGATCCTTGTGTTGAAGCAGAATAGTTTTCCAGCAATAGGGTGGTAAGACATGTCCCTTCCAATAGGGAAAACAATAGACCACAGGGAAGACTGATACTTGTGAGCAGCAAAGCTGTTGCCTGAAAATACAGAAAAATCAGGAAAAAAGAACCACGTGCTACAGACAAGCTCAGCTGAGACTTTAGATTAATCAAACAATTATAACTTGTTCAGAAATCAAAACTTCTTTATTGAAAAACAAATAGATGACAGCGTTCACGCTTAAACAAGTTTCATCACATCTAAATCCAGTAGTCATCTGCTTTAATACAGGGATCATTGTTAATTAATTTGAGCTTGGGTCATAAATGCATATCGTAAGATGTTCATCCAAGCTACAATAGGATAAGTCTCATCTTTCATACCTGTTCTACATATCTACTCCTATTGGTAGCTAAGATGTTATAGCTTATGTGCTGTATTCCTATCCTATATGGCTAGTGCCTAATTGATACAAACATTTTATATAAATCTTGTCCCTGGTTATGTATTACTATTAGTACATCATTGTATCTGTGATGTCATAAGTGGATGCTATTTGACATATTTAGATGGGGGCAACATGTATTAAAAGTATATGAGAACCAGTCAAATTCAAATCCTAAAGTATTATTTTGCAGTAATCATAACTGCTAGTCAGGATAATCTGGCTGAACCTGTGACTTGGAGCACTTATTGTATCATTTATTTTAGCAGCATAGCATGCTTTGCATGACAAGAAAAATTAAACTTTCTAGTGATATATCAATTATAAGTATATTCAGAGAGAAAACAAAGGTCTCTCTATGTGCTATGTCTAAGATAAACTGCATCATTCGGTGGCAGTGAACCAAACAGGGTTAAATAAAGAAAGAGATAACTGACTTCTCTTTCAGTTTGTTCCAGCTAAATGCTGTTAAAACAGGTACATCATAAGAGGTTGTCAGAAACATGTGTCACAAATCCTAGTTGTAACAGTATTAATCCTTATGAAACAGCAAGTATAGTTCCTGCCATGGGAATCAGTGAGCCTCCAGTAATTGTGTCATGTACTAGTATCTGTTGCAAAATACCTTTGCAGAGATGTCTAGGGAGAGTGGAAAATATGCAGCTGTATGGACTGTCTGGTCCTTGGTCATATACGGAATTTACTTGCTCATTAAGTATAAGCAATATTTTAATCACTGTGCAATTGAAACAAGTACAAAATAATTCATATATTGTCAATACAGTACAAAGAAACATTCAATATAATATAAACTGTTTAGATGTTGCAGTTTCTAAACTAACACAAGCTGAGTCAATAACAGTTGAGATATCACAAATGTCTGAAGCCATATTGAAAAGAGTCTTAAACTAAATGTGTGAAGTTAGGGCTAATTAATAGGGAAGTGGGGCGGGAAGGCAGCATTGCCTCAGGCCACAGGTATGCTTATAGTAAGATTACTGTACTGACATGAAGTAAAAGGTACATTTTGGCCTTGAGAAACATCATCAGTTTATTGCTGTAATTGAATCTGATGCAAGTAAGGAAAAAGAACAAAATAATAAACTCTGGAGTCTAAAGCACTATGGCCTAGCTACCAATAAATATGTGATGTTTATCAGATCAGTGTAGGACAGTACAATGGCATTAAGTGCACTCATGTATATGACTCTACTAAATAATAAATATGTACACATGATAGAATTGATTATGAGACCAGAAAAAAAATCAACAGATTTAGCAACATTAAACAATGAGTGTATGTAAACCAGTATTAAAATCTTGTTTAACTTAATGCAGGAAAGTTTTAACACTTATGCTTACTTTTAATACTATTCCTGACAAATGCACTGGAATTTGAAATGAGACAACTTTGCTTTAGATGGCAGTGTTACAGATACATTTAAAAGTGCTTCCAAGCCCACTATGTTAACTTACCTAATTTTTCCCAAAGTGATTCAGTAGAAGTCAACCAATGTAAATATAATGCTAATTAAAAATACAACGAAGGAATGTAAAAAAAATACAGTAGCTAACTGTTAATAACGACAACTATGGCCCAGTTTTCTAAGTTCAAATATAGATTTCACGGACCAGTTTGCATCCAATCTTGGATGCCAGTAAAATTTTAGGTGAATTTGCCAATCTAGTTCCTTTTCCTTAAGTATAGCTCCTGTGTTGCTTTCAAGTGGGTCAGTTGTTAGTATCTCCACTATGTGGAACACAAATTTCTCAAAGTTCCTGCAGTGTAGCTCATGTCTGGTTAGTGGATTATTAAGATCTTTTAGCTGATTTTCTGATAAATGTTTAGGAACCCTTACCTTTAGGGCATTGATCTTAAGATTATCAATGTTCTAAAGGTAAGGACAGCTAAACATTTATCAGTCATCCAGCTAAACGATCCTAATAATCCACTAACTAGACATGCTCTACAATGTACAGGTGCTTGAATCATAAGCCTGCAAAAAACAGTGTCTCAAAACCAATGACTCAAATGGCTTGTTACTGTTGTAGGCTACTGCTCATGCTCAAACTCAAATGTGAGGAAGATGACAGGATGGCAGTTAAGATTAAGGAGTATGAGAGGGTTTTAAGATTAAGGAGTGAGAAGGGAGTAGATTTAGGATTAGGGAGTGGGAAGGGAATTTTAGGGTTAAAATTTGTGATTTAGTAGGGATATATTGGGAGCTAAATACTTGCAGGAGAACAAGTTAATAGGAGTTCAAGTGCTTACCAATTTGAATAAATGCTAGTGAGCAAGCGTATCACAAGCATATAGCATGCACTTGTAGAAGATCCCAGGTAGAAAGAATTAAAGTATTGGCAATTGAGGAAAATGTAATGAAATAGGAGATGAACATGTTAAGATGCAGATTTCTATTTAGGGGTTATCCTGCTGATATGATTCATAAAGGGATAAGTAAAACATTAGCAAAATAAAGTAATAAAGAAAAAGTTGATGAAAAATGAGGTTGATTGGGGAATGAAAATGGCTGCAACCCATTCTATATATGCAAATGATATGAAAATATAATATATAACACTTGAAAAATATTTTCTACTCGTGGATTTTTGTTAGCAAAATTGGATATTAACTAATTCTTAATTGCCAAGAATAGAAGGGTTACAAAGCTAACACATGAACAAAGGACACTTGAATATAACAGAATATAACAGTAGTAATAACATAATAGGTACTTTTAAGTGTGAACATTTTTTATTGCTACAGGACCACATTTTTATATTTTATCTATAAAGAAATCAAAATTAGTTAGTTCACCAGGAGATTTTCATGTAGTTCTTATTTTATTGCTTATGTCACAATGTGCAGTTGATGTGATATATTTTTTGATTAGCATTCAGTGACATATAGTTTTATTTTGTTAAATCTGGATCACCCTTCTAGTACCTTGGCTTATATCAAACCTTTGTGGAAGTTATATCATATTAAAAAATACACATTATCTAACAATGAAATTCCACCCTCCATAGATAATTAATAAAACAGACCCTATAAAACATTTCAAATTAAAATAGTTACTATCATAGACATGTTTTCTAAATAAGCTCCAGATTTAACCCTAATGGAACCATGCTTTCATATTGCAATATAAACCAAAGTCTCCCTATATTTTAAAATATATCTCCATCAATTCTTTCCATATTTTTATATTTATACTCAATTCCTACAGTAATATTGCCATGTATGCTGGGTATGAAAATGTTTTGCTTAAAGACTACTAAAATTATTATTTCTCATTGTCCTGCAATGTTCCTTTAGTCTTTCATAACACCTCCTTTTCCCTGAAATATTTTTTGCATGTACATTGTACTACATATACCACTTTGCTACTTTCATAAAAATTAATGTTACAGAGCCTAATTTTATAACTACTTGTGATAATTTAATTTTTCAATGTCATTAATCCATTCATAGAACAACTTTTACATCAGTGGACTATGCTCCGCTTTATCAAGGAGGATTTCATTACATATGGTTCTGGGCATATAAAATGAATATGCATTAAACATGTTCTATAATACTGCCTCTAAAAAATGAGACATCACATCTTCTTGGGAAAATTCTTTGAAATTCCAAATCCTGTTGCATTATTAATCAACAATCATTAATAGAAACAAATACATATTTGTTAAGCTGTTATATTGTATTACAAAATTAAAAAGGAAAATTCATGTGTTTCCCTATCATTCTTTTTTATTAAAATATTTTCCATCTTTAAATATATTACATAAAATGAAATCATCTGTGTTTTAAGCATGCCTTCATATTGGCTTTTCTTATATCCACAATTTGATATCGTAACTTTAAAAATAGCCGAGGCTTTGCCTCAGCCAAAAAATCTTTCCACTTGCTAAAGTTGTGATATGCCCTTAAAAATTCACAATAAGATAAATAAGCCATTAATGATTTAGAATTGTGACTTCTGTTATGTAGAAATATGGCAGCATATGTTTATTTTGTAAATGTTTTAGCAGTTCTTCAACCATTAGATCAAGCTAATTCCAAATTTAAATAACTGATCTGAATATTATTCAGACACATTGTAATGTTAAAACTAAATATATTATCACTTAACTTATTAACACATTTATAAACAATTCATCTGTAACACCTTAACAAATTAATAAGCAATCATCTATATATTAAATATACAGTATTTTATTATCAAAATGTGTTAAGCATATATTTTAAATCAAACAGACTCATTGCTAAATTGGCATATACAGCAGTATAACTTGCTTCTATTGCTGTTCCACATTTCTGTTTGTATATTTGTATATGAAAAACAAAATGATAACTAAATCAAAGGGGTTGAGAGGGTGGCCTAATGGTTAAGGTGTTTGCCTTACAAACACAAGGTGCAGGGTTTAAGTCTCACAAGGGATAATTGGCTAAACTTAAAATGGCTCGCAAGGGCAGTTAGCTTAGTACTAATCTATGAACCTAGGAACCTAAGCCATTTTGCAAATATGCACTGATGTTGGACCAGATCTCAGAAAATCATCTGATGTTCCTAAATCTATAGTATTATGTATACTTGTATATAAAAAGGTTACATCTACTGTTACCCAATAGTAAACTGCTGGAACAATAATATCCTTCAACTTTCTTAAAACATCTGTTGTACCATTAACATATGACTCAGGTTTCAACACATATTTCATTAAATTATCACCACTAATTTGTCCTGGCAGGCACTAATAATGGGTCTTTTAGGTGAAGCTTTCAAGTTTTTTAATATTTTAAGAAAACAATAGCAAGTTGATATAGTTGCATTAATTTATCATAAATGTTAAAATTAAAATCATCATCATCATCATCTTAGGCTTTTACCTAATAATACCTTAGCCTTAAAATACAATTATCTACTACTTCTTACACATGTAGTTGCATCTAGCAATTGTTTCATACTCATATTAACATACTGTGACCCATTCTAAGTAATAAGTTTACCATCTTTATGAGATGGTTTAATCACTAGATTATTTTATGACCAATCTTTAATGGCTAACCACTCCTCTTTTCTGATATTATATGTCATTTATTGCTGAGAGCAACAATTATCTTTAAATAATTTTAATGTTTTACTTTTCACCATTTAAAAAAAAGTATTACTTGTTATATCATTAAATGCACAAATGCATTTACTGTTAACATTAAATGGAATTAGTAATGAACATAACGACTATTTCTAGAATTAGTAAAATAATATACTGTAAAACTCTGAACTAGAACACATAAGGGCAGAAAAAGCTTTCATACTCTATATTATCAACTTCATTTAACATATTATTCTGTTGCTAAAAATAAACTTTCAAATATAATTTACAAACAAATATGTATGACTCCATGAGTAATTTGTGCCAGTTTGGTAAATTTGTAGACACAAATTTTAGCCCTAAATGCAACATATACATTTGTGAATCAGAAAGTCTATGACCCAATACATCATAATGGCCTAGCTGTTATTTTGTAAATCTGCAAAATCTACATTTAAATTTCTTTCTAAAAGATCAGAAAATAAAACAAAATAATGATTGATTTAATTGATGAAACACACCTTAGTTTCTCTTGTGCCATTTGTTGTTGTGAAATGGTGATGTTTGATCTTGTCTTTGGGAATCAGAATTGCCTAAATTAATATCTGCAATCTCTTTTTTGAGGATTCTTTGTAAGGAAAATTACAATAGCACTGTGATTTTTGATTTCTAGACATTTGTATTATGTTACTAATCATAATACATTAAATGCATTATATAGGCATTCTGTACATTGCAATAATAGACTCATAGTGCCTTTTTTGCATCCTTCCAATTATTATGCATAACTCTTTATGGCATCCAGACATCTTTTGGGTATGGGTTCCCTAACTGAGTGATGTACTGCTTAATAACAAGAAGTATTAGAAAGGGCAAGGTATAAGTAACAAAATGACACTAAGATTGTTAATTTCTGGTGTCCTGCAGTGGAAGAATTAATCACTATCTGACACTTATTATTCAACTTTTTATATTTAATTCCATATTTTTTAAACTGTGAGACCTACATGCTATTCAGGGGAATATTGCAAACATGTCAAAGTGGATGACAGAAACACAGGCTGTCAATGTCTAGTCATAGTACTTTATATTGGAACTGCTGATAGTTGTTTGCTACTAAATATGAAATTTGAAATATTTCCATATATACTTAATATTTCAAAAGCAAGCGATATATAGCTATTGCATAGTATCAGGTGAAAACCTATAAGATGATGAAGAAAGATGCCATTGATATTTGTACACCTAGAGAGGTATTCAGTGTTACTTGTGTTGCTAATTATATAACTAAGTATGATCTCACATATTTTCACAAATATATTAGTAAACATGCATCCAGAAAGAACTTTGCTGCTGTCACTTGAATGTTTATGTTTATCTAACAAAGCAGCTGTGACGAAATACGTCCAGGTTCTTTTGGTTCCATGAAATAATGATTGGCTTGTGAAACATTAGCAGAACACATAGTTTTGGATATATGTGCCTTATAATACATTTTAATATTGATGCAAAATCTGTGAATGCACAATTATCAGTATAAAGAAAACTTTTTAGTGATAACATTGTTATTTAACAAATCATTTTAACAGATTTTTTACATAAAATATTTACATTTGTTTGTCGTTTGCTTGTAACTTGATTTTTTAGAAAATGCTGTGAAATATAAGGCTGTGTAAAGGCTGGTAGAGGTGAAACATTCCAGAACACAAAGGTGCTAATGAGATGAAAAAAAATCATGTTATATTCTTGGCCATTCAAAATATGAAATCAGACAAGGAGTTACAGAAAATAATTTTGAAGTTAAAGTATTTAGATAGCTAGGATTGTTGAACGCCATCAAAAGGCAGGCATTAATGATTCTTTGAAATGTACGTGTTCTTAAGCAAATTTTTTATAAACTTCTTTAATATTTATGATGGAATGATTATGTGTGCATTTTCAAGCCTTGTGACCTTAAAATGACTGGAGTTAATTGCATTTCTTATTAGTGATGTTGGCATTTTGCTTTAGTCCAAATGGAGAATATGTCATGTTTACAAAAACATTTACTGTTTTGATAAAACATGGATAACATTTTGAAATGGTTGTTTTTCTTAATTTTATTTGTTTACCATTTCCTATACAATATCTTGACATGTGACTTATCTTAGAACAGTAAAACACAAACTAATTTAGGTAACAGTGCTGTTTATTTTTTACAGGTATTGACACCTGCACTGATGAAGTCTTATTAGCACTTGGTGAAGGCAGCTCAGCTTTAGCTCAAATTAGGTTCTAGCCATTTTCTGAAAATATAAATTAAATAAGCCATTTTGACTTTACTTTTTCTTTTTTTTTAATTTTCAAAATGTTTACATTTTTACAAACCTTGAGGGGAATGGATACCATTCCTAAGAAAGAATATAATTAAAGTTCATGAAATCAGTTTTTCTTCAGCCCTTGACATTTGATGCAAGTGCTCTTCTCAGCATCCACAATATACCAGAAATTGCCACTTTTTGCAGATGATAAGGAGGTACTTTTATTGGTAGCATATTTAGATATGTTTGAATATTCTTTTTTATTAGTCCAGTTGCTCTTATTGCACCTGCAACTATCTTTACATGAACCAAAAAAATCACTGAGAGCAACCAAATGGAGAATGAGCTGAAGAACAGTTTATTCAACCAAAATACAAAATTCCAAAGGATGTGCTGTGATTAACGCTGTGTACTCAAAATTGGCGTTTTCGTAAAAACTTCAGATACACACACCAGAATGCCTAAACAGTTTAAATAATATAATAATTATGATGTAACCAAATACCACTGGACAACCAATTAGTTGATTAATTTACTCCAGTGCAAAAAACAGGGCTAAAAGTAAATTCTTAAAAGCCTAAAAAAGTATATATTGCAAAACTGTGAATGTTCATTATACTGCTAAAATCAATTATATAAAAACATTCACATAAAAACAATAATATAAAACTTTTCACTTATATAACTTAATTATTTAGTCTAAATAAAATAAAATGCATGAATCTACTGCATAGTATAATGTGTATTGGTATATATATTCAAATACATTCCAATGCTGCCATCTAGGGATATAAAAAAATTTACAACTTTGCAGCTCTTAATTTTAGAACAGGTGCAATTGAAAGCATATCATTGAGCCCTGGGTGTTTTGAAACATCCAACACTATCTGCCAATAGAGCTCCCGATATTCTAATCTCACTTCCCAAGAAAGAAGGAAGGAAAGAAAACATGGTATTAACAGAGCACTTCGACAGTATTTTGGTATCCGATCTATTTTGTACCTACAGAGGTTATAACATTTTTAATTACAGTTCTATTTCTGTGAACATACATCATTTTAATTTATTCTCAAAAAGTTTCAAATTCATTCCACTAAGAAAGATTAACGTAGATAGAGCTATTGTTGATTTAAAGCTTTTTATTAGGAAGAAGAATTTAGCTATATTTTTAACAATCATAATCATTTCAACAATCCACCTTCCTCATTGAGGAGAAAAGGTACATTTAACCACCCCCCCTTCGCCCACAACTAAAGAACCTAGAAAATATTATGGAAAGGGAAATTAGGAAGGAAATAGCAAAACACAGGGTATTTCCCAACCTTTCCAAAGAAGAAAGAGATTTACTTGAGCTTCTTAAAGTTGATCGTTCTATCAGAATTATGCAAACCGACAAGGGTGGGGGGACGGTGTTGATGGATGGCATTCTTTATGAGTCCAAAATTAAGGACGAGCTTAGCAATTCTTTTAAATATGCCCTAGCTTCCATCAATGAGGTCAATATAGCAAATTCTAGAATTCATCTTATGCTTAATGACCTTCTTTTAGAAGGTTCCATTAATTTGGAAATGTTCAATTTTTTATATAACAAACATCCCAGGGTTCCTTCCATGTTTGGAATTCCAAAGGTCCACAAGAACACCGTGGACCCACCCCTTAGATTGATTGTTTCCTCAGAAGGGGCCATAACATCTTCCCTATCAAAATTTGTTGACAACAAACTCAAAGAATTGTCTTTGATAGGGCTAGCTGTGTTAAGGGACTCCTGGGATTTTCTTAGACAACTAAAACCAGAGCTTTACAATGATCAATTGCTCTTTATTACACTGGACATAGTCAACCTTTTTGGTAGTATACCTCACGACATTGGTCTACAATGGTTGGAAGATTATATGGGCACATTTGGTAAACTTTCTAACAATGATTTTACCAACGTTCTTTTGTTTATGGAAACTATCCTCACCAACAATTACATGTATTATTAGGGAGAATTTTATAAACAGACGAAAGGCATGGCGATGGGAGCTAGCTGTGCCCCCGCGTACTCCACTATAGTGTTGACTTGGTGGGAACACACTTATGTTTTTAACAGTGAATTCAGAGATTGTTGGTCTTTATATAAGCATTTTTTAGATGACATCTGTATTTTGTGGACGGCTAGTAAGGATAGATTCCTTGAATTCCTGACCTATTTGAAAGGTACCACAAAATTTTTGGATTTCACTTACAGTGTGAACCATGAGGTACTTAACTATTTAGATGTCAGTATTACTAAACAACATGGCAAATTTTCATCTAAGGTGTATAGAAAGAACACCTTTTCAAATTCTTACCTTCATTTCAGTAGTGGGCATCCTTTTTTTCAAAAGAAAATCTTATAAAGGGTCAAATGGTCAGAATTAGCTGTATGACATCCGATGATAATAATGTTATGGTAGAAACTAATATGGTGAGTGAAATGTTTAAGGACAGGGGTTATCCCACCAACTTGATTGAACAGGTGAAGTCAGAAGTTTTAGAAGGTAGGCAAAATAGGTTTGCACCTATTTTGGGACAGGATTTAGTTCCATTAGTTATTGAAACATCTTCCAAATATATAAACACTAATAATGATAAGCAAGACGCATATATTCTGGATTTCAATGGGGATTCAGGAATTATAAGAAATGTTGTTGTTAAGGAATAGGACAAATTTAAAGAAATCACTGACATTGTTCAACTTCATAACAGTCAGTTAAAGTTTACCTATCGGAGAGATTTGAATTTTAAAAATTTCTTTGAGTTTGGGCATGGTTCACGAACTTCGCACCATGGTACAAGATTGGGTACTTTCAAATGTGGTGCTTGTTCACAGTGTAGTTACATATTTAATGCTTCCCATATAGATATAATTAGTAGGAATAGAACTATAAGGAGCAATTGTTTTTCCAATTGCCACACTAGTGGGCTGGTCTATCTTGCTCTAAGTAAGATATGCCAATCCTTTGACATAGGCAAGACAGAAAGAAAACTTAAAACCCGCATTTATGAACATTTGTACGAAATGAGTAAGGCCAACAAAAACAATGCACTTTTTCATCACAAGATAGTATGTGACAAGGCAATATTTAAATTTTTTGTGCTGGAAGTTGTGTCCAAAGAAATAAGGGGTGGCATGTGGGAAGCAAGAGTAGAATATCGGGAGCTCTATTGGCAGATAGTATTGGATGCTTCAAAACAGCCAGGGCTCAATGATATGCTTTCAATTACACCTGTTCTAAAATTAAGAGCTGCAAAGTTGTAAACTTTTTTATATCCCTAGAGGGCAGCATTGGAATGTATTTGAATATATATACCATTACACATTATACTATGCAGTAGATTCATACATTTTATTTTATTTAGACTAGATAATTAAGTTATATAAGTGAAAAGTTTTATATAATTGTTTTTATATGAATGTTTTTATATAATTGATTTTAGCAGTATAATGAACATTCACAGTTTTACAGTATATATTTTTTAGGCTTTTAAGAATTTACCTTTAGCCCTGTTTTTTTTCACTGGAGTAAATTAATCAACTAATTGGTTGTCCAATGGTATTTGGTTACATCATAATTATTCTATTATTTAAATTGTTTAGGCATTCTGGTATGTGCACCTGACGGAGTTTTTACAAAAACGCCAATTTTGAGTACACAGCGTTAATCACAGCACGTCCTTTGGAATTTTGTATTTGGTTGAATAAACTGTTCTTTGGCTTGTTCTCCATTTGGTTGCTCTCAGTGATTTTTTTGGTTCAACTATCTTTATATCCTTATGCCCTATTGCTTTAGTTTCTGTTTATAAGTCTTGATATTTTACAAATGTATGTCTTTCAGCTCATCAGATACTGTAGTCTTGGGTGTAACAATTCTCTATAATTAATGCTATTTCTAACTTTGTCTCTTAAATAACAATATCTAGTCTGCTTGCTTCTACCATCTTAGCTGCTGGTGTGGGATGATCCCATGTAATCATTATTTTCAACAGTTCTTTGCATGTCATGTCTCCAATGTCTCGCAGCTGTCTCTATGATGTAATGTTATGAATCCATGACCTAAGCTATTAAGTAAACAGATTAACATTGTGAATGCTTGACAAAACACTAATGGTGACAAATAATCATCCTGAAATATTTCATGTTGGATTTTCACCACCTGTATAGCAATTTGTCCTTTTTGTAGTTCAGCTGCAAAGTTGTTTGCCATTTCTTCATAGTAACTTCAATAAAATTTACCACTGTGTGATTGATCTTATATGTAAGAGCAAGTTTCACTTAAATGTAGTTTGTTAAACAAGAATACAGTATTCTCTTTGCATAAGTCTGGAAATGTTTCCATATTAAAGCAGAAATATATGTTCATTTGATATTTTACATGCAGATTAAGTAAGATAGGAATGTTTCGGTAACCTTCAGTGAAGAATACTGCTAAGAATAAAATGTTCTAATAGAATATGCAGTATGTTAAGTACAAACAGGTTTGGGAACCAAGGTTAAAGCGGCATGTAGAAATTTACAGGGTTTTGTATTATTATTACGAGATACTTCAGACACAGTGAGTCAGCTAGTTTGTTTGGACTGATAAGCAGAAAGTCACTGTCATGCAGTCCACAAATGTTTGATACAGACACTCAAGAGTGATTAGAGAAGTCAGATTATTTAGCATTCCAGAATATTAATTATATTATTCAGGAGAAAATAAATAATTCTGCGTATAATGAGTGCAGAAGTTACAGACATTATAATTAAGTCTATTTCAGTTTATTAGTATTGGTATTGGAGACAGTATGATTTGATTCAGATATGGTTGACATTTACCTCCACTGTATGTAATAAAACACTCTTAACCAAACTACCATGTATGCAGACTTTTATTCAGAAAAATACAAAAAGATTTGGCACATAAAGAAGATATTGATACCTGGTCAGCACAGTTCTTGGAAATTAAAAGATAAAGACATTTATTCCAGTATCATTTCAGTTTCTTCCAGTTATTTCCAGTTCATTCCAATATTCTGCAGTCGCTTCAATTCTTACATTATACATTTGTAAGCATTTTCTAATCTAGGAGTGATGGATACTATCAAATGATTTTTTGTAATCTATACTTGCCATACTGACATTCCTTTTCTTCTGCAGGTCTCCATTATGACTTTGTTTAGCAAAAGATGATAATTTGTTCCATATGAATCTATTTTATTCCTCTTCTTTTCTATGGCCATAATTGAATTTTTATCTAAATGACTGTATACTCTATCTACATAATTTCTTGTATTTAACTTATATGTTCTTGGGAGACAAGTTATTGGGTACTAGTTCTTAGGGTGATTTGCAGATTAACTTTTAAGTATGAGCATGTTTCTTCCCATTGTTAGCCAGTTTGATGTCATATCAGAGTATACATATAAGTAGTATTTACTCGAGGCTAAGTCACTGTGTAATGATATAAATACTGTTAACCAAAAGGTAGGTATAGCATCTGGACCTGTGGTTTTCCACATGGGAGCCATTCTTAACTTTATCTCTATCTTAGTAACAGTTACTTCATTTGAATCTGTATCTTCTGTATCAGACTTTCTTAATTGTGCATTTACTTATTTTATTCAGTCAGCTTCCTTTTTGCTCTCAGCTAGTTTCCTTAGACATTTCTTCAGTATTTTTTTTCTTGGTCTGTCTCAACTATTCTCATTTTCTTTCATAGCTCCCTGTAATATTTCTTTGGGTCATCCTTAAACTCTTTGTTTTGAGCCTTTCTTTATATTTCTGAGTGTGTCTCCTAAGTTTTTAGTCTGTGTATATGCTTCTGATATATTTTAATAGATAGTGTAGCTCAAGTCCTGATCAGTTTTCATGTTGTGTTTTTACTTTTGGTCATTCTTTTTTGTAATATTTTTAGAGTAATTTCTGTTTCCATATTCTTTCAATAATGCTGCTTCTTTTCTTTAGTCTTTCACAATTGTTTCTACTGAGTGCTTCTAGGGTGGTGATCTATTTGCTCCTTCATTTACCTTTACTAATTTCTGCTTTCTTTGTAGTACCTTGTCTATTATTAGATTTGGGGTGCAATAATGTGTTCTTTTCATTTTTATTATAATGTGTGGATCTCTCTTTATAGTTCCAATTATTTTATTAATTTGGCTTATTAATTTTTTGACAATGTGTGACTTTTTACCTTTGTTAGCCCCTGCCACATACGTATTATTATATTTATCATTTTCCTTCAAATCCAGCAGGCTTTGCCTTAAATTATTTTCTTTCTGATTAAGAGTTTTGTGTTTTCTGCTCTATCTGCATGTGTGTGCAAATATCTTGCCTTTGAAATGATTGCAGTATTTTGCCTTGTGAAACATCTTATTTACTTTCAACATTTAACTGAATTAATGATCAATTTTAACTAACAATACACTACTCTACTTCCTCTGCCACTTCATCAAGCTGAATCTGTTTTAATAAACCATCATTCTAAAGTGAGCTTTGTCTGGGATTCCTATTGAAATCTTTTACCTCATAACTGATCTATCACTTCATTTTCAATGTGTTTCATTACTGTATCAAGCTGCCTAACTCATTACATCCATGTGATGAATCCAAGTGCATCTACAGCTAACTCCTACTGATGCCACTAGGCATCAGATATCATGTATTCATATTTGCATCAATAATTCCAAAACCATCCCATGTACAAGTTTATAAAATATTTCATCTTAAAGCTTACACAATGACAAACTCAACCGCATTAAGATCTGACCTCTGTTTAGTGCAGGTAAATAAATATTAACTGTTTTTATTTATTTATTTTACATTTGTTTACCTGGATAATCCGACTGGATACATGTCTATTTTCAGCAGTGGCCCGGGGAGAAAAGCTTCAAATAGACAAAATTACATAGATAACATTTAAAAGTATAAAACAAAGTATAAAACAACATATACAACAAAGAATAAAAAAAAAAAAATGCCTGAATCTCCTTGTGTTCTGACTGTGCTTCTCAAACATTTTGGAAATATAGAGTATATTTTAGAGCATTTATTATAAATGTAATTGCCTTAATATTGCTACAACTCAAGTGCTCTAGGTTGCACTGCATCTGAATTGCTTGTGTGTTTTAGTTATTTTTCTGTATATATATATATATATATATATATATATATATATATATATATATATATATATATATATATATATATATATATATATATATATATATATATATATATATATATATATATGTATATATATATATATATATATATATATATATATATATATATATATATATAGACTTCTCTGTATTTGTAGACTAGCTACTTATTCTGCTGTATTATTGCCTCTTAAATTGTTTTTCAGTTGTGCACTTGCCTTGCTTTATTTAAAAAGTTTTAAAAATTGCTAATTTTGTAGAGTTTTAATTGCATTTACTGTTTAGGACTACACACTCAAGTGTGTTAGCCTTTTCTGTGTTTATTTACTGTATTATTGCATTGTTTAGCCCGTTTTAACAAAAAAAAAAATACTATCTTGTTTGCTCATTTCCCACCTTTCCCAGCCAGTCCATATCCCAGGCTTTGCTCGTCTCAGAACTTTATTTTCTTTGTTGAGAGCTATTCAGACCTTGCTGTGGTAGAGGGAAGTCCTACTGCTTACCAGTGGGAGTGGTGAGCATTGTACTGCCTATCTAACACTAGAGGAATGGTTTCCAGCTCTGAAATTGTAATTTTATTAGTCTTTTTGGGCTGATATCTATCCCTTTCAGCTTTCTGGCTTAAAAATGCGTGTGTTTGCAGATTTTTCACATTGTGCAGCACTGGGAGGCTACAGTTAAACTATTCCAGGTGCCAGAAAGTCTGTTCTTCAAATTTTCCCTTAGAACTAGCTGGTTTCTCATTAGTAGCACTAAAATCTGAACCCCTGTGACTAGCACTTGTTCTAAAACCTGCTGGAAAGCACTAGGAAGCCTGAAATCTCTTTGTCAATGAGGAGAAATTAATCATAGGCACTAAACAGCCTATAATTGCAAAGTACCTTGCAAAGTTAAGGGAAAACAGCTCTTATACTTTACAAAAAAAGCACCTAAACAGGCATGTCCAAGGGTCAGCTTCTGGTGATTTCTCCTGTCCACCTGGTGAATCTGGGCATACTGGGGCAATGCGGCAACTGCCTCATGTACACAGACAATCCTTTCCTCCTACCTACCACCCAACACTACAACCTGCGAGAGATGCACTTACATAGCCAAGCTGGACGCAAAGCTCTCTCCGGCCAAGATTGTGCTAGACAGTCAAGAGGAGAAGTTTAACACCTGCACTACACCTCAAGCAACTCATAGCACTTCAAAACCCACACCATCAACACCCACACATAGCAACACTAAACCCACATATGCGGAGGCCCTTAACATTAACCTGCCAAAACAACAAGGACCTCTGAAGCTGAAATGCAAACACCAGTCACAACCAAAGTGACACATAGCTCACAACACCAGTGTGCCACCCAACAACAGCCCCTAAGGCAAGACAATGTACCCAAAACTTTAGTCATAGGTGACTCTATAGTCAGGCACACTGATGTCCCACTCACCAGGCTGAACAAGGAGAAAATTACAGTCAGCTGCCTGTCGGGTGCCAGGATCTGCCACATAACACATGCACTCAAGTTACTCCACAACAAGTACAAATACGACGCTGTCATTGTCCATGCTGGAGTGAATGACTTGAGACGTACCTCCCTGGACTACATGAAAAGAGACATGGAAGAGCTCTTGGATCATGTGGCCCAGGCAGGTATGACCCTAGCCCTGAGTAGCATCCTGCCTTCGCCCAAAATGATACCGCAGTATAAGGACAAAATGACTTCAACAATTGGCTAAGCTTCTGGTGTCATTCAAAGGGGATCCAGTATCTGTCTGCCTGGGAAGACATGATTGACAAACCACGATGGTTTGCCAGAGATGGTCTGCACCTGTCACCCCTGGGATTCAGGTTACTGGCTAAAGCTCTTGCCATCCCTATAGTGCCTTTTTTTAGGCAAGGTTCAAAGGATAAAACCACCACCATAACAGATACAAGCATGCAAAATCTGAAGGTAATGCTACTCAATGCAAGAAGTCTAAACCTCAAAATTCACTCTCTCGAGACACTCCTAAAAATGGAGAACATCGATATCTGTGCAGTAGCTGAGACCTGGTTCAAGGCTCCAGACAGCACCCCTGCTACACCAGGCTACAACTCTTACCACACTTTTTGGCCACAAAACCAAGACCAAAACACTAAAGGTGGAGGAGTGTCCATATTCACCAAGGAAATTTACATCTCCAGGCTAGATGCCCAACACAATGCATGTGAAATTCTCCAGGTGCAACTAACACTAGGTAAGACTGCAATCCAAATTATAGCTTGCTACAGATCCCCCATCATGCCCCAGGATTCTCACTACACCTTTCTAAACATACTGGAAAATATTAAGATACAGCCAAACGCCCTAATACTGGGTGATTTCAACTACGCTGCCATTAACTGGGAAAACTACTTGGCTACCAACTCCTTTTCCCAATGGTTCATGGAATTCATAAATTCCAATGCCCTGGATCATCTAATCCATTGTCCCACCAGGGGCTCCAATATCCTAGGGCTGGTCATTACCAACATGGGAGATAGATGCTCCACACCAGTGGTCACCCCCTCATTGGTCAGGTCTGACCATAAGCAAGTCACCCTTGACATCCACATCCCACCCCCACCCCCCCAGTAAGGAAACCTCCTTGAAAAACTTCTCCAAAGCCAATTTCATGTTAATGAAGTCAGAAGTGGCAAACTTTATGACACCCATGCAGACGGGATCTGAAAGTTCGACTGCAGAATCCTACACTAAGGCACTGTATGAGCACATCCACTTGTGCATGAATCATGCCATCTCAAATAGAATGAAGATGCTCTTCTCCAAAAAAAGGAAGCCAATCTGGTGGTCCCCTGCTATAAACAAACTATACAACAGAAGGAAGAAAATGTTGCAGAAAAGAGGAAAATCCCAAGATGCAAAAAACTCCCTCACCAGCCTCAGTAAGAAGCTGAGATCCCTCATAAAATCCTCAAATGCTAGTTACAAAAATAAAATTGCCAAAGATTCCAAAGACATCCACAAGGCATTCTATAGTTATGTCAAGAATCTAAATGGCAATGCTCAGATCTGCTCTAAGCTAAAACAGAATGGCATTAAATATACTGATCCCAAGGATATTGCCAATATCCTGGCAGATCGATTTAGTGCCAACTTCACCCCCCTCTCACCCCCTAAAGGGCCTATCTCAATACCAAAAGATTACCAAATTCCGGAAATCATGGCCACACAGGTTGAAACCGCACTCTCCAAAGTTAAGAATACAGCATCCATGGGACCAGATGACATCCCAGGCTGTGTACTACATGAACTACAAAATGAACTGGCACCTCACCTAAGTGTCATGTTTAATCATAGTCTCACCTCAGGCTTCGTGCTCACTGAGTGGAGCACAGCTACAGTTATCCCACTCCACAAGGGGGATCCACCTTGGATCCCGGGAACTACCGTCCCATCAGTCTGACAAATCTGATCTGCAATGCATGGAACGCATTATCATGGAACTTATAAACAAAGACATTGGCAACCTTCAAACACTGAATCCCACCCAGTTTGGGTTTGTGAAGGGCCGATCTTGTCTCCTGAATCAGATTGACTTCTTCTAATCAGTCTCCAGAGCTGTGGACGAGGGTAAGGCGGTCCACACAGCCTATCTGGACCTCGCCAAGGCCTTCGATACCATCCGCCACTCTGGAATCATAGATAAACTTAATAAGCTGGGCATAAATCCCTACGTCACTCGATGGGTTGCCAACTGGCTTACTGACAGAACCCAGACTGTAAAAGTAGCTGACTCCAAATCCAGCTCCAGACAAGTGACAAGTGGAGTACCTCAGGGTTCAATCCTGGGATCACTCTTGTTTGGCATCTACTTCTCTGAAGTACAGGCCAACACTAAGGGACTCTGGCTAACAAAGTTTGCAGATGACTGCAAACTGGGAGCCATTATTGAATGCCCATATGATGTGGATATTCTACAAAAGGGCCTTAAAGAAACAGATGCCTGGTGCCAGAGCCATGGGCTCGAGCTTAATACCAAGAAATGTATAGTTATCCCCTTTGGAAAAAAACATGTACCCATGAATTACCACATAGGTGACAGTACACTAAACATCGAAAGTGTGATGAGAGACTTAGGGACACAGGTGGACAGTGGTCTCACTTTCGATAACCACATCACCACAGCTGTCAGGAAATCCTTCTATGTGGCACACCTCATCACTAAGGGTTTTTCATCCAGAAAAAAGGAGGTTATTGTCCCACTGTACTCATCCCTCATTAGACCCATTATAGAGTATAATGCCCCATTTGGTATGTACCTCACAAGACATCTGCAGCAGCTGGAAAGGCCACATAAATACCTCACTAAAAGAATCACAGGCCTAAAGCAGATGCCATATGCTGACCATCTAAAAAAAACTCTAGCTATACTTTGTGGCATATCGTCTACTCAGAGGCGATCTCTGCTTAACATACAAGACCATGTCAAACCCTGAGCTGTTGGACATGCTACACTTAAAGAAATCTCAATCCCTCAGAGCCACATGCTCCAGGGATCTAAACCTTGTCATCACGATGAACAAAACATGCTGGAGGGATAGGTTCCTGACCCAGAGACTCCCCATACAATGGAATAGACTGCCCATACACGTCAAGCAGAGCACCTCCTTGGCCCTCTTCAAAAGGAACCTTGATGATTGGATGGAAGATAGGAAATTCACCCCGGGGATCATGTCAGTCACCCTGCTAGACAGGGGTCCAGAGAAGTAAACATTGTGGGAAGAAATATCCAGGGAATTGTTATTGCTAGGCTTGTATAGGCCCTAGGGCTGATACCGTAGCACCAACCTATGAACCTATGAACCTATGAACAAAGTGATTATGTGCAATGGTTCATGGTGTTCCCTAATAGGGACACATAATTCACATGGTCAAGGCACAATTAAAGGCAGGAGACATTAGATAGCATACAGAGCTTGGTGAAGTAGTTACCTGCACGATATTGATTGATATGAGATTATCCTTTTAGTATTTAACTTAATCAGGGTTAGCACACGGGCAAAGCCAGTTCATTTTGAGATACTGTTTGAGGTTATTTTTGAATAGATCTATGGAGGATTGTAGGGTTATATGGTTTGTCAATGAATTCCAGGTTTTGCCAACAAAGTTGGCATACAGGGATTCACCCGTAGCATTGTTAGCTTTGTGGGTTTGGACAAGTAGTTTGTTGGCTGATTGCAGGGATCTCAAGTTGCTATAGGGTTTAATGATATTTATAAGTGAGGGGGTATCCTCAGGATGGTACAAAACTTTGTGCGCTATATAGAGTTGATTGAATTGAATTAGACTGGGCAGTTATAGCCACTATAGTTGTTTAAGGTTCTGGCAGTGGTGGGTTCTGTAAGTGGAGCCAGTGGCAAATCTGGCAATATAGTTGTAGCTATGGGAGAGTTTACCTAGTTCCAATTTATTGAGGTTTGAGAGTACCAGCGAGGTATATAGAAGAGTAGAGAGTAGGTGTGACCAGGCGATTGCAGTCCTAGCCAGTGAGATTAAAAATGTTTTGTTTCTAAACAGTGATCCAAGCTTCTTATTGATGGTCTGTATGGTTTTGTTGACCTGTAGGTCAAATTTAAGATTATTGTCTATGATAACCCTAGGAGCTTAGTGTGTTGATCTGGGGAGATAGTGGTACCATTGTTAAATGTGACAGAGAATGAAAGTGTGGCAGATCTGCAAGTGGGGGTGAAGAGTAGACGTTTAGTTTTATTGGAGTTCAGCAGTAGGCATTGGTTGGTGAGCCAGTTCTCAATAGTGTTGAATGTATTTTGGGTTAGGGTTTGCAGTTCGGATGGGGAGGTGGCTGAGCAGATCAGAGTGGAATCATCTGCATATTGAATGCAGGTAGCTTTAGGTATAGCAGTATGAAGGTTGCTGATAAAAATAGAGAAGAGTAGTGGACCCAGTATGGAGCCTTGAGGGACACCAAGTGTGAGAGGTAGCTGGCTGGAGAGTTTGCCCTGCCATAACACTGCCTGTTGTCTACCAGTCAGGTAGGACTGGAACTACTGGATTGGGTGCTTATTGAAGAAAATAGATTTGAGAGAGATAATGAGAAGGTCATGGTTGACCATGTCGAAGGCTTTTGATAGGTCAAGAAAGAGGACAGAGGATAGCCTATTGTTATTCATAGCTTGATTTATGTTGTTAGTAAAGGAAAGGAGGGCAGAGGTGGTGCTATGGTTTGGCCTGAAGCCATGTGGGAGTTAGATAGTAAGTTATTCTGTATAAGGTATTGCATTAGTTGCTTGTGTACACATTTCTCCATTATTTTGGCTAGAGGGGAAAGAATGGCAATGGGTCTATAGTTGGATATGTCTGTAGAACTTCCACCTTTGTGGAGTGGGATGAGGTGTGATATTTTCCAGAGGGAGGCATAGCACTTTTGGCTAAGGTTCTGTTGACTAGGATAGATATAGGATATGCAATGGCATCTGCCGCTATTTGTAGGTATTCTGCAGGGAGGAAGTCAGCAGCGAGGGTGGTCGGTTTTAGTTTTTTTATAAGTGTTTTGATAAAACTAATGGATACAGGTTGGAAGCTAAATTGGAGGTGATTGTTGGGTTGGTTAGGGGTGTGATTTAGGTTTGTGGGGGTTAGTTGATTTGTTAGGGATTGTATTGTTTTAGTGAAAAAGTTATTATAAGCGGTGGCTATGGTTTCAGGGGAGCTATGGGTGTGGTTAGCTGGGTTTGGGGTGGTAGAATGACCTGGATGTAGAAGTTGATTTAGGCCTGCCCAGAACTTTTGAGGGTGGTTTTGGTGTTTTTGTAAGAGAGTTTGGTAAAAGCTTTTTTTGTCTAGTAAAATAGATTTTTTTGTATCGTTCCTGAGTCGACGATATTTTAAATGGTCAAGTGGGTCTTTAGTTGATCTCCAGCTGGCCCAGGCTTTGTTTCTAGTTTTGATTTTAGATTTGGTATCCTTTGTGAGCCCAGGTGCTGTATTTGATCTAGATTTTATTGTACATGCTGGAGCATGGGAATCAAGGATGCTTAGGAATTTAGTGCTGAGGTAAGCTATAGCCTCTTCTAGTGGTAGATATTTTAGTTTTGACCAGTCAACTGCTTGTAGTTCATTTAGGAAAATAGGAGCGATACATTGTTTTCCTATTTTTAAGTGTTTTATATTTGGTCTGGTGGGGGGTTTCTGCCTTATGTTTTATGATATAGGTTAGTAGATGGTCACTAAGGTCATCAGGGAGAGTGCCAGGTGTGTATTGTTGGGGGTGATTATTAACTAGGATCCAGTCTAGGATGCTTTCCCTGTTGGTTGGTTTGTTTATCCTGGTGGGAGAGGTTATGGTCTGTTTAAACACAGATACGTTTATTGGGGTGAGGGGGGGTTTGGAGGAGCAGGGGTGCCAGTCGGTGTTGAAGTCACCAAGAACTATTGTTTCTTGGGAATAGGTAGTGGATAACCAGTGAAGGATATCCTCCAGAGTATTCAGGTTGTTGCCTGGTGAAATATATGCACAGATGATGTTCAATCATTTGTTGTTATTGATCTGTAATTTGGTTATGAGGAGTTCTGCATTATATGAACTGGGGTGGTTGAATGGCTTCTCTATTAACAGTTAAGAGTATTTTTGTATAGGACTGCTATCCCACCTCCTTTCTTTGTAGTGCGGTCTAACCAGTGAATATTGTATCCTGGAGGAAATATCTTGTTGTCGTTAGGTTTCAGCCAGGTTTCCGTAATGTTCATAATGTCTGAGGAGTGGGTTGCTAGGGGGGCATTTAGGTTGTGTAGCTTATTGTTAATACTTCTAATATTCAGGTGAAATGCTAGGAGGGAACTAGTGGAAGTAGAAGGGGGTAGTTTGACTGTGGGGGTTGTGGTAGGGGAGTGAGAGTTATTAGGTGTGAGTGGGCCAGGATGGGCCAGGGTGGATGGGCCAGGGTGGGCCAGGGTGGATGGGCCAGGTTTGGGATGAATGTCTCCATGTATTATAAGGTTATAGTGACAGGACACTCTTAGCTTTAGGAGTTTGTTTATAAGTTGTATATAGTCTTTGTCTTTAGGATTAAGTTTTGTGGCGCTACAGGGGTGATATTTTGTTGATGATGGTAGATTTGGTGTGCTGGGGATGGTAAAGTGATTGGTCTTATGTGTGAAGTTGTGGGTGGCTGTTTTGATATTAATTTATACAGCTAT
>NC_056736.1:98434982-98699982 GCF_019279795.1 Protopterus annectens
AAGAAACAATTCCACATTGCCATCATTGTATTCTAAAGTATAAATAGGACATTTCACATCTGCAAAGTTCTATAGGATTTTTGCATGGATTTGGATTAGTCCATAACTGTTGCAACAGGACTGCAAGCTCTGGTACTGGTCTACAATATGCATAAAACATTAGGATTGTTTATATATAGATAAAGAAACCAGGGCTTACAACCAAATGCTGGTTGCATATCCTTGGAAGGTAGAACCTCTTGATTTGCTGCCTTCTTATGTCATGAATGAACACAACTAGCAGGTCAGATAAGAGCAACTCAAGGAAGGAGCTGTCAGTTGGAAAACTATAGTGTGCTGTAATGTGGCTCTCCTCAGAACTGCAAGATACAATATGTGATGGCAAGCAGTGTGAAAAATAAAGTGTGACTTCACAAAGAAAATAGCAAATTAAAAACAAAATGATGTTATGCAGGTAAAATGTATATGTTACCCAACATGAGGGTTTGGATCCTCCCCATAATTCTGATAACTATATATAATAATGTTGAAGGTACTATACCTTGAAGTATGAGGATATCTCCAAGGTACAGAAAGCTTGGCACTAGTTTATATTCTTCCATGTGCCTTTATTCAGTTTTTTTTTTCATTCTGAGGGTCAAAATTACAGTTTCCACAATTACAAAGGCAACCTTGCAATCTACATACATGTATATATTCATTAAGAGTGTATTTATGCCCTATGAATATGAAGAAAAGAATTAAAAAAATGAAGCTTTTATAAACTTATCAGTATACATTTCTTTCATTTACTATATAACAAATTATTTAGTTCTTGACATATTTCTCTATGCTGTGTTTAGCCCCTTGATGGGGAAGTGAAAAGTTAAATAGTAAGGAGATTGAAAAATCAAGTACTTCATTCCAGCATTGTCAGAGACATTGGAACATGCAATGTAAATTTATATCTTGTAGAAAAAAATGTCAACACACAGGATGAATAGAAAAGGTTTTAATGATTTGAGAATAAGTGGGAAAGTTGCAAGTTTCACCCATCTCAGCTTTTTGCAAACACTTACTATGTTTTCAGTATCCTGAATTTTTTAAAAGCACTGTTTATGGTTCTTTTATGTGCAGAATATATCTATTAAAGATGTTACCCTGTACATGTCAATTACGTTAACCGATTGTACGGTAGTGATTACACTTGATAAGCTATAAAACATAATGCAGTTCGATAAGCATTAAGTGTGATGACAGTTTCAACCATCTACAATGTGCACTGCACAGATTAAATAATCAGCAGAGAATATCTCAGACCATTTTCTACTTTTTTATAAACTGTACCTCTATGCATTTAAAGTATAAGGATTTTCTGCTTGTGGTCCTCTGTTTACATTAATGGTTAAGACAAAGTTTATACTAATGGATTTAGCTTGTGTATTTAGCACAGTTGTGTAATATGAAAGTATTTGATGAGGTTTGCATGGGAGTGGGATACACTACTAAGTTAACATGTTTATATTGCTATGGAAAAGAGGAAATTCTGATTCATTTTTCACTTTCTGCAAGAACTGTATCATGTAGTAAATCAAATATGGTACAACTTGTTTGTTGAGCTATTGTGATACAGACTTAACCATGCCACTAAATGTTGTGTCCTGATAGGAATCAGTGAGGGTGCAGGATAAAACTCCACAACACAGCGAAGATCCATAGATGGAAACATGACTGCATCTACTGTAAACAAGCAAATTGAGTTTTTCTAAGTTAATTTGTGATGTCCTAAGCTTTTTTTTTTGTTTTGCTTAGCATATTCCAGCAGATATGCTAACTTTGTTGAATAGCACTAGCCCTTTTATGTCATTATTTAATACCCACTTCAAATAATACACAAATTATCCACTGGATATGAACTGCTTTCAGGAAATAGATGGTAGTAAGCTGAAGAAAAATCAGCAAACAGGAAAGTAGTTTGTTTGCCTCCTTAGTGCCTAATTCTGGTCTGCAGTTATATCAGTCAATAAGTAAGAAAACAAAATAGTAATAGGCATTGATCTACTGCAGTACTTTAATAATTAACTTTATCTATCTATCTATTGATCTATCTCTTTATCTCTCTGCCTCTCTTTCTATGTATCAAACTATGGGACTTGTAGTGTACTGAATATTTCCTTTGAAAATAAATTGCATTTGGGACAATATTATTACATCAAAATGGGGCAACAATTTTTAAAAAAGAACATAAGAGGTTGGTGCTTCAAAGAGCAGAAAGGAAACAAGAAGAAAACAGAAGTCACTAATCCATCAAATATAATATTAAACTGCCAGTGCTACATATTACAATCATACTTACCATTTATCTCAAAGTAAACATAATGGTATAGAACGCAGGTTCTGACAAATGCCTCTTCAGTTTTTCTCCATGTTTTTACAATATTGCAGAGCTGGACTGTCATTATAAATGCCTCTCTCCAATTAAAAATGTTCTTTCTGGTCATTAACCATTAATTATTCAATCAGCACAAAAACAACTGTCTTGCATAGATGAAGAACTATGGAAAATATGGAGGCTAATGCAATTACCTCTTGTAGTCACAATGTTTAGAAAGCAAACAAAAATCCTCCCTGTTTGTATGTTCAGCTTTTCTTCAGGTTCTTCATACATGCATGTGTAGCCTCTATCCAAATTCATAACATGAATGCCATCACACTGATAACTACTTCAAAAATTGTACGGCATGCATGATAGCCAAATGTAGCTTGATATAGTTTAAATAAAATCAATACACTGTTCCTACCATGGAATGAGTGATGGACTATATTTGCTTTCTGTCATGGCACCCAACTATTGTTATTATTTATTTTATTTTTTTTGTGATGTGTGTCTGCCACATTTTCATCTCAGAAATAATTTAATGTTACAGTCTGTCAGTAGCTGGCTGTTTGTTGCATCTGAAAACAATAAAATATCTACCTTATAAATAGTTACTTGCAGTTTCTTTATGTGGTGCTCTTAATCAACATAATATGCTGATGAGAAAATGAAAATTGGGGGCTGCTGATGGTGATCAGTCTTGTAATACAACAGTTTAATTTCCCAGAAAATAAACTTCCTAAAGGGGTCTGAAGTACCAGGATAAGTCAAGGAAAAACTGAGGGTAATAAGCAATTGTCACATTTTTCCAGAACCCATTAAGCAATATGAATATTATGCCTGAAACGACATTGCAGAAGAAAGAGTTAGTTAATGTTTATTTTTATTTTATTTTATTTTACATTTGTTAACCGGGCTAGTCTGGCTGGATACATGTCCATTTTCAGCAGAGGCCCGAGGAGAAAAGCTCCACTATCAGACTAAGACACTACAGTTTAGGAAGTCACTAATAAACAAACAATAACATAATGTAATAAGGCAAAATACAAATGCATATACAGTTTTCATGGACTAGTCTGAGTAGATGACAAACACAGTTCAGACAAGGGGCTGAGGAGATAAACTCCAGTATTATAAAATACAAATTAAAGTTAAAAAAATATCACTAGTCACTAGTCATGACAACAAAATCAGGTATTGGCAAAAATGGTTATTATACAGTGTTAAATATGCAGGTTGCTAGTGAAACAGGTAAGTTATGTAGTTAAAGATAAGGAAAAGGGAGAAAATAAAGTAAACAGAATGTGGAAAAAGTACAGTATCTGTTTGGTACAGGTATTATGGACTTAGTAAAGCTCGGGAGTAGCCAGTCGGAAAAGGAGAGGGGGAAACAAAGATATTGATGAAATGCAAAGGTAGCAGTATTATAGGAGCTCAGCTAAAAGAAGCAAGAGACAGAAAAAACAGAAGGTCAGAGGGGGAGGCAAACAGAAATTTGAAAAAAGAGTGATGGTACAAAAAAAGGGGGCTGCGGAAGTCAGTCTAAGTTAGAACAGGAGTGCAAAAGTACACAGGAGCAGACTAGAGTGAGTAATAAGGTTGCTGAGTTCAGTCGGGATTGGAGCAGGGACATAGCCAATGAATTAGTAGGTGAGTTTTCATCTGTTTTTTGAAAAGGTGACATGAGCCTAGGGAGGTCAGTTCTGCTGGAAGTTTATTCCAGTAAGAACCGATAGTGTTTGCAAATAAGGAATCCCCTGATTTATTATGAGATTTCAATGTGGTAACTAGAAGCTTGTTGGCTGATCTGAGTGTAGTGAGATTTTTATAAGGTGTGATGATTTTATTTAGTATGGGTGTGTTGGAGGGTAATGTAGAATTTTAAAAGTGATGATCAGTTGTTGTAGGAGTATTAGGTTTGGAAGTTCAAGCCAGTTTAGTTTCTTTAAGTTAAGACAGTGATGAGTTTGGAATAGAGAGCCAGTGGCAAATCTGGCTATACTGTGGTAGGCATTATTCAGTTTCTTAAGATTAGCTTTAGATATGTTGATAAAGGAAGGAGAGGCATACAATAATGTAGAAATAAGGTGAGTTTGGGCGAGAGCCACTCGGGAAGTAGCCGTAAGAAAGGGCTTAAGTCTGTAGAGGGCACCAATCTTTTTATTGACTGTCTTGATAGTTAAATCAATGTGATAGTCAAAATTTAGCTGATTGTCTATGGTGACACCTAGCAGTTTAGTGCAATAGTCAGGTTTGATGATAGTGCCATTACAGGATGCAATGGAAAAAGTGATTGGGGTGGATTTAAAGGTTGGGGTGAAGAGTAGTAGTTTTGTTTTTTTGGGATTTAGGAGGAGACAGATATGTTGAAACCATTTTTCTGCTGCAGTGAAGACCAATTGGGTAGCAGAGTGGAGTTCTGCTGGGGAAGAAGCAGAGCAGATGAGAGTGGAATCATCTGCATACTGTATACAAGTGGATGTCGGGAGGGAAGTGGGCAGGTTATTTATGAAAATTGAGAAAAGTAGGGGACCTAGGATGGATCCTTGTGGGACGCCAATAGTAACTGGGAGTTGAGAGGATAGATGGCTGTCCCAGAGGACTGCTTGTTTTCTATTAGTCAAGTATGAGTCGAACCATTGTAAAGCTTGTGAATCCAGTGAGAGGGATTTTAAGGTATCGAGGAGAAGTTGATGGTTGACCATATCAAACGCTTTTGAGAGGTCCAAGAATAGTGCAGAGGAGAACAGGTTGTTATTACGGTTTTTATTGATAGTGTCAGTGAAGGAGAGATGTTTAGATTAAACACTCCTTTTTGGTCTTGGCCCTCAAGCTTCCCAACTGTCAAAAAGAGTAGATGAAGTTCCTTGATGCCTGGGGCAAATTTCCCCTAGTCTACTAAAAAGACAACACTAGCCTGGTGAGATTAATCTAGTCAACAAAGGATAAATGAATAAATACATCAAATTATTTTATTAGCAAAGTATTTTCAGAGAAAGTATATGAGTAGTACTTTCCTGTATATAAAGTTGTATCATATTTTATCAGATTTAAGGTTGTTATATCAGATGTCACATATGCTAGACTTAAAAGGATCCTGGGCATTCTTATCTAACTGCAAATTTAAGTTCAGTTGCCATTGTTTCTTAAGATATCTCGTAGCTATATTTTAAGTGCTTTGTTAATTTATGAGTGGTCTAAGAAATAGCATGATATAGTATTTGACTAATAGATATTCAATAATATATTTCTGAAATTCAAGTAAAAGTCTTAAGCTAAGGCTAATATGAGTATGCAAAGGAAGAGTATCCCATTTACTTTCAAAATCCTGCCTTGATAGAGATGTAGTTTCATAGGTTCATAGGTAGGTACTAGGCTATTGGCCCTAGGGCCTATATAAGCCTAGCCAAATGGTACCCTGGCTTTCGCCACCCAAGAAAATTATTTTCCTGTGCCCATGTCAAGCAGAGCCAGAGAAGTGATCCCCGGGGTAAATTTCCTATCTCCCATCCAATCATCAAGATTTTTCTTGAAGAGTGCTAATAAGGAGCTTTGTTTGATATAGATAGGAAGTTTGTTCCAGAGTATGGGAAGTCTCTGGGACAGGAATCTATCCCTCCAGCATGTTCTGTTTATTGTGGTGACAAAGTTTAGGTCCCTAGAGCGTGTTGTTTGGAGGGATTGGGATTTCTTTAAGTGGAGCATGTCCAACAGCTCTGGGTTTGACATAACTTTGTATGTTAGGCAGAGATCGCCTCTGAGTAGGCAATATGCGACAGAGTAAAGCTGGAGATTTTAGAGACAGTCTGCATAGGGCATCTGTCTTGAGGCCAGTGATGCTCTTTGTGAGGTATTTCTGTGGCCTTTCCAGTTGTTGTAGATGTCTTGTGAGGTACTTACCAAAAGGGGTGTTGTACTCTATAATTGGTCTAATGAGTGATCAGTAGAGGGGAACAATGACCTCTTTTTTCCTGGATGAGAAATGTTTTGTGATGAGGTGTGCCATGTAGAAGGATTTCCAGATTACTATGGTGATGTGATTATCAAAGGAGAGACTACTGTCCACCTGTGTCCCAAGGTCTCTTATCACATATTGGGTGTTAAGTAGAGTACTGCCTATGTGGTAGTTCATGGATACAGAGTTTTTACCAAAAGAAATGACAATGTACTTTTTGGCATTGAGCTTGGGGCCATGGCTTTGACACCAGGCATCTGCCTCAGTGAGGCCCTTTTGGAGGATGTCCACATCATTAGGAGGTTTGATTATGGCTCCTAGTTTGCAGTCATCTGTGATCTTTGTTAGCCAAAGACCTTCTGTGTTAGCCTGTACTTCAGAGAAGTAGATGCCAAACAGGAGAGGACCTAGGACTGAACCCTGTGGTACTCCACTTGTCACTGGTCTGAAGTTGGATTTAGAGTCTGCTACTTTCACAGTGTGGGTTCTGTCAGTGAGCCAATTGGCAACCCATCTTGTGGCATAGGGATTTATGCCTAGTTTATTGAGTTTATCTATAATTCCAGAGTGCGGGATGGTGTCAAAAGCCTTGGCGAGATCTAGATAGGCTGTGTGAACCACCTTACCCTCATCTACGGCTTTGGTGACCATTTCAAAGACGTCTATCAGGTTTAGGAGACATGATCTGCCTTTTACAAATCCAAACTGGGTAGGGTCCAGAGTTTGGAGATTACCAATGTCATTGTTTATAAGTTCCATGATGATACATTCCATAGCCTTGCAGACCAGGCTCATCAGGCTAATGGGGCAGTAGTTCCCAGGGTCTGTGGTGGCTCCCCCTTTGTGGATTGGGATAACCAGTGCTGTGTGCCATTCAGTGGGCACAAAGCCTGAGGTGAGGCTATGATTGAACATGGTATTTAGATGAGGTGCCAGTTCATTCTGTAGTTCATGTAGAATGCAGCCTGGGATGTTGTCAGGTCCCATGGATGCTGTGTTTTTGTCTTTGGAGAGTGTGTTTTTTACCTGTGCAGCCATGATTACAGGAACGTTGCATTCTTCTGGTATAGACATGGGCCCTTTAGGGGATGAGAGAAGGGTAAAGTTAGCAATGAACCTATCTGACAGGATGTTGACAATATCAGTTGGTTCTGTATATTTAGTGCCATTGTGCTGTAACTCAGAGCAGATCTGAGTGTTGCCATTGAGATTCTTGACATAGCTATAGAATACCTTGTGGTTGTCTTTAGAATCAGTGGTGATTTTGTATTTGTAACTAGCTTTGGAGGATTTTATAAGGGATCTCAGCTTCTTACTGAGGCTGACCATGAAGTTTCTCTAATCATGGGATTTTACTCTTTTTTGCAACAGTTTTTTTTTGTGTTGTAGAGTTTGTTTATAGCAGGGGACCACCAGATTGGCTTCCTTTTTTTGGAGGATAGCATCTTGGTTCTGTTAGGGATTGCATGATCCATGTAAGTGCTTATAAACTGCAGTTGTATAGGATTCAGCAGTCATACCTCTATTGTCTGTCAGCATGGGTGTCGGGAAGTTTGCCACTGCTGTCTTAAGAAGCGTGAAGCTGGTTTTGGAGAAATGTTTTACGGTGGTTTTCATAATGGGGGTGGAGGTGGGATGTGGATGTCTAGGGTGGTTTGCTTGTGGTCAGATCTGACCAATGAGGAATTGACCTCTGGTGTGGAACACCAGTTGCCCATGTTGGTAATGACCAGGTCTAGGATATTGCTGCCCCTGGTGGGGGTGTGGATAAGTTGATCCAAGGCATTGGAATTTATGAATTCCAGAAAACAAAGAGTTGGTACATGAGTAGTTTTCCCAGTTAATGTTGGGGTAATTGAAATCGCCCATTATTAGGGTGTTAGGTTGTACCCTAATATTTTCCAGTGTATAAAGAAATGAGGAGTGGGAATCCTGGAGCATGGTGGGTGATCTGTAGCAAGCTAAAATTTGGATTGCTGTCTTGCCCAGAGTTAGTTGCACTTGGATAATCTCAGATGCATTATGCTGAGCAACTAGCCTGGAGGTGTGGATATCCTTAATGAATATGGACATGCCTCCGCCTTTATTGCTTTGATCCAGGTTAGGTGGCCGAAAGGTGTGGTATGAATTATAGCCTGGTAATGCAGGGGTGCTATCTGGAGCCTTGAACCAGGTCTCTGTCACTGCACAGATGTCGATGTTCTCCATTTTAAGGAGTGTCTTGAGTAAGTGCATTTTGAGGTTTAGACTTCTAGCATTAAGTAGCATTACCCTCAGATTTTGCTTGCTTGAACCTGTTATGGTGGTGAATTTGTCATTTGAATCTTGCCTAAAAAAGGCTCTATATGGGGTGGCAAGAGCCTTAGCCAGTATCCAGAATCCCAAGGGCCATAGGTGCAGGCCATCTCTGGCAAAGCATCGTGGTTTGTCGATCATGTCATCCCAGGCAGACATATACTGGATCCCCTTAGAATGACACCAGAAGCTTAGCCAATTGTTGAAGGCAATCATTTTGTCCTTGTACTGTGGTATCATTCTGGGTGATGGCAGGATGCTAGTCAGGGCTAGGGTCATACCTGCCTGGGCTACAAGATTGGACAGCTCCTCCATGTCTCTTTTCATGTAGTCCAGGGAGGTACATCTCAGGTCATTCACACCAACATGGACAATGACAGCGTCATATATGTACTTGTTGTGGAGTGACCTGAGTGCATGCATTATGTGGTGGATCCTGGCACCTGACAGGCAGCTGACAGTAACTTTCTCCTCATTTAGCCTGGTGAGTGGAACATCAGTGTGCCTGACTATAGAGTCACCTATGACTAGAGTGTTGGATATGTAGTTATGCCTTATGGGTTCTGGTTGAGTGGCACACTGAGTTTGTGGGCTAAGTGTCATTTGAGTTGTGTTGGGGGGGGGGTGGAGGTTGTTTTTGTTTCTGCTTTGGAGGTCCCTGTAGCTTGGGTAGATTTTTTTTGAGAGCCTCCATAATTGTAGGTGTGTGTTTTGTGTTTCTATGTGTGTGTTTTGGTGGTATAGGTTTTGAGAGACTATGTGATGAGTGCAGTGTGGTGCAAGTGTTTACGTTGTGCTCTTGACATTCTAGTCCAGTCTTGGGTGAAGAGAGCTTTGCTTCCAGTTTGGCTATATAAGCGCATCTCTCACAGGTTGTAGTGTTGGGTGGTAGGAAGAGAGGGTTGTCTGTGTACATGAGGCAATTGCTGCATTGCCCCAAAATGCCCAGATTCGTCAGCTAGACAGGAGAAAACACCGGGAGCTGACCCTTAGACATGCCTGGATAGGTGCTTATTTATTAAGTACTAAAAACTGTTTTCCTCTAGACAAGTGAGGAAAGTTGAGTGCTGTAGTAATTTGTAGCTTATTTAGTGCTTACAATGAGTTCTGAATAAGTGCTGAGTGGAAAGAAACAGATATGAGGGATGAAACTAGAAAACTGGCTAGCACTTAGAAACAAATTAAGCTAGAAGGCTTCCCTCCAACACAGAAAGGCTTGGGGGTACAGAAGCTTACAAACAGTCCTGGATACAGCAAATCTGAATCTGGACTAGACGACTTACCGGAAAGACAGAAAACAAGCTTAGAATCTTTTTTGTAAAGCAGAAAGGGGAAAGGAGGAGCAAAAACTAACTGGGTTGGCCTTCTCAAATGTTCTCCCTGGAACAGGTAGAATGAAGTAAAGACACTGGACTTGGAGGAGTGTCCCAGATCAAATTTACAGTAGGGGCAGGCAACTGCAAAGCCAACAAGTATAAAAATAGGATACCAATAGGGAGGTAGTGTGGGAAACAAAAATCAGAAAAACAAACCCAAACTGATGCTTAACAATTGTAGAAAATTCTAGTTAATACCTCACACACAGTGAAACTAGCTAGCAAGGTATATGCAGACATGTGCTATAAATAACTCAGAAATAAGCAAAAAACAGGATACTTAATGTTATATATCACATATTAGTTAGCTGAGAGCCCTTCCTTTGAGTTCCTCCGATTAGCTCAGTGTGAAATGGCAGGAAAAACTCACAAGTTAACTTCTTAAGTAACAAAGTTGAAACCTGAAACAACTTTAAAAAAAGCTTGAATGAACCAGTGAGGTGCTTACTCCAAGGAGCAGTCCAGGCAACCCCAGTCAGCCAATGACCACAAATAATTCAATCTCACTGAAATGCTTCAGATGACTTCCCAAGGCCTAGCTCACATTCGACCCTACCTCTGGCCCATCTGATATTTTCTTCAGAATATCCCCTTCCTTTAAGCCTTTCCTCAACCTTATTAAATTCACCAAAAATCCTTTTACTATCTGAAGTGTTTATTCCAATGCGTTTAAATTCACCAAATGGTAAGGACTTAAGCAGATATTCACTATGCATACTAGATGCATGTAAAACCTAATGTTTCCACATATCTCTCAGAAACAATGAATGTTACAAAAAGAATTCAGTGTTAAATATGTGTGGTGTGAATTTTGTAATAATAATATTTGTTTTAATAATAATATAATAACATCTATAAATGTAATGATTTATTAACATCATTTATACAAAAGTATTTATTTAAAAACATAAAAGGCTATGTACAAGAATGAAATATATTTATATAAAAATGTTTACATATATTAGATATTTAATGAAGTCAGAAATCATGTAAGTAAGTGAAGTCAAAAGATTTTTTTTTTAAAAATTTTCTTAGATGCAATTATATGGTTGGGTTAATAATTCAAGTTAATTAAATTATTGAATAAAGGTTGATGCACTAATAATGCAATTAGATGTAATATAAAAGGGGTGGTGTTTGACTTTGTAAAATGTATTCCAGGAGAAGGCGAAGGCCGAGGTACCAGAATTAAAAGAGTTTCATCAGACGTACCAGTGATTGTGTTCCTGTTTTTTTGTATACTAAGTGCTATACATAACTCAGAAATAAGCAAAAAAAGGATACTTAATGTTATGTATCACAGATTAGTTAGCTCAGAGCCGTTCCTCCAACTTCCTCTGATTAGCTCAGTGTGAAATAGCAGAAACACTCACAAGTTAACTTCTTAAGTAACAAAGTTGAAACATGAAAACCCTTTAAAAAAACACTGAAAGAACAAATGAGGTGCTTACTCAAAGGCATAGTCCAGGCAACCCCAGTCAGTCAATGACCAAAAACAATTAACTCTCACTGAAATGCTATACTGGCTCTGGATAAGCTATGATGGCCTGGAACATGTGCTCAGACACACAGCCTCTACTAACAAACAACTAGGCCCAAAACACAAGCCTGAATATGGACAATGCTATACTATCAACACTACTTAGGTAGAAAAAACTGCAGAAATATTTAAACAGATAAAGGATCAAGGAGACTCTAGAGAATGCTTTTAAATGTAAACAAGTTTTATGATACATTCCTTGCAGGAAATGAGAACAGGCAAACCCAACGAAATGCTTAACAATTGCAGAAAATTCTAGTTAATACCTCACACACAGTGAAACTAGCTAACAAAGTATATGCAGACATTAAAGATGCTATAAATAATTGAGAAATAAGCAAAAAACAGGATACTTAATGTTATATATCACAGATTAGTTAGCTCAGAGCCCTTCTTCTGACTTCATGCGATTAGCTCAGTGCAAAATGGCAGAAACACTCACAAGTTAACTTCTTAAGTAACAAAGTTGAAACCTGAAACAACTTTAAAAAAAGCTTAAAAGAACCAATGAGGTTCTTACTCCAAGGCGTACTCCAGGCAACCCCAGTAAGCCAATGACCACAAACAATTCACTCCCACTGAAATGCTATACTGGCTCTGGCTAAGCTATGATGGCCTGGAACATGTGCTCAGAAGCACAGCCTCTACTAACAAACAACTAGGCCCAAAACACAAGCCTGAATATGTACAATGCTACACTACCAACACTACTTAGGTAGAAAAAAACTGCAGAAATGTTTAAACAGATAAAAGATCAAGGAGACTCTAGAGAATGCTCTTAAATGCAAACAAGTTATAATATAAACTCCTAGCAGGAAATCAGAACAAAAAAACCCAATGACATGCTTAACAATTGTAGAAAATTCTAGTTAGTACCTCACACACAGTAGAACTAGCTAGCAAAGTATATGCAGACAATAAAAGTGCTATAAATAACTCAGAAATAAGCAGAAAACAGTATACTTAATGTCATATAAATAAGATTTGTTAGCTCAAAGCCTTTCCTCCGACTTCCTCCGATTAGCTCAGTGTGAAATGGCAAAAACACTCACAAGGTAACTTCTTAAGTAACAAAGTTGAAACCTGAAACAACTTTAAAAAAAGCTTGAAAGAACCAATGAGGTGTATCAAAGGAAAAACCTCCAAAGACCAATACATGTAAGGTTCAGTTAAGGCATATTTATTTACTTGCCGCAAGGAGATAAAAACATGCAAATACAAGGATTTGTCTAACTACTAACAGGAAGTATGCTTATTCTTATACTATTTTACAAGACATGGCCTTCTATGGCTGACGTAATCAAACACAACTTTCAGTATTGTTCTACAGCAGATGTTACTCAGATTTTCTGCTGACATGACTAGATTTGTGAGAAACTTTTGAGAAAAACAACCTGGCCTTGGTGGGCACTAATTCGTTTACAAGCTTCCATTGTACAGTGTTACATTTCAAGGTACTCTTCTAATTCAGATACAAGCAAATGCTGATTGCAGTTCATATTTTCAAACAGGTTTTGTCCTAATTATCTATAGCTTCTACAGCTGTGTATTTTCTCACAGCACAAACGGAACTTCTTGTCTAAGCTTCATACAAGTAGTATTGTTCTATTCATTATGTTCCTAACATAAGCAGGAATCATCTGCTTCTCAGTAAATTTCCAAGGCAAGATTTTAGCTTATAATACAAGGTCAGAAAAGCATCTGCAGTTTGTACAGATTTATGCAGTATGAAATAGAATAATGTGTTAACCCTTTTCAAGCTCTAAATGCACTAAGCATATTACTAATACACACATTAATACATATTTTTCTGACATTTCCCCCCTTTTAATACTTTTATTCTACTTTCAAAATAAGCATAAACAGTTTGTTTTCTTCTCCTAACCTCTTCCACTCAGGATTTGCAGTTAAGAGAGTCATTCAGCTTAAACTTATGAAAGCATTTTCAATCTTTTAACAGTTCTTCAAACTCAGTACTTTGATATAAGTTTTCATAAACTGATATGTCTATAAAATCTTTAATCAGTCTTTTCATGCAGGGGATGCCACAACAAACACATACTCCCAGTAGGAGCATTCCTACACAAATGGCAATCAGGATGTTCATTAGAATGGTACCCCACCCCGAAACTATTTCTGGAAAAAGTCCGTCATTGGGTTTGGGCCTGGTTTGGTCATGGCCGACACTTGCTGAATTACCTCAAGATGATTGTCTATCTCGTGTTTATGGTCAGGAATATACGAACAGCATTCTTCTTAGATTAAAGTGCAAGTACCACCTCTCGCCACTAGGGTGAAGTCGAGAGCCATGTGGTTTTGACGCACAACAGTTCTCATAGCAATCAGTTCATCAGTCACTAATTTGAGAGCGGAAAAATTTGCATTACTCATTACTTCGAGAAGTTTCGACAGTTTTCTCAGCTCCCAGATCGATTTCACTGCTCCATATGCTGGTAATATACCTGCCCACGATATAACGCTATCACTCAAGTCCATATGTGTCAGTCCTTTGCCTATGGAATGATGGCCTTTCCAATGTGCATCGATTTGTCCCACTGGATTTACAGGTTTCTTGACGACCTCTTGGACATTTCAAATTTTTCCTCGAGGCAAAACTGCAGTGTGTCATATGGCTGTAACCAGGTAACCCAAAAAACAACTGCCGGACCAATTCTCAGGTAACCATTTGTATGCCTTTCTGCCACACACAAAATAACAATCTTCTACTTTAGTAGTAACCTTGCTATGAATATACACTCGCCCTGCATGAAACATTTTTCTATCAATTATAGACAGTTGTTTATAAAGAACAGAATTATGTTTTACTTCAAGTGTTTTATGCATCAATCCAAGAAATGAATCATAGTTTGTATTACAATAAAGATCTACATTGTTACCTTTAGTGTAACATTTATAAGGAACAGTCACATTGCAATTGCCCCAACCCACCTGAACAGTATAATTTATATAAAAACACACAGTTCCCTTTTGTGGAACAGACAAGTGCAATGCTATTTTATCTTGTGATGTAATGGTTGAGGTATCATAAATCAAGTTCTCCCAGGTCTCATTGACCCCTAGGGGGACTGTAGTCATTAATAACCCCCCGTATGCTGTCTGCAAAGCTGTGCAAATCCAGCAATTCGAAACATTGAAATTCTCAGCATACACATATTTAATTGCCTGGTAAGTGTTAAAGTTTGGATGCCAGTCTATGAGTAACGCTTCATGTTTATTCAGTTCAGTCTGTGTGGCTGGGAAAAGGAAAGGTCACAACAAAAAGATTATTGTCACTAGTACAGTTAACAGGATGATTATGCAATACTTCTGAGGAAGGGGTTGTTCTGCATTCCTGCTTCTTCTGGACTCTATCATTTTTACTCTTGGCATGTGACAAGATTTTTGTCCAGTTCAAAGTTCTTTACTAATTTACAGTGCATCAGGTGGATCCAGGAGGCGCGCTCTGCTATCTTGACTGCAGTGGGTGTCGACAGAAGCACTTGATATGGACCTTCCCACGTTGGTGATGCCCAATTCTTTCTCTTTACTGTCTTCACCCAGATCCAAGTTCCAGGGGACACTGCCACTTCTGACGGTCTGGTTCGTTCTTTATCTGAAACAGAATTTGACTGCAACAAATGTTTAGAATTTAATAAGTTTCACATGTACTCAGCTAGTGTACTGTCAGCTTCCTGGTCTGTGGGCATGAGAGATTTCCACTGAAATATATAATAAGCCCTTCCAAATACTTTTTCAGAAGGAGTCAATCCTTTTGCATTCAGAACAGTTCTCATGCTCAACAGTGCCAGGGGCATACAGTACACCCAATTTCTCTGCGTTTCTACTATTAACTTCCTTAGCTTATTCTTTAAAATCCCATTATGCCTCTCTACTAGCCCTGCAGATTGTGGGTGATACGCACAATGATTTTTTAAAGAAATACCAAAATGTCTACTTAACTGTTGTATGGTCTGGTTTACGAAGTGTGTGCCATTGTCACTGTAGATCCTTTCCGGAATGCCGAATCTGGGGATGATTTCTTTAACAAGAACTTTGGCCACAGTTGCTGCGTCTGGATTTTTAGTCGGAAAGGTTTCCACCCATCTGGAAAACATATCTACAATGACAAGACAATACTTCTTATTTTCACATTTATTCAACTCTATGAAATCCATACAGATAGTATGAAACGGATACGGTGGTGTAGGGAAACTCCCTTGCTTGGGCTTTAACACCCCTTGTGCATGATGTTTATTACAAACATGGCACATCGAACAGAATTTTTTAGTGTAATTTAAGAATCCATATGTCATGAACACTTGGTTCACCAGCTGTACCATCCCCCCTGTTGAGACATGGCACTGCCCATGGCTCAACAAAGCTGCATATCTAAACAAATTAGACGGCAATATCGGTTTCCCTTCTTTAGAGATGTACAGCCCCTTTTCGAGAATTGCTCCTCGTTTTACCCATCTTTGTTTTTCAACTTGCGTAGTAAGTGTCTGCATTGTCTTTAACATTTCTAAGTCTAAAATCTCAGAGGGTTGTAATTCCTCATTCAAAAGAAATACTTCTGAAGCTTCCTGCTTTGCAGCTGTATCAGCTCTCGTATTACCTTTTGAAATCCTGTCATGTTGCTTGGTATGAGCTGTGCATTTACAAATAGCTACTTTCTGAGGTAACTGAATAGATTCTAAAAAATCTAAAATAAACTGTGCATGATTGATTGGTTTGCCAGTAGATGTTATCATTCCTCGATTTTTCCACTGTTGCGCAAAAACATGTACAGTAGAAAAAGCATACTGGCTGTCAGTAAAAATGTTCACACATTTACCCTTTGCTAAGGTACATGCCCGTGTCAAGGCAATCAATTCTGCTGCCTGTGCAGATAAATTGTGTGGTAAAGACAGGGACGGCCCGTGCTATTGGACTGCTGGACTGCAGCCCCCCTCAATTGTAAAATAAAGAAAAAGTAAAGAAATAAAAAGAAAATGAAAAGATAAAAAAAATTAATAAAATCGTGGATGTTCACACATGCGCACTACTCCGGACTGCTGCTGAGACAGTCTGGAGCATGCGCAGATTGTCTCAGCAGTAGTCCTGACTGGGAAACATGAAGAACGGAGCTCCCAGAAGTCTATGCAGTTTTAAACTGCATAGACTGTCTTGGAACTTGCTGGGAAAACACATTGGGGTTGGACTGCAACGTCAGCAGTCTGGAGTTTGCTGCAGTCTTGTCGGGGGAAGATCTCGTGACAGGCAGGGTCTGGTGTGGATTGGAGTTTGCTGCAGTCTCATCAGGGGAAGATCTCACGACGGGCGGGGTCTGGTGTGGATTTGCACGGGTTTTCGTAGCTTACTCAGATGTATGCGTGGACAGGGATTTGGATGTATGGTGGTTTGCTACAAGATCATGTGTGTGTGTGTGAAAATGCCCCAGGTGCAATATACTGGTGGTGTGGTAGAGAATACCTCAGTCTTGAACCCTGTACCTTGTATGCAGGTGTTAAAGACCTGAATTCCCTACCCACCACCATTTGTTAAAAAAATTGCAGATTTTTACCTCATATTTGATCTGATCTGTTCCTCATAATATCTGTGGTTTGTAAATGTTGCAATGCTTAATATTTGATGGTGCAGTGGTAGCATTGTTGCCTTACAGCTGCAGGTTCTCAGGTTTGATTCTTGGCTGGGGTCTGTATCTTCTCCCTGTGTTTGTGTGTGTTTGCTTTTGTGTCCTCCCATGTTACAAAGACATGTCTGCATTATTTCTTCCTGGGCCTCTGCTGAAAATTGTTTTTTTGTTCCAAGTCAGACTGTCCTGATTAACAAATGTTAAATAAAATTGACAGGCATTTGAATTTCAGACTTCAAGTTTCTGAATGTTTAACTCCTTACATATTTGATGGTGCAGTGGCAGTATTGTTGCCTCACAGCTATAGGTTTTCTGGTTTGATTCTTGGCTGGGGTGCCTTCTGTGTGGAGTCTGCATCTTATCCCTGTGTTTGTGTGGATTTGTTCTGGTGTCCTGCCATTTTACAAAGGCATGTGTCTACAGTATTTCTCCCTGGGCCTCTGCTGAAAATTGTTTTTGTTCCGTCAGAAGTAAAATTGACAGGCATTTGAATTTCAGACTTCATATTCTTCAGAAAATACATAGTAAAACAACTTTTTATACTAGCAATAAATATATAGTAACACAACCTTTTATTATAGCAAATTTCTAAGTTTATAAGATGACTATTTGAAATTTGTCCTTATTTTTGGGACTGTATTACCCTGTTATTGGCTTTGTCCAGGTTTTTTGTGCTAAGGTTGACAGCTATGGCAAGAACTGAATTCACTGAATATGTTTGAGAGCTGTATTCCCTCATTACTGGGTTTGTCCAGGTGTTTCATGCTAAGAGGTTGACAGCTATGGTGAGAACTGAATTCATTAAATGATAGCCATTTAAGTTTCAGTCTTCCTCTCTTTCACAAAGTAGCTGATTTGGCGTAATGGTATGTTGCTCTGACTGTTTTGCACAGGGACCTTGGCAGTAAAATGTATGGTGGTAACACAGCATTTTTCTTTCACAAAGCAGGTGATGTTGTTCTGACTCTTTTGCACAGGGACCTTGGCAGTAAAATGTATGGTGGTAACACAGCATTTTATTCTAGCAGCTTTCCAAGATTATACAAGCAATGTTTAATGTGTCCCTGTTTTTTGCCCTTTTGACCCATCCCAATAAATTTGGCTTTTTCCAGATTTCTTGGGCTACGAAGATGAGATGCTGTTGAGTATTGAGTAGATTTTACAAGGAGCTGAGAGCTGCAGGGGAAGGGAAGTTTAGTGCTGATTATGCTACGTGAGCTCGCATTGCTAATAGCACAACAGGTTGTGTATTTCATTTTGATGCAGAAGGTTGTTGGTTCTACTCCCATAAGGGGTGAATGCCGCTGTACTGAAAGTTAAGATGCTAACTATGAGCCTGTTATCAGTTTGCCATCCATTTCCTACTGCAATATTACTAGCTTATTTTTAATGTAATTTAGGAAACTTATTCTTCAGGGGCATCAGACACTTTATTTTTCGATGAAACCATGAAATATAAAGGTGATTGCTAGCAGCAACCTCTTCATTACAGATTTATTTAACGTAGAATTATTTAGATGACTTTTTTACTACTTCAGAGATTGTGCATATTTACTGATAATGGTGGACTGTAGAAATGTGCATATTTACTGATAATAGTGGACTGTAGAAGTTTGAGTAGACTTTTATGATGGAAATGTTCTGAATTGGGCAGTTTTCTCATTGGTGCATGCATTTTGTTTCATTGTTTGCTGGAAAAATGTTCAAAGCAATAGGAAGGTGTATCAAAGAGCACATGTATGTTTCATATGCAAGGGTCTATGATTTGAAAACAGCCCAGAATTAATCTTTATCTGCCACGGGTAAAATGTATTTTCTTTGAATGTGGGTTTCAATGTTGTTTCAATGAATGTGAGTTTCAATGGCAGAGAAGTTTTAATGCCAAGTTTGTTTAGCAGATGTCTTAGTGTTTGTGCTGTAAAATGCAAAATAAAACTTTCAAATGAAGTTCAAATCATCATAGAAGTAAATCAGTATGCACATTAGTGTTTATGGTAAATGGAGTGAAATAGCCAAGTAATGGATCATTGGAATGGCTACAGGGGGAGGCTCCATTCGACCATGGTTTTGTGAGGGGGAAGGGCGGCAAACTTAGGCAGCCCCAGCTGAACCATACCTCCCAACTTTCCAGATTTTCAAAGAATGAATAGATTTTTTGCTTCTTATTTTTGGTTTGTTCCTCACAAAATTTGTGGTTTTCTGGCAAATCATTTAGGAATTAAGTCACTAAATAATGACACACTGAGTTTCAGACTTCATAACCTTCAGAAAAATGTATGCTAAAGTAAGACCTGTTCTATCAACTGTCTCAGTTTATACAAGAGCAATTTTTAGTACTGTTTATATGTTCCCCCAATATAATTGGACTTGTCCAGATTTATTGCATTAACAGTTTGAGAGGTACATGCAAATAAATTGCTTTATAGAATTAGGTATAGCCAAACCTCTCAACTGTCCCTGATTTTGGCTCAAAATGTTGCTCTTCCCCTAATGATCCCTCCGCAAAATAGCAATTTTGGAAGAAAACATGGAGGGTTTATAATTAAGAAATAACTGCAATAATCAGATTACTTTTATTTCAGAAATGCATGTAGATTCTTTTATTTTGACAGCTGCTCAAGTTAGCAGTACTAATATTAAAGTGTCCCTTCTTTGGCAGGTTCCCAGCTGTATTGTGTTGCTATTTTATATTTTTACATCACATTTTTGGTCCATTTTTCATAAAATTGTGTTTTTTTGGCAAATTAGTAACAAATCATTAAAGACTGAAGTTAGAAAATAATGACAGACATTTCAGTTTCAGATTTCATACCATTCAGAAAATTCATACTAATGCAAGACCTCTATTATCTTTCTAAGTTTATAAGAGCAATATTTTAAAAATTGTCCTTATTTTTGGGCCTTTGTCCCATTTCTTTGTATGGCTTTGTCCAGATTTCTAGTGTTTTTATGTATCTATAGTATATTGTTACCCAGGCCGGTGAGCCAGTCTTTGCTGAGGGGTCATACTCTGCTATTCTCAGTATTCTATTAGTGTTGATAATAGAGTAGTAGGTTTGAAATCTGGCAAGTTCAGACCCCCTTTGTTCTTGGGAAGTGTTAGTTTTTGATATGAGAGTCTGGTCTTTTTAGGTTCCCATACAAATTTTGCTAGAAAGGTATGAATTTGTTTGAAGAATTTATTATGTATAGTTATCTGAGATGTCATAAATAGATATATTAATCTAGGTAGTATGTTCATTTTAATTATTGATACTTCAGACAAAAATGGTAGCTTAAGGTTATTCCATCTTGTACAATCTTGTGTTATGTTTTGCCATTTAAGAGTTACGTTATGTTGGTAGAATTCCTTGTTATTCTAAAAGAAAGTAATCCCCAGGTAGTTGGTTTCTTCTTTTACTTTTATTTTGTCTAAGAGAGGTATTAGGGAGATGAATCTAGGTGGCCTTAAGGGGAATATATTTGTTTTATTAAGGTTTAATTTGTAGTTAGACATGTATGAGAATTGTTCAGTTGTGTTTATTATTTTGGTCATGTCTGAACTTGGTGTAGTAATGTACATGTTTAAATCGTCTGCAAATGCTGAGAGATAAACTTTGAAGTTATGTATTGAGGGGGATTATGATATGTATTTTGTTTAATATATAGAAATAGGGACTCTAGGTAAAGGTTGAAAAGAAAGCGTGATAGCAAGTAGCCTTGTCTTGTTCCATTTTTTATCGAAATTCTGTTTGACTATGTTTTGTTTATATATAGGGATGTATATGGATTATTATAGAGAATTTGAATGATCTGTATAAAATTTTTAGGTATGTCAAAGTGAGGGAACATTTGCAGCAAGAATTCAAGATTGACCCTATCAAAAGCCTTGTGGGCATCTACTACCATTGTGAAGATGTTGGTATTTCTCTGATTTGCAAAGGATATTAACGCTTCTAATGTTAGCGTGTTGTCACTGGTCTGTCTACGTGGTGTAAACCCAGATTGTTCTGGAGAAATGATTTTTTCTATCAGATTTTTAACTCTGTTTGTGAGTATTGAGTTCAGGATCTTGGTGTCTATATTTAGAAGAGAGATGGGTCTATAGCTATCTGGATTTTTAGGGTCCGCTTGGTCTTTTAATATAAAAAATATTTTTAGAGGCTTTAAAGTGAATATCATGTATGTTGTTATTTATTATATAAGATGTATGAACATTTTTAAATGTGGAGGTAGCTTATAACAGTATGTGAAGAAGGAGTATAGTGGCAATATGCTTCTTTTCATGGTCAATGAGGAACAACTTAATTCTATACAGTTGGCATTATTTTGGTTGAGACTTTTTTGTGGAGGAGTGGCTTCATAAATGTGGAGGTTAAATTTCAGATTTCCATCAACTTAGAGACCTAAAACTTGATATAGGACACAATTTCAATATGAATGGCACCAGATGACAGTATCAAAAAGCTGCAGTGCTTTTTCTGATAGGTTTTTATGGTTGGACATCATGAGTTCAGTTTTTATCACATAAAGGGTTATATTTGAGTCTTTTGATGAGGATTCAATTGCTGAGAAGGATGACTGGGGTTTTACACTGAAGATGTTCAATTTCTTTTGACATATAATATAGTGGCATCATGAGCATATTGGACAGTAGATGAGTTTTGAGAGTGTAGGGATAGGTCAGTGATGAAGATGCTGAATAGAAGAGGGCTTAATATAGACCCCTGAGGGACTCTTACATGCATAGAGAGGAAAGTGGATACAGATTGCAAACTTTAGTCTCTCTGTTATTTTGAAGAGTTATAAACTCAGTCAGGATAGATATGACATGGAGAAGCATAATTCTGATAGTTTTTGAAGCTGTTGGTGGCGGTGAAGTGTATCAAGAGTATTTGAAAGAAGGAGGAAATTTGTAGATACTATGGAATTGCAGCTCATGTGGTGTTCAATATTATCTAAGAATGACAGTAGTACAGTTTCAGTAACAGAGGAAGGACGGAATACATGCTTAGATGGTGGTAGAAAGTTATACAAGTATTGAAGCTGTGATGATGTGAGGTATTGCCACCTATGCCAGGGAGAATAGGGCAGTGCATGTTTAACATATGCCAGCATAGTTAGCTGGAGTTTTGTAATGAATTTTGTGTCATTTGACTATCAAACTGATTTGTATAGATGCTTCTGTTAAAAATGTTATTATAACTGATTAAATGTATATGTTTAAACAAAGAATTCTGAAAGGGAAGAGTAGAAGTTTTTCAAACTGTTCTATAGCTTTCAGATACTGCAACACATCTTAGTAAATCTCTGAGTGTGTATTGTACCAGATTCAGGTGATCAAATGTAATGTCACTCTTTAACCAGCACTGAGAGGAAGGAACTCAAACAGCAGTTTTTTTTTTTGTTTTGCTTTCTTTGGAACCTAATATAAAAGATCTATGTCAGTTATCACACACAGTAGTTTAGAAGCTCATCACCTTGCCATGTGGAAGTAAACACTATCTCAGCATGTCATCTTGCATTGCTGTATTAATGAAGTTAACTAGGGAACAGTCATTCTTTAAACAGTCAGGAAATACAGTTAGATTAGTTAAGTATTGTTTTTCTGCAATTATATGACTCTATCCAACCGTGTTATTTTTATATCTCCTATGACTGAAACTCTGGAGTTTATTGTACTTAAATATTTAGTATTCTCATCTTTTCTATGTTATTCTTTATTATTAAATATTTTTATATTGTTCTTTTGGCTGGTATTTTAGAAACTACATTTAACATCTTGAGAGTACTTGTACTTATTTTAGTGACACTGTGGCCACTCCAAAAAATGTTGCTGTTTTGGTTACACTCTACCATTTATATTAATATTGATTTTAGTCAGTATAATCAGATACCCTTGTAAGAGCCCTAGAGTGACTGACTGGTGGCAGCATCGTTGCCTTATAGTCTGGGCATAGGGCCTGCAGCTAATAAATGTGTGCCAGCCTTTCCCAGGAGTGTGTGTGTGTGTGTATGTGTGTGTGTGTGTGTGTGTGTGTGTGTGTGTGTGTGTGTGTGTGTGTGTGTGTGTGTGTGTTGTGTGTGTGTGTGTGAAAACTAGGTGTGAGTCTGTCAGCTACTTGGAAATGAGACACAATCCTCCATAGTAAGTCTTGTTTGGGATCTGGAGAGACAGATAGTCCAGTCCCATGGATGGAGCATGCTCTCTTTGTGCTTGATGCAGAGAGCAGCATCTGAAAATACTGTATACATCCAATTCTGTTGTTAGTGGCTGCCTCTCACCACTGTCAGTGGTGAGGATTGAGGCTCCTTGATTTCTGTTCCAGAGTTGAGAGGCTGTCACAGAAGCAATTGGGTATGAATGCATGTTTTGAGGATCTGGGAGAGGGGACATAACATGGCAGTGCATCAAAAATGTGTGAGTTCTGTAGAAGCACTTTATGAAGAGGTACAATTTATACTAGTTTCCAGCACAGAGGAAAATGTTATTCGTGTAGTGGTCTGTCACATTATATAGATATTGGGAAGAGAATGACATCATCTACAGTTTGGAGGCATTCAGTAGAGAGATTATTGCAGGCTATTGTGACTTTAATTTGGAGAGATATACCTTTATTTTGCAGGTTGGGACTGGTTGTGGCAGGTAGGAATAGTACCTGCTGTTCTACAATGAGTTATCTTGGAGGTTTGAAGAAGCATTATAGCTTGAAAGTGTGGTTTCAATATTGATGAAGTACAAGTGGCAAGCGCAAGTAGTATAGACGTCTGGCGCAATTGGATAGGAGCATTTTGTAATGTTTTACCTTGTCCAAAAACTGAGACGATCCTAGCCATTTTTTGCAGGAATTATTATTTAGTGTTTCATATTGCACCTCCTCACACATTATAAACCAATCAAAACCCCAGGCTTAAGTCTTTATTCCTGCTCTGTGTCAAAACTATGGAACTCCCTTCAACTATCATAACTGCTACTAACCTGCACTCCTTCAAAACCTCTATAAAAGAATACTTCAGCAAAGACTGGATTTGCCCCTGCATAAACCCAAAGTGAGGTACTCTTATACCTTTTTCTATCTACTCTCCATATCCCCACTACTGACTTATCCTACCTTCCCTTCATCTATACATACTCCCCTGAGGTTACACTCATACCTTTTCTACATCTATTCCTATTATTCCCTCTATCACACCCTACCCTTCTCTACTCATGCTATCCTACGTCTTCACCAATATAATCTGTTACCATATCTCATAACCTCTAGAATATTAATAATCAATATGATAATCATCCATTATGTAAATAATGCTGCATTATTCTTCCTATTATCAGGCTCTACATATAATTAATGTAACTAATTAACTTTTCTTTTTGTAATTAACTTTCCATATAATTAATTAATGCCTGAACACTATGACTTTATTATATCCATTGAGTTTTTATTCTGACAAATGAATGTGTTGTTTTCATATTTGTGCTTTAATGTTATGACTTTATTATGTATGTGTATTTTTTCATTCTGTTAACCATATGTATCCGGAGCTTTTCTTCCCACTGCAAATGACCCAGTCAGACTTTCCCGGTAAAATTGGCAAATAAATAAAAAAAATATTTATGAACAAATATCTCTCATTTAGAAGGACATGGGTTTTTTCTTAGAATATGGTATACTTGAAAGGACAATTGAGCTCTGTTGGGTTTGCAGGTTTTCCAGGCTTTGTTTTTTGTCCCAATAGTTATTTATTTGGTACAGTTAGCCAAGCAGTAGGGCTAGTCTTAACTCTTTTTTTTATGAGTTCTTGTTGCTTTATAATCTTTAGAAATGTCTGAGTAAGGTGGTTGATTGCTTCAGTGAGGAGGAACTGTTTTAGAATATTCCAGTCGTGGAGCTTTAAGGCTTCATTAAATCTGTCTTTGTTGAAATTGGATACATTTTGGACAGTATTGACAATGTTAGATTGTTGGGTGGGAGGGCAAGAGCACATGACAAAGGTGGGTGGTGATTAACAGTCAGATACTCTGGTATGGAGTAAGCTGTTAGGGTTGCTTGTTAAAAGCGAGCCAATGATTGTTTCACAACTTGAGAATTCATTAAATCTTTTAAGAGTGAAGATAAGTTGGGAGAAGTTAGAGTTGGTAGAAAGTAGACAAAGCATGAGAATCTCTTTAAAGGGAAAGGGATCACAAGTGGCCCAGATGGTATTCATGTTGCCAGTATGAATGTTTCATAAAATATAATGGCAGAGAACCAGGACTAAATACCTTCAATTGTTGGAATGTTACTGATGTACTGGGGGATTTAGACACCTAAAAAGCATATAGTTTGTACATTTCTATATCTGTATCATATATATATATATATATATATATATATATATATATATATATATATATATGTGTGTGTGTGTGTGTGTGTGTGTGTGTGTGTGTGTGTGCATGTATACACACGCAAAAATACACACGCACATATATATATATATATATATATATATATATATATATATAATATATATATAATATATATAAATATATATATATATATATATATATATATATATATAGATACACACACACACATATTGCATGGATCCTAGAATCTTTGTATTGGAGAATCACTGGGACAGTTTGGGGACAGATCATCAATAGTAGATTACTTGAGAATAGGGCAGAAACATAGCCTTCTCTTTTGGAGCAGCTGTCAATATAGATGATACTATAGCCAAAAGGTAGGGATTTACTGTTGGCAACTGAAGGCTTTACCAAGATTAAATGAAGACTACTCAGTGAAGGGTCAGGTATCTACAGCAGCAACAAAATTCAATAGAATAAAAGACCCCTTCCAAACATGGCTATACAGTTGATTCACACTCAGAATAAAGACATGCTTTTATTGACTAAAACAGGTAAGCACTTTCACATAAAGTATTCTGCTTTTTCAGACAAATAACTGGCATCTAATAAACCAAGACATTTAAAAAGTAAGACACAGCCAATCAAAATAGATTAAAACAGTCACATGTCATCTAAACAATTAAGCAATAAAACTCATGTAATGAGATGACAGCCTACCTAAAAAAGAACCTACTTAATAGTCTATTAAAAGTGCATATTTAATATCGTTAGAAAGACATCTCTGCAGTACTGCTTTCACATAATTCATTATTAACTAAATACACAATATAAAAGTAATTATATTCTAATCCACTAGTAAAATAAAATTGCATATATTAGACAGTGCTTTATTTGGACATCACTGATCATAAGATGTAAACAATATACATTAAAATTAGTAAGTCAATTTAAAAACAGTAACATCTTTGCATACACAGTACAAAAGCAAACAAGTTTTCAGAACAGTATTCCTGGTTACAGAAACAGTAGCTATCTTGAAAAATAGTTGAAATAGAAATGCATCTATAATAAAGAGCATATGTTAAACATACAAAATACATACAGAACGTATTTACTTTAGCAACTTACAATTTGGATGGCTCTAATTGTCAGATGTAAATAATATACCATAAAATTGTTAAATCAGTTTAAGAACCGTAACTTATCTTTGCATATGTAATGATAGAAGGCAAAATAAAAACTTCTGAGAACAAAATTCCTGGTTACAGAATTAATAACTATCTTAAAAAACTATTGCATTAGCAACTTGCAGTTTGAATTTCACTAATCATCAGATGCAAGCAATATGCTCTAAGATTGCTAAACCAGTTTAAGAACAAAAACTTATCTTTACATGCACAACAGAAAACATTCTGAATCAGATTTCCTACTTAAATTAGTAACTATTTAAAAAAAAAACTATTGAAATAAAAACACATTCACAGTGTAGCATATATATTAAACATGTAAAAAATATATGGTACGTATATACATTAGCAACTTGCAATGTGAATCACATCTTCAAAGACATACCCCCGGATTCTGCATGCCTTGCACGGCGTGCAGGATTAATGCAGGATCCCTAGCAGGCAATATGTCTGCCGTGCGATCCAGGAACAGCCTGCAGGGGTGTGCACGAGCACTCCTGCACGAGTCCTGCACAGACTAAACCTCTGTATGCAAATAAGCCCATTTGCAGGAGAAATCCATGCAAATTAGATAAATGTATGATCCAGGAAGCTTGAAACCGGCCATGCAGGACTAGTGCAATCTGCAGAAATGTACTCGGTTAGTAACTGAGTACATTTCTGCAAAATCCAAAACGGAGCTGTGACAGCTCCAAATAAAGGCTGCATATCAGTCAGGAAGCATGCCAATGGCCAAGTATAAGGCCACTGGCATTGCAAACAGCGTAAAAAATTTAAAAATCAACTTTTATTTTTTTTTAGCCGATCTCGACTGTTTAAGCGTAAGGCAGCGGTGCGCAAACGGGATCTGGGGGAAAATAATAAAATAAACCTAAAATAAGCATTCTAACTAAAATCACTATTCTTCTATGAAAGTCAATGGCAGGCAGAAGACAACATGGCCAGTGAGTAGTGGGTGCTAAGGGGGAAGGCTCACTGTGAGACATGTAACTGTGCATTAGCAGGCAATCCTATGCAAATGAGTGGAATGATAGTGTATCCAAGTTTTCCTCAGCATGCTAGTCAGGTCCCAACAGTGTAAGAGTAGGAATAGCTTGGTTCAAGCCTAGGGGTTAGCTGACATCATGGTGGGGGGTGTGTCAGGCATAGTGTAAGTGGATTGGAGCCCTGTGGCTCAGGTTTGCTCCTAGCTAAGCACAGCTAAGCAAGAGGGTGTGTCTGACTCTGCCTAGCACTCTTTATATTTCCTAAGCAGGTGTGCGCACCTTTTTAAAGGTTTAAAAAAAAGTTAAACCAGGAAATAGCAGTTTTGTGCACATTTGAGCACTGTGTTTGCATGGCGTGCTCCTGGGCTTAAACAGCAAGGAAATGGGAAGGGAAAACAGCAGTAGGAAGGTAATCTAGGAGAAATAGCATAGCTGGCAGGTGAAATGTGTCAGAATCAGCCAATTACACAGACAGCAGACCAGTCCAGACAAGAACACTAATATAAACACCATCCCCTCTGGTTTTTGCCACACTGCACACCACCGGTGAAAATAAGCGGGGAACTTTTAACAATCAAAACAACAAAATGATAGTGGCTGTAATAGCTATCATACAACAACTTGTGGAAGAGGCTGAGAGTGATGAGGATGTGAATGCTGTCAACCAACCCACAGTGAGGAGACGGAGAACAGTGTACAGACCCAGGGTAGCCTACTAGGGGCTACATGAGCTGGAGATAGTGGAGCATTATAGGGTGGACAGTGACCTCCTACAGCAAATTGTTGAGCTGTCCCAGCCACACCTGACACACAGAACTAACAAACAGGAACCCATTCCAGTGGATACCAAGGTATGTGTAGACCTAAGAATACTAGATATAGGTACCTTCCAAAGGCCAACTGGGGGTATGATGGGGATCTCACAGGCATCAGCATCCAGGATACTCCACCAGTTTCTGGATGCCATGTCAGCACATGTCAGTGAGCACATATTTCCCCAACACCCATGAGGCTTTGGCCAGCAATATGCAATTCTCCACCAAATAGCAGAATACTCTGAGGTAGTTGGTGCTATAGACTTGCATGCACATATGCATCAAAGCACCAACTGGTGAGCAGGGTATGGTCTACATCAACCACAAGGGCTTCTCCATCAACCGCCAGGTCATGTGCGATGCCCAGGGCATAATAATGAATGTGTGTGCTGGCTGCACTGGAAGCTATCACAATTCCCACATCTGGCATCTGATGCAGCTGTACCAGAGATTTTCCAGTGGGGACATCCCTCATGGTCACCTAGTGGGGGATGCTGGATACACACTGGAGCCATGTCTGATGACACCCATCAGAAATGCGCACACACGAGAAAAAGAAATTCATAATGAGGCACACGCACAGACCAGAATTATAGTACTCCTACCCCTCTAATCACCCACTACACACTTCTTAGCTATGCCTTATCATAGCCACTTACTTCTATTACTCTTCCTCCTACCCACTCTGTCTACTACCTACCTCTTAACCTCCTTTGAACAACCCCTCCACTCTACTTTCACCATTCCATCCAAACAAACTCTCACAGCTTTACCTGCTTTATCTACAAGCTTTTTTAATGTCATTTATAAATCCAGTTACTTTCTACCTAAATATCATTGATTAATACACATCAAATACTCCGTTCTACACAATAAAAAATCATTTGACTACCATTGGAAACATCTACAATTCAAGAACTTTATACTTCTCCACTCCTTAATAGATGGGGACATTCACCCTAACCCAGGTCCAAACCCTTCCCTACTCACCACAAACTGCAACCAATACAAGACAACCCCCTTTCCTTCTACCATACCCTCCAAATCACTCTCAATAGCCCATCTAAACATACGTAGTATTTGCAACAAAATACCTCAGGTTCATGCCCTTCTTGAGGTTCATCAGTTTGACATCCTCTGTCTAACAGAAACCTGGCTAAAACCCACAATAAAAGATGTTGATATAATCCCCCCAGGTTATAGTATCTTTTGTAAAGACCGCACAAACAAAAAAGGTGGAGGTGTTGCAATTCTCTACAAATCTGGACTACAAATTAGTAACATAAATTCCAATCTACCCTTAGATAATAATGCAGAAACAATTATAACTAGACTACAGCTTAACTCCAACAAATCAATAAACATTGTCTGCTCCTATCTTCCCCCAGGTAAAAATCAAAGTACTCTAGAAGACATATTAAACTGCCTTTCTACATACCTCCCACAGGAAACCATAATCCTAGGAGACTTTAACATAGACTGGAATTTATGTACCCAAACTAATCCATCCACTCTGATCAACCTGTATGGTTACTCACAAACTATAAACTCCCCGACCAGAACAAATAAACCTAATAATAAAGAAAGCATCCTGGATTGGATACTAACAAATAGCCCACATGAAAAATATACAACAGGAACCCTCCCAGATGACCTCAGTGACCACTCTCTAATATATATTATCAGACACAAAACAAATCTTACTATCCTAACTACCATTAGAACGACCCGAACCAAAAAACATTTTGACCCCAATCTGTTCCAAACCGATCTTAAGCAATGTAACTGGTCACCTCTTAAAACTCTACCCATAAATGAGGCAGTCAATCACTTCAACAACACTTTCCTAGCAATTCTTGACCATCATGCCCCAATATGCTCTGTTAGAATCAAAACTCAACCAGCTCTATGGCTCTCAATTCATACTAAGAAACTAATCCATAGTAGAAATAAATCTTGGGCAAAATGACATTCCACAAAGAATAGTTCCGATCACCAAACCTTTAGACAACTAAGAAATGTAACAAAAAAAGCTATCCTACAAGATAAAAAGAAGTTTTACATCCAATTACAGCAATCATCCCTTAAACAACCACAAAAATTTTGGAATACTATTAATACACTACTATCCCCAGGCAAAACACCCACACCTAATCCATTAGGCTCCAACCCTGATTACCCAACACAAACAGCAAATGACTTCAACTCATTCTTTACTACTTCTATACTAAATCTAGCTAACCAGTTAACCCCTGACATCTCTAAACTGCCCATTCCTAACTCCACTCTTCCCCCACTATTCCATCTCGAACCTATATCCACATCCTATATCTGTTCCCTACTCCAAAAATTAAAACCTACTACCCCCTCAGCTGACAAACTTCCAGCAGAATTCCTTCAAATAGGAGCCAAAGCTATTGCCTACCCCATCTCCATATTGATCAATAGAACCATAAAAGAAGGCATTATACCATCAATCTGGAAAATCTCTTATATTATCCCTCTTCACAAAGGTGGCAACTCCACTGATCTCTCAAACTTCCGCCCCATAGCACTACTCTCCCCACTTGCTAAAATAACGGAGAAATGTATACACAAACAACTACTAAACCACCTACTCCATCATAATCTCCTAGCTAACTGTCAACATGGCTTCCGGCCATTCCATAGTACCACCACAGCCTTGTTATCCTTTACTAACTGTGTCAATAATAATTTCAACAAAAATATCCTTACCTCTGCTTTCTTTGTTGACCTATCAAAAGTCTTCGACATGGTTAATCACCAACTTCTCCTCCACCTATTGAAGTCCCTCTCTCTTGACACTCCTGCTATGAACTGGTTTACATCCTACCTCAAAAACAGGCATCGGGCAGTTCTCTGGCAAAACCACCTATCAGACCTCCTTCCCACCTCCCTAGGTGTCCCCCAGGGCTCCATATTAGGTCATTTACTGTTTTCCATTTTCATAAACGACCTTCATCTTTCTACTCCACTTTCTACCTGCATTCAATATGCAGATGACTCCACTATAATCTGTTCAAGCACTTCCCAAACTGAACTTCATTATCTCACACAAAAAGCCTTCAGCACAATAGAACAATGGTTCTCTAACCATTGTCTTCTACTTAACCCTAAAAAACTAAACTCTTGCTCTTCACTCCCTCCCACTTGTCTACTCCTCTTCATTTCACACTCATATCCAGCAATGGTACCCTCATTTCTCCAGACCCTACCACCAAACTCCTAGGAATTACAATTGATAACCATCTAAATTTTGATGCACACATAAATACTACAATAAAATCTATTAACAGAAAACTTGGATCCCTCTATAGAATCAAACCTTTCCTTACTCTAGAAGCCAGGACCGCAATAGCAAGAACCCACTTAGTCTCTGCTCTCTTATATGCTTCCCCCATTTATACCAATTTTTCTAAAAACAACCTAAACAAACTGTCTAAATCATATAACAATATAGCCAGATTCGCTAAAAATTCCCCATATAGTACTCATCACTGTCAGAACCTAAAACAACTAGGTTGGCTTGAACTCCCCCACCGGCTACAATTTAACCAACTTGTATTAGCTCATAAAGCCCTACATCAACCCAATAACACCCCAATTCTTTCCACCCTCATAATGCCATATAAGAACCTGAAGAATCTATGCTCCTCCAACAAAATGCTGATTCACACTACCCTATCAAAAAACTTAGCAGGTGACTCCCTATTCTCTAACTCAGTCGGTAAAATATGGAATCTATTACCACATGACCTAACAACCCAGACCTCTCTTCCACTATTTAAAACTAACCTTAAACTATTCTTCACTAACCACTGGTTATGTTCTTGCACAAATCCTGACTAACTGTATACCCTTAAACAATCTGTTACTCTCAAAATCTTATTAAATTGATCCATTATCATGTTCATACATCTCACTATATACTAACCTTCTTACTTAATTACTACTATTGTTAGTCATGACTACAATCTCCTATATTTGACTCTCCTTAGTGTTTTTTGAAAAGTTGTTAATCTTGATGATGTAACCCTCAATGTTAATGTCATTCTTTTTTTCTAATTTGAATGTGATCTTTGAATTTTTGCTGGAGCTTTTCTCCCCGGGCCTCTACTGAAAATGGACATGTATCCAGTTAGACTAGCCCGGTCAACAAATGTAAAATAAATAAAAAAAAAAATTAAAATAAATAATTTGGAATCCAACTCCAACAAAATTAGTCGTACCCAGGAAGGACATCATTTCCTTCTTGGTAGTGGGTTTTGGTGCTTGCAAAATCGCTACTTTTCTGTCCTCATCTAATGTCCTACCTTCCTTGGATATTACATATCCTAGGTATTTAACTTGTTTTTTCCAAAGCTGCAGTTTATTTTTGTTTACTTTATGTCCTTCAGTGGCTAAAAATTGTAATAGCGCTATAGTATCTTCTTTACAATCTTGCTGGGTGGGGGACGCCAGCAGGATATCATCAACATAAAGCAAAATCTGGCTACCTCTTGGTGGGGTAAATCCCGCCAAGTTGCTTGCCATTTCTTGTGAGAATATTCTTGGACTTTCACAATACCCCTGTGGTAGTCACGTATATGTATACCTTTTCCCCTGAAATGTGAATGCAAACCAATACTGGCTGTCAGGGTGTATCGGTATTGAGAAGAATGCATTGCTGATATCTACCACAGAAAAATATTTCTGTTGAGGTTTTAAATCATTCAACAGGGTGTGTGGGTCTGGCACCATAGGTGCCCTTGGTATTACTGCGTCATTTACAGCTTGTAAATCTTGGACCATACGCCACTCTCCATTCGCTTTCTTAACTGGAAATAAGGGTGTGTTACATGGTGAATCAGGAGATTCCACCAGTACCCCTTCCTTAAGTAAGGCTGCTATAATAGGTTTAATTCCTACTTCTGCATCTTTTCTTAAGGGATACTGTCTTTTTTGTGGTCTAAATGCTGACTTTGGCATTATAGTAACTGGTTCCGCTGTATGAATAAGTCCTACATCTGATTTTCCTGTTGACCAGAGAGTTTCTGGTATATTCTGTAAGGCATTCTCTTCCTCCTTCAATAGGAGTGCTAATCAGCTGTCCTTGCTAGACTGCAAGTGTACAGCTGGGTGAGTCTGAGTTATCCAATTCAACATCTGCGTTTGTATTCCCTGTTCTGACAGTTCTAACTCTGTCTGTTTTTCCCATCTTGTGACTTTTTCTCCTAAGTCTACCCATTTTACATTCTTGTCCTTAGTTAAGCTAATGTGTGGTAATCGATTAGATTTATAGAGTGCAAAGAACTCCTGGGGCAATGAACAGCTGGCTACACTGTTCCCTTCTGTGTCCCAGTACAGATTACGTAATATCAATCTGTTTGCAGGATTTCTAAACAATTCTTGCTCATATTCCTTATCAGGTCCTGGTGTGTTACAATAATACAGAGTACAGTGCAACAAATGCTGTTTATCAATGTCAAGGGAGGGGAATTTGCTGATGGCTACGTTCATCAACTCTTTGGTCACTGCCCCTGGACCAGTCGTAACCAAGTCCTGGCTGTACCAATAAAACATTTTACCCTCCGTTTGCACTGCAAAGGTATCAATTTGTTGCTGTGCTTCCATACCCTGCATAGTCGGAACTACTGCTATACCAAATAGCTGCATAAGGTCTCTGCCCAAAAGGTTTACTGGGCATTTTGCAGAAACAACAATTTTGCTTTTCTGGGTCAATCCTGAAACAGGATCAGTTATCACAATATTATGGGAGAGGGGCTCCCGATACAGCTGTCCGTTAGCTGCTTTCACTAATATGTAATCAGGTGACTCTGAGTTCTCTGGCAGTTTGGAGGGATGTATATACCCCTGAGTCACACAAGAATCTGACTTCCCTCCCTTCTACCAGGAGTGTAACTTCTGGTTTCATGTCTGCTAAATAGAGCTCTAAGTTCAATAAAGCCAAATCTAATATTTCATTTTCTTCACTATCCGTGACTTCCTGCACTTCCTCTATTTCTTCTGTTTCATTCTCTACTCCCTCTATCTCATTCTCATTTGTCCCTTCTCTGCTATCCCCTTCTAGTGATTCCTGACTATCATATAGTCAGTCCTCACCCTCCTTATTTTCCGTGGTTGCTTTCGTGTTTTTCCTCCAATCTCTTGCCAAGTGTCCCTTTTTACCGCATTTAAAATATTCACCTCTTTTCTTTCGCCCTTCAAAGTCCTCTGATCGCTGATCAGATTGTTTGTTTCCCTGGGCATTTCTCTTGCCCTTTTTCCCAGACTGTACTACATAAACTTCTGCTCCATCTCCTACAGAAAATACTTGGGCTTTCTTTTTCTTTTTGCTATTAAAATGCCTTTCGGCATGCCTAGCATATTCAAGTAATGACTGAAACCTGCTTGTACGATGATCTACCATGTGCTTTGTAATAAAGCTGCTTATGGGTGCAATACTGCCTTTCAAAAATGCATTCTTTAATTGCTGCTCATATGGGGAATCGTGTGTCTGATCTTCAGGAACCTGCATTCCACAATGGTTATTAAAACATTCTAATAGTCTGGCATAATATCTGTCAATAGTTTCACCTTCCTGTTGGATGCATTGATTGATGCAAGTCCAGTCTGCCCTAGGCTTCCATTTCTCAGAGATTCGGTCTGTAAGACCTTTCACTCTGTTGTCTAATTCTGTGCTGCTATGTGGGAGGGGCCTGACTGCAGCGTCATGGGGATTCCAGTCGCCACTAATCATGTGCCAATCTGGTCCCACAATTTGTTTGACTACTTTTTCTACCTCTTCTCCATTTAAATTATAACTTAGCCTCATTCCTTGCAAATCTTCTAAGAACTTTCTAAAATTAACTTTTGGATGGGGAATTCCCTCAGTGGCTTTCTGGATGTCTTCTGGAGTCCAGGGTCTATACACTAGAATAGTTGGGTCCTGACCTTCTTGCCCTGACTGACTATTAGGCACTTCTATAAGTGGGCATGTTTCTTCTTCACTCATAAATCGTGAATTTCTACCCATTTGATATAACTCAATGTCCCCTTTTGAGTTTCCTGCCCATGTTCGAGACCTGGTCTCAACGGGATCTCTAATAAATGGTTTCGCTTTTGTAGTGTCTCTACTTACAAGTGACAGCAGGATATCGCAGGGGTGGACTAACTTGTTCACTTGCCTCATATTCTGGTAAGGGAGGTGGAGGGGCTGACGCTATTACTAAGTTATTGTCCTCCCTATCTAAAAACATTGTTTTTGAATTATTACTCTTTTGTTCCCTTCAGTTTCCTTTCTCAATCCACCTGTGCGCCTGAGGAATTCCTAATTGATGTTGCTTTTTTTACCCGACCTTTAGAATTGGTTTTAAGCTGTTTGACAAGTGAGGATTTTTCTAGTTTACCATCAAATTCGTACTTATTAACCCATTTTGAATAGTATTTAATATTATCAGCATGCTGTGACTGCATGTATTTCACGTCTTTGGTTAATGGCGGACTTTGGGATCTTTTTTGTACAATTATTACCCATTTTGTTCTACCCTTTTAACTGTTACGTAACTCATTATTTTTAACGTGGTTCCACGGATTTTGTTATAGTTTCTTCAGAATGACTGCCTACCTGCTCTCTTTCCCTGATCTATGACAAGACAGCAATTTTTTTGTCCCTGACTTGTATAAACAAAATCTTAACAAAATAAATACAAATCTAGTCCCTGATCTAAAACAGAAAAAAAGGTAGATTCACCTTACCTGAGCCTTCGTGATTCATCACCTGGTTCGAGTAAACCCGTCCTTCAGTCGCAGATCAGAAAGTGGCTGGCCTCTTTTGTGCGACAATTCAATCGGAGGGCTTTTCAACTAAGAAGAACCGATGTGATTTCTTCCCCGTATGGTTTCAAGCCACCTGGCCTGTCTGATCCGAGGTGAAGTGAGGGTTTCCAGTCCGAAGGACCAATCTGTCAAAGGAAAAAACTTCAAAAACCAATACACGTAAGGTTCAGTTAAGGCATATTTATTTACTTGCCGCAAGGAGACAAAAACATGCAAATACAAGGATTTGTCTAACTACTAACAGGAAGTATGCTTATTCTTATACTATTTTACAAGACATGGCCTTCTATGGCTGACGTAATCAAACACAACTTTCAGTATTGTTCTACAGCAGATGTTACTCAGATTTTCTGCTGACATGACTAGATTTGTGAGAAACTTTTGAGAAAAACAACCTGGCCTTGGTGGGCACTAATTCATTTACAAGCTTCCATTGTACCGTGTTACATTTCAAGGTACTCTTCTAATTCAGATACAAGCAAATGCTGATTGCAGTTCATATTTTCAAACAGGCTTTGTCCTAATTATCTATAACTTCTACAGCTGTGTATTTTCTCACAGCACAAACTGAACTTCTTGTCTAAGCTTCATACAAGTAGTATTGTTCTATTCATTATTTTCCTAACATAAGCAGGAATCATCTGCTTCTCAGTAAATTTCCAAGGCACAGGCAAAATTTTAGCTAATAATACAAGGTCAGAAAAACATTTGCAGTTTGTACAGATTTATGCAGTATGAAACAGAATAAATGTGTTAACCCTTTTCAAGCTCTAAATGCACTAAGCATATTACTAATACACACATTAATACATATTTTTCTGACAAGGTGCTTACTCCAAGGCGTAGCCCAGGCAACCCCAGTCAGCCAATGACCACAAACAATTCACTCTCATTGAAATGTTACACGGGCTCTGGCTAAGCTATGATGGCCTGGAACATGTGCTCAAACATACAGCCTCTACTAAAAAAAAACTAGGTCCAAAACACAAGCCTGGATATGGAGAATGCTACACTACCAATGCTACTTACGTAGAAAAAAAAACTGCAGAAATGTTTAAACAGATAAAGGATCAAGGAGACTCTAGAGAATGCTTTTAAATGCAAACAAGTTATATGATACACTCCTAGCAGGAAATCAGAACAAACAAACCCAACCAGATGCTTAACAATTGTAGAAATACTAGTTAATACCTCATACACTGTGAAAGTAGCTAGCAAAGTATATGCAGACAATAAAAGTGCTATAAATAACTCAGGAATAAGCAAAAATCAGGATACTTAATGTTAGATATTACAGATTAGTTAGCTCAGAGCCCTTCCTCCGACTTCCAGTGATTAGCTCAGTGTGAAATGGCAGAAACAGTCACAAGTTAACGTCTTAAATAACAATGGTAAAATTTGAAACAACTTTAAAAAAAGCTTGAAAGAACCAATGAGAGGCTTATTCCAAGGCGTAGTCCAGGCAATCATCGTCAGCCAATGACCACAAACATTTCACTCTCACTGAAATGCTATACTAGCTCTGGCTAAGCTATGATGGCCTGGAACATGTACTTAGACACACAGCCTCTACAAACAAACAACTAGGGCAAAACAGAAGTCTGAATATGGACAATGGCACACTACCAACACTACTTAGGTAGGAAAAAAACTGCAGAAATGTTTAAACAGATAAAGGCTCAAGGAGATTCAAGAGATTGCTTTTAAATCTGAGACAAAGCCCTAAACCATCACCATAAACATAAAACTCCCATCACCCTAAATGAATACAGAATACTTTGCAATAGAGTTAAAAAACGTATTTCTTTAGACCGTAAATCCTACTTCTCCTCACTCCAAAACAACCATAAGACAAACCCCAAAAAATTCTGGGTGGTATCACCTCCCTCTTTAACCCTGGTAGAAAGGAAAACCCTAGCCCAGACCCCAATACCCCCGACAAGGACTTAGCCACCCAATTCAACTCTTTCTTCATTGACTCAATAATTAAACTAACATCATCCTTCACAAACAACCCTACATCCTCTCCTCTACTTTCCCCTATATCTTCCTACTCAAATACTCCCACCTCCCAACCTCCTCCCTTCTCTATAAAACCCATCCCCATATCAACTATAAAAAAACTCCTCCAGAACTTAAAACCTTGCTCCAATGCTCCTGACAACATTCCTTCCTATTTTCTAAAGACAGCTGCTGATGCCATTGCCTTCCCCATCTGCATTCTTATAAATCAATCAATCCAAGAAGGCCATGTACCCCAACTCTGGAAAAAGACCTTTATTATTCCCCATCTCAAAGGGGGTAACAACTATAATATCTCTAATTTTCAACCTATCGCTATCTTATCACCCATCTCAAAACTTCTTGAAAAGTGTATCCAGCTACAACTTTTACCATATCTCATACACAACCATCTGCTAACTCCCACACAACATGGATTCAGACCTGGTCATAGCACCACTACCACCATCCTCTCCTTCCTTGAAACAGTGAATAAAGCCCGTGATTCTGGACAGACTGTGTCTACCCTCCTTCTTGATATTTCTAAGGCCTATGATGTTATCTCTCATAACCTTCTCCTAACTAAACTCTCTAACCTAAATCTTTCTCCTTCCTCTATCAACTGTTTTACCAGCTATCTCTCTAACAGGCAGCAAGCCGTCAAATGGAAAAAAAGCCTTCTCCCCATTCCTCAACATTCCCACTGGCATACCCCAGGGTTCCATATTAGGTCCCCTACTGTTAAATATTTTCATTAATGACTTTCACCACACCATCCCTATTGCAAACATTATTCAATACGCTGATGACTCAACAATCATCTGCTCTGCCACCTCCACCACCACTCTCATAAAACTAACAAGATGCCTTCTCGTCCACTGAGCAATGGATGTTAGAGAACCATCTGGCACTCAATGCATCAAAAACCAAACTCATGATATTCACCCCCTCAAAAACCACAATAATTGACAAAAACTCATTCTCCATCATCAGTAAGAATAATATTCATCTTGAAATAGTATCCAATGCAAAACTGCTTGGAGTACTTATTGTTGATCAGCTCAAGTTTGATACCCACCTCCACACAAATATATAAAAAAAAAAAAAATACATCAGAAACTAGGCATGCTCTACCGCCACAATCACTACCTCACCCCCTCTACCAGGCTTATTCTCTCTACCACATATCTTATCCCTTCTCTCCTTTATGGTGCCCCACTCCTAACTAACTTACAATCTTCCCTAAAAACAAAAATCTCTTGCTGTTACTACAAAATCTCCAAATTCGCCACTTGATACAGATATTCCACCCATCACTGTACTGCCCTCCATAAACTAAATTGGCTAGAGTTGCCCAATTACCTCACCTACATTCAACTCATACATGTCCACAAACTCATCTTTAATCCCTCTCTTTGCCCCGCCCTTGCCTCAACCTTTAAAATTCACCTTCCCAGTAGACTACTAAGAACCAATACCCACAATCTGATTGAACTGCATAAGCCTGCATGCCCACCTGGCAAATTTCTACTATCCTTCTCCTTAGCACATCTCTGGAACTCCCTGCCACCTCATCTTTGCATGACTAGCAGCTTCTCTACTTTCAAAACCTTGGTTCATTCTTACCTAACATCCCTCTGGGAATGCTCCCACATGAAATCCCCAGTAACACACCTATTTCATACCCCCATTCTTTTTCTGCTTCCCCATCCTTTCTCTATACTATCATTCTCCTCACTCCCTTCCTTACTCCCCTTCTTCCCTAAACTCATCTCTCCCTTAACCCATATACCCAATTCTGTCTCTTCCTCCTCTTTCATATTTTCCTCAGCAGAAATACTCATTCTGCAAATATCTTCTTATAGTTGTATGCATTTGCAATCATAGGAATTACATATTTGTAAATATTCACTTAGAGATCCTTTAATTCTGTTTTTGCATTTTACTAAATTGTACCTTCAGATAGCATTTTTATCTGTACTATTGTTATTCTATACTAATGAAATATTGTTATTTTATTCATTGTATAATATGGAGCTTTTCTTCCCAAGACCCCATTGAAAATGAGCTCTTCTGGCCCAATGGACTATCCTGGAAAACAAACTTCAAATAAATAAATAAATAAATGCAAACAAGTTATATGATACACTCCTAGCAGGAAAATCAGAACAAATAAACCCAACCAGATGATTAACAATTGAAGAAAATTCTAGTTAATACCTCACACACAGTGAAACTAGCTAGAAAAGTATATGCACACAATAAAAGTGCTACAAATTACTCAGAAATAAGCAAAATACAGGACACTTAATGTTATATTTCACAGATTAGTTAGCTCAGAGCCCTTTCTCTGATTTCCTCTGATTAGCTCAGTGGGAAATGGCAGAAACATTCACAGGTTAACTTCTTAAGTAACAAAGTTGAAACCTGAAACAACTTTAAAAAAAGCTTGAAAGAACGAGTGAGGTGCTTACTCTAAGTTGTATTCCAGACAACCCCAGTCAGCCAATGACCACAAAGAATTCACTCTCACTGAAATGCTATACTGGCTTGCCTAAGCTATGATGGCATGGAACATGTGCTCAGACACAAAGACTCTACAAACAAACAACTAGGCACAAAACACAAGCCTGACTATGGACAATGCTACACTACCAACACTACTTAGGTAGAAAAAACCTGCAGAAATAATGTTTAAACAGATTAAGGATCAAGGAGACTATAGAGAATGCTTTTAAATGCAAACAAGTTATATGATACACTCCTAGCAGGAAATCAGAACAAACAAACCAAACCAGATGCTAAACAATTGTAGAAAATACTAGTTAATACCTCATACACAGTGAAAGTAGCTAGCAAAGTATATGCAGACAATAAAAGTGATAAAAATAACTCAAGAATAAGCAAAAAAACAGGATACTTAATGTTGTATATCACAGAATAGTAAGCTCAGAGGCCTTCCTCCGACTTCCTCAGATTAACTCAGTGTGAAATGGCAGAAACACTCACAAGTTAACTTCTTACGTAACAACAGTGAAACCTGAAACAACTTTAAAAAAAGCTTGAAAGAACCAATGAGGTGCTTACTCCAAGGCGTAGTCCAGGAAACCCCAGTCAATCCAATGAGCACAAACATGTCACTCTCACTGAAATGCTATACAGGCTCTGACTAAGCTATGATGGCCTGGAACATGTGCTTAGACACACAGCCACTACGAACAAACAACTAGGCCAAAACACAAGTCTGAATATGGAAAATGCTACACTACCAGCACTACTTAGGTAGAAAAAACTGCAGAAATAATTAAACAGATAAAGGATCAAGAAGACTCTAGAGAATACTTTTAAATGCAAACAAGTTATATGATACACTCCTAGCAGGAAATCAGAACAAACAAACTCAACGAGATGCTTAAAAATTGTAGAAAATTCCAGTTAATGCCTCACACACAGTGGAACTAGCTAGCAAAGTATATGCAGTCAATAAAAGTGCTATAAATAACTCAGAAATAAGCAAAATACAGGATACTTAATGTTATATATCACAGATTAGTAAGCTCAAAACCCTTCCTCCAAGCTCCTCAGATTAGCTTATTGTAAAATGGCAGAAACACTCACAAATTAACTTCTTAAGTAAGAAAGTTGAAACCTGAAACAACTTTAAAAAAAGCTTGAAAGACCCAATGAGGTGCTTACTCCAAGGCGTAGTCCAAGCAAACCCAGTCAGCCAATGACCACGACCAATTCACTCTCACTGAAATGCTATATGGGCTCTGGCTAAGCTATGATTGCCTGGAACATGTGTTCAGACACACAGCCTCTACTAACAAACAAATAGGCCCAAAAAACAAGCATGGATATGGACAATGCTACACTACCAACACTACTTACGTAGAAAAAAAAACTGCAGACATGTTTAAACAAATAAAGGATCAAGGAGACTCTAGAGAATGCTTTTAAATGCAAGCAAGTTATACGATACACTCCTAGCAGGAAATCAAAACAAACAAACCCAACCAGATCTTTAACAATTGTAGAAAATTCTAGTTAATACCTTACACACAGTGAAACTAGCTAGCACAGAATATGCAGAAAATAAAAGTGCTATAAATAACTCAGAAAAAAGAAAAAAAAATACTTAATGTTATATATCACAGATTAGTTATCTCAGAGCCCTTCATCTGACTTCCTCTGATTAACTGAGTGTGAAATGGCAGAAACACTCACAAGTTAACTTCTTAAGAAACAAAAGTGAAACCTGAAACAACTTTAAAAAAAAGTTTGAAGGAACCAATGAGGTGCTTACTCCAAGGTGTAGTCCAGGCAACCCCAGTCAGCCAATGACCATAAACAATTCACTCTCACTGAAATGCTATACTGGCACTGGCTAAGCTATGATGGCTTGGAACATGTGCTCAGACACACAGCCACTACTAACAAACAACTAGACCCAAAACCCAAGCATGAATATGGAAAATGCTTCACTACCAACACTACTTAGGTAGAAAAAAACTGCAGAAATGTTTAAACAGATAAAGGATCAAGGAGACTCTAGAGAATGCTTTTAAACGCAAACAAATTATATGATACACTCCTAGCAGGAAATCAGAACGAACAAACCCAACCAGATGCTTAACAATTGTAGAAAATTCTAGTTAATACCTCACACACATTAAAACTAGCTACTAAAGTATATGCAGAAAATAAAAGTGTTATAAATAACTCAAAAATAAGCAAAAAAACAAGATATTTAATGTTATATATCACAGATTAGTTAGCCCAGAGCCCTTCCTCCGACTTACTCAGATTAGCTTAGTGTGAAATGGCAGAAACACTCACAAATTAAATTCTAAAATAGCAAAGTTGAAACATGAAACAACTTTAAAAAAAGCTTGAAAGAACAAATGAGGTGCTTACTCCAAGGAGAAGTCCAAGCAAAGCCAGTCAGCCAATGACCACAAACAATTCACTCTCAGTGAAATGCTATATGGGCTCTGGCTAAGCTATGATGGCCTGGAACATGTGCTCAGACACACAGACTCTACTAACAAACAAATAGGCCCAAAAAACAAGCCTGGATATGGACAATGCTACACAACCAATAGCACTGAGGTAGAAAAAAACTGCAGAAATGTTTAAACAGATAAAGGATCAAGGAGACTCTAGAGAATGGTTTTAAATGCAAGCAAGTTATATGATACACTCCTAGCAGGAAATCAGAACAAACAACCCCAACCAGATCCTTAACAATTGTAGAAAATTCTAGTTAATACCTTACACACAGTGAAACTAGCTAGCACAGAATATGCAGAAAATAAAAGTGCTATAAATAACTCAGAAATAAGAAAAAATAAGCTACTTAATGTTATATATCACAGATTAGTTAGCTCAGAGCCCTTCCTCCAACTTCCTCTGATTAGTTCAGTGCGAAATGTCAGAAACACTCACAAGTTAACTTCTTAAGTAACAAAAGTGAAACCTGAAACAACTTTAAAAAAAGGTTTGAAAGAACCAATGAGGTGCTTAGTCCAAGGTGTAGTCCAGGTAACCCCAGTCAGCCAATGGCCATAAACAATTTACTCTCACTGAAATGCTATACTGGCTCTGGCTAAGCTATGATGGCCTGCAACATGTGCTCAGACACACAGCCACTACTAACAAAAAACTAGATCCAAAACACAAGCCTGAATATGGAAAATGCTTCACTACCAACACTACTTAGGTTGAAAAAACTGCAGAAATGTTTAAACAGATAAAGGATCAAGGAGACTCGAGAGAATGCTTTTAAATGCAAACAAGTTATATGATACACTCCTAGCAGGAAATCAGAACAAACCCAACCAGATGCTTAACAATTGCAGAAAATTCTAGGTAATAATTCACAAACAGTGAAACTAGGTAGCAAAGCATATGGAGACAATAAAAGTGCTATAAATAACTGAGAAATAAGCAAAAAACAGGATACGTAATGTTATATATCATAGATTATTTGGCTCAAAGCCCATCCTCCGACATCCTCCAATTAGCATAGTGTGATATGGCAGAAACTCTCACAAGTTAACTTCTTAAGTAACAAAGTTGAAACCTGAAACAACTTTAAAAAAAGCTTGAAAGAACCAGTGAGGCGCTTACTCCAAGGTGTAGTCCAGGCAACTCTAGTCAGCCAATGACCACAAAGAATTCACTTTCACTGAAATGCTGTACTGGATTGGCTAAGCTATGATGGCCTGGAACATGTGCTCAGACACACAGCCTCTACTTATAAACTACTAGGCCCAAAACACAAGCCTGGACATGGACAATGCTACACTACCAGCATTACTTAGGTAGAAAAAAAACTGCAGAAATGTTTAAACAAATAAAGGATCAAGGAGGCTCTAGAGAATGCTTTTAAATGCAAACAGGTTATATGATACACTCCTAGCAGGAAGTCAGAACAAAGAAACCTAACCAGATGCTTAACAATTGTAAAAAAATCTAGTTAATTCCTTACACACAGCAAAACTAGCTAACAAAGTATATGCAGACAATAAAAGTGCTAAAAATAACTCAGACATAAGCAAAAAAATAGGATACTTAATGTTATATATCACAGATTAGTTTGCTCAGAGCCCTTCCTCTAACTTCCTCTGATTAGCTCAGTGTGAAATGCCAGAAACACTCACAAGTTAACTTCTTAAGAAACAAAAGTGAAACCTGAAACAACTTTAAAAAAAGGTTTGAAAGAACCAATGAGGTGCTTACTCCAAGGTGTAGTCCAGGCAACCCCAGTCAGCCAATGACCATAAACAATTCACTATCACTGAAATGATATACTGGCTCTGGCTAAGCTATGATAGCCTGGAACATGTGCTCAGACACAACGCCTCTACTAATCAATAACAACGCACAAAACACAAGCCTGACTATGGACAAATCTACACTACCAACACTACTTAGGAAGAAAAAAACCTGCAGAAATATTTAAACAGATAAAGGATCAAGGAGACTCATGAGAATGCTTTTAAATGCAAACAAGTTATATGATACACTCCTAGTAGGAAATCAGAACAAACAAACCCAACCAGATGCTTAACTATTGTAGAAAATACTAGTTCTACCTCATACACAGTAAAAGTATCTAGCAAATTTTATGCAGACAATAAAAGTGTTACAAATTACTCAGGAATAAGCAAAAAACAGGATACTTAATGTTATTTATCACAGATTAGTTAGCTCAGCGCACTTCCCCCGACTTCCTCTGATTAGCTCAGTGAGAAATGGCAGAAACACTCACAAGTTAACTTCTTAAGAAACAAAGTTGAAACCAGAAAAAACATTAAAAAAGCTAGAAAGAACCAAATGAGGTGCTTACTCCAAGGCATAGTCCAGGCAACCCCAGACAGACAATGACCACAAACAATTCACTCTCACTGAAATGCTGTACTGGCTCTGGCTAAGCTATGATGGCCTGTAACATGTGCTCATACACACACACTCTACTGACTAACAACTAGGCCCTAAACACAAGCCTGAATATGGATAATGCTACACTACCAACACTACTTAGGTAGAAAAAAACAGCAGAAATGTTTAAACAGATAATGAATCAAGGAGATTCTAGAGAATGCTTTTAATTCAAGCAAATTATATGATACACTCATAGCAGGAAATCAGAACAAAAAAACCCAACCAGATGCTTACCAGTTGTAGAAACTTCTAATTAATACCTTACACACCGTGAAACTAACTAGCAAGGTATATGCAGACAACAAAAGTTCTATAAATAACTCAGAAATAAGCAAAAAACAGGGTACTTAATGTTATATATTATAGATTTGTTAGCTCAGAGCCCTTTCTCTGACTTGCTCCGATTAGCTAAGGGTGAAATTGCAGAAACACTCACAAGTTAACATCTTAAGTAACAAAGTTGAAACCTGAAACAACTTTAAAAAAAGCTTGAAAGAACCAATGAGGTGCTTACTCCAAGGAATACTCCAGGCAACCCCAGTCAGCCAATGACCACAAACAATTCACTCTCACTGAAATGCTATGCTGGCTCTGGCTAAGCTATGATGGCCTGGAAGATGTGCTGAGACACACAGCCTGTATTAACAAAAAACTAGGCCCAAAACATAAGCTTGAATATGGACAATGCTACACTACGAATACTACTTAGGAAGAAAAAAACGGCAGAAATGGTTAAACAGATAAAGGCTCAAGGAAACTCTAGAAAATGCTTTTAAATGCAAACAAGTTATATGATACACTCTTAGCAGGAAATCAGAACAAACAAACCCAACCCGATGCTTAACAATTGCAGAAAATTCTAGTTAATACCTCACACACAGTGAAACTAGCTAGCAAACTATATGCAGACAATAAAAGTGCTATACCTAACTCTGAAATAAGCAAAAAACAGGATACTTAATGTTATATATCACAGATTAGTTAGCTCAGAGCCCTTCCTTCAACTTCCTCCAATCAGCTCAGTGTGAAATGGCAGAAACACTCACAAGTTAACTTCTTGAGTAACAAAGTTTAAACCTGAAACAACTTTAAAAGAAGCTTGAAAGAACAAATGAGTTATTGTATATGGTCAAGATTTCTGCCTTGTAAATTGTCTAATGTGGAGCTTTTCTCTCTGGGCCTCCACTGAAAATGGACATACATCCAGTCAGACTATCCCGGTCAACAAATGTAAAATAAAATAAATATATATATATATATATATATATATATATATATATATATATATATATATATATATATATAAAAAATAAAAACATAAAATAAGTTGCTTTCTCCAAGGTGCAGTCCAGGCAACCCCAGTCAGCCAATGACCACAAACAATTCACTCTCAGTGAAATGCTATAATGGCTCTGGCTAAGCTATGATGGCCTGGAATATGTGCTCAGACACACAGGACAAACAACTAGACCCAAAACACAAGCCCCTGGATATGGACAATGCTACACTACCAACACTACCTAGGTAGAAAAAAACTGCAGAAATGTTTAAACAGATAAAGGATCAAGGAGACTCTTGAGAATGCTTTTAAAGGCAAACAAATTATATGGTACACTCCTAGTAGGAAATCAGAACAAACAAACCGAACCAGATGCTTAATAATTGTAGAATGTTCTAGTTAATACCTTCACACAGTGAAACTAGCTTAAAAGTATATGCAGACAATAAAAGTGCGATAAATAACTTAGAAATAAGCAAAAAACAGGATACGTAATGTTATATATTATAGATTATTTGGCTCAAAGCCCATCCTCCGACATCCTCCAATTAGTATAGTGTGAAATGGCAGAAACTCTCACAAGTTAACTTCTTAAGTAACAAAGTTGAAACCTGAAACAACTTTAAAAAAAGCTTGAAAGAACCAATGAGGTGCTTACTCCAAGGGGTAGTCCAGGCAACCCTAGTCAGCCAATGACCGCAAAGAAATCACTTTCACTGAAATGCTATACTGGCTCTGGCTAAGCTATGATGGCCTGGAACATGTGCTCAGACACACAGCCTCTACTTATAAACTACTAGGCCCAAAACACAAGCCTGAACATGGACAATGCTACACTACCAGCATTACTTAGGTAGAAAAAAAACTGCAGAAATGTTTAAACAAATAAAGGATCAAGGAGGCTCTAGAGAATGCTTTTAAATGCAAACAAGTTATATGATACACTCCTAGCAGGAAGTCAGAACAAAGAAACCTAACCAGATGCTTAACAATTGTAGAAAATTCTAGTTAATTCCTTACACACAGCAAAACTAGCTAACAAAGTATATGCAGACAATAAAAGTGCTAAAAATAACTCAGACATAAGCAAAAAAATAGGATACTTAATGTTATATATCACAGATTAGTTTGCTCAGAGCCCTTCCTCTAACTTCCTCTGATTAGCTCAGTGTGAAATGCCAGAAACACTCACAAGTTAACTTCTTAAGAAACAAAAGTGAAACCTGAAACAACTTTAAAAAAAGGTTTGAAAGAACCAATGAGGTGCTTACTCCAAGGTGTAGTCCAGGCAACCCCAGTCAGCCAATGACCATAAACAATTCACTATCACTGAAATGATATACTGGCTCTGGCTAAGCTATGATAGCCTGGAACATGTGCTCAGACACAACGCCTCTACTAACCAATAACAACGCACAAAACACAAGCCTGACTATGGACAAATCTACACTACCAACACTACTTAGGAAGAAAAAAACCTGCAGAAATATTTAAACAGATAAAGGATAAAGGAGACTCATGAGAATGCTTTTAAATGCAAACAAGTTATATGATACACTCCTAGCAGGAAATCAGAACAAACAAACCCAACCAGATGCTTAACTATTGTAGAAAATAATAGTTCTACCTCATACACAGTAAAAGTATCTAGCAAATTTTATGCAGACAATAAAAGTGTTACAAATTACTCAGGAATAAGCAAAAAACAGGATACTTAATGTTATTTATCACAGATTAGTTAGCTCAGCACACTTCCCCCGACTTCCTCTGATTAGCTCAGTGAGAAATGGCAGAAACACTCACAAGTTAACTTCTTAAGAAACAAAGTTGAAACCAGAAAAAACATTAAAAAAGCTAGAAAGAACCAAATGAGGTGCTTACTCCAAGGCATAGTCCAGGCAACCCCAGACAGCCAATGACCACAAACAATTCACTCTCACTGAAATGCTGTACTGGCTCTGGCTAAGCTATGATGGCCTGTAACATGTGCTCATACACACACACTCTACTGACTAACAACTAGGCCCTAAACACAAGCCTGAATATGGATAATGCTACACTACCAACACTACTTAGGTAGAAAAAAACAGCAGAAATGTTTAAACAGATAATGAATCAAGGAGATTCTAGAGAATGCTTTTAATTCAAGCAAATTATATGATACACTCATAGCAGGAAATCAGAACAAAAAAACCCAACCAGATGCTTACCAGTTGTAGAAACTTCTAATTAATACCTTACACACCGTGAAACTAACTAGCAAGGTATATGCAGACAACAAAAGTTCTATAAATAACTCAGAAATAAGCAAAAAACAGGGTACTTAATGTTATATATTATAGATTAGTTAGCTCAGAGCCCTTTCTCTGACTTGCTCCGATTAGCTAAGGGTGAAATTGCAGAAACACTCACAAGTTAACATCTTAAGTAACAAAGTTGAAACTTGAAACAACTTTAAAAAAAGCTTGAAAGAACCAATGAGGTGCTTACTCCCAGGAATACTCCAGGCAACCCCAGTCAGCCAATGACCACAAACAATTCACTCTCACTGAAATGCTATGCTGGCTCTGGCTAAGCTATGATGGCCTGGAAGATGTGCTGAGACACACAGCCTGTATTAACAAAAAACTAGGCCCAAAACATAAGCTTGAATATGGACAATGTTACACTACCAATACTACTTAGGAAGAAAAAAACGGCAGAAATAGTTAAACAGATAAAGGCTCAAGGAAACTCTAGAAAATGCTTTTAAATGCAAACAAGTTATATGATACACTCTTAGCAGGAAATCAGAACAAACAAACCCAACCCGATGCTTAACAATTGCAGAAAATTCTAGTTAATACCTCACACACAGTGAAACTAGCTAGCAAACTATATGCAGACAATAAAAGTGCTATACCTAACTCTGAAATAAGCAAAAAACAGGATACTTAATGTTATATATCACAGATTAGTTAGCTCAGAGCCCTTCCTTCAACTTCCTCCAATCAGCTCAGTGTGAAATGGCAGAAACACTCACAAGTTAACTTCTTGAGTAACAAAGTTTAAACCTGAAACAACTTTAAAAGAAGCTTGAAAGAACCAATGAGTTATTGTATATGGTCAAGATTTCTGCCTTGTAAATTGTCTAATGTGGAGCTTTTCTCTCCGGGCCTCCACTGAAAATGGACATACATCCAGTCAGACTATCCCGGTCAACAAATGTAAAATAAAAGAAATATATATATATATATATATATATATATATATATATATATATATATATATATATATATATATATAAATAAAAACATAATATAAGTTGCTTTCTCCAAGGTGCAGTCCAGGCAACCCCAGTCAGCCAATGACTACAAACAATTCACTCTCAGTGAAATGCTATAATGGCTCTGGCTAAGCAATGATGGCCTGGAACATGTACTCAGACACACAGGACAAACAACTAGACCCAAAACACAAGCCCCTGGATATGGACAATGCTACACTACCAACACTACCTAGGTAGAAAAAAACTGCAGAAATGTTTAAACAGATAAAGGATCAAGGAGACTCTTGAGAATGCTTTTAAAGGCAAACAAATTATATGGTACACTCCTAGTAGGAAATCAGAACAAACAAACCCAACCAGATGCTTAATAATTGTAGAATGTTCTAGTTAATACCTTCACACAGTGAAACTAGCTTAAAAGTATATGCAGACAATAAAAGTGCGATAAATAACTTAGAAATAAGCAAAAAACAGGATACTTAATGTTATATATCACAGATTCGTTAGCTCAGAACCCTTCCTCCGACTTCCTCCGATTAGCTCAGTGTGAAATGGCAGAAACACTCACAAGTTAACATCTTAAGTAACAAAGTTGAAACCTGAAAATCCTTTAAAAAAAGCTTGAAAGAACCAATGAGGTGCTTACTCCAAGGTGAAGTCCAGGCAACCCCAGTCAGCCAATGACCACAAACAATTCACTCTCATTGAAATGCTATACTGGCTCTGGCTAAGCTATGATGGCCACGAACATGTGCTCAGACACACACAGCCTCTACTAACAACTAGGCCCAAAACACAAGCCTGAATATGGACAATGCTACACTACCAACACTACTTAGGTAGAAAAAAAACAGCAGAAATGTTTAAACAGATAATGAATCAAGGAGATTCTAGAGAATGCTTTTAATTCAAGCAAATTATATGAAAAGAAAACACTCATAGCAGGAAATCAGAACAAAAAACCCAACCAGATGCTTACCAATTGTAGAAACTTCTAAGTAATACCTTACACACTGTGAAACTAGCTAGCATGGTATATGCAGACAACAAAAGTTCTATAAATAACTCAGAAATAAGCAAAAAACAGGGTACTTAATGTTATATATTATAGATTAGTTAGCTCAGAGCCCTTGATCAGGCTTCTTTCAATTAGCTGTGTGAAATGGCCGTGAATATGTTATATGCTCAGATGACATGTAACAACAATTTGATACAATATTATGAAAACTACATTTCTCTAATGCCTTTCATTTCTTTCCTCAATGTTTCCTTTAAACATCAGACATACATGGAGAATATTAAAAATCTTGCTATAGATCAGATAACCAGAGTTGTATCACAGAAAATCTGTCTATCCAATTATGCTATGCTTACTTTAGTGCTGAATGATTGCTTTATCATTATTACAACAGCAATTTTATTATTTTTTTATCAAATACTATGATGCAGTTTTCTGTTATCAGCTTAATGGTAAGAAGCTAATCTACTTTCATGTGTGGCGATTTTATTCTTTGATTTGTACAGTAAATGCCAGAACTGTTTTGTTCTACTTTATTAAAATGTATTCGCATTTTGAATTCTGAGAATGTTTTTTATTTATATATCTATATACAGTGACAAAGACCTGATAATGCATTAGAGATCCCTCTGAGAACTTCACTTCCAAAAGCAGACTTTCAGGAAATATTGACAAAGAGTCAACACAGATTATTACCCCTTGGAAGTGCTGACTTTATTTATGGCTATTGGATAATGGAAAATTAAAAAGTTTAACTACCCTACTAACAGTTAATACACAGAGAAACTTCATTACTTCTTAGCTATAACTCACTCAAGAATCCATATAAAATAGTCTGAAAACAGCTAAAGTATGCACTATATAAAGTCTGCATTCTAGAAAATGTGGATAGCTATTCTGCCTTAATGTTCTCTGTATGACTCTGAGTGAATCAAAATGCATGTGGTATGTGTTTGTCCATGTGTCTGTCTGTCTGTTTGCCTGTCTTTGTCTTGTATACATCAAGGCTCCTCATCCTTTGTTATGGTTAACATTGCAGCAATATTTAATTTAATGTTGCTGCTGTCAGTTCTTGCAATGCTAGTGTCATGAGAACATGCACATTAATGAAAAGTCTGTAATCCAGAATCAATAAAAGCACAAGTTTTTGAACCACTAGTACTAATAAAATGATGAGACAATCCTAGGTTCTTTGTAGAAGATGTTGATATTTATTAGTCTATTATTGTTACGTTTGTATGTGGGCTGTCTAGTAGGATTTTTACTTTACAAAATTTATTACAGACATTAATAGAAATGAGAACTGACACAAAAACTGGGAAGCCTTGCATGTTTTAAAATATGGATAACACTTGATACTAACATAATTAACGTAATAATGACAAACTTCCTAGAGCTGTTTACTGAATTTCCTGTTTGCACTTATTTTTAAAATCGTTTTTTTCTCAAAACTTGCATTTTATCTGTCTTTGGCCTAGCACTCTTGTGTGGGGTCATTTACTGCACTGTTATAACTTGTTGATACTTGTTAACCTCTGCTATCTCTGAAAAAACAAAAAAACAAAAAAAATCTTGCTTTTTTCCCACTTTTCTGTAATTTAAAAAAGTTCAGTTGCAGGCTTGCTGTTCTTGAATTGTTTGTAAGTTTCTGTGAGGCCATTTTTTGCTTGGGCTAAAGGAAAGTCTCTCTGTTGATCAGTGGCAGTGAAAAACATTGAGCAGCCTGCCTGCCCCTGTGGGAGTGATTACTGACTTGAAACTGTAGTTTTATTGGCCATTTTGGGTCAATTCCAAAACTCCTTCATCTTCCTCTCTTAAAACCTGGTTGCCTCATGGTTTTGGCGTCTTTTCAGGTTTGTTGGCTGTTGGTGAAGCACCCACCAAGAGGAGAAAATGCTGAGAGAAGAAAGGAGCCACTTTTGAGACTTTAAGTATTTTTCCTCTGTTTATTTGCTAAGTTTTTCTGCATAGCCGCCTATTTTGAGCATTTTCTGGCTTGTTAAATTTGATTTCTGCATTAGTAACTGTATTTAGAGCACAACCTAGAGCTGTTTACTGAATTTCCTGTTTGCACTTATTTTTAAAATCATTTTTTCTCAAAACTTGCATTTTATCTGTCTTTGGCCTAGCACTCTTGTGTGGGGTCATTTACTGCGCTGTTATAACTTGTTGATACTTGTTAACCTCTGCTATCTCTGAAAAAACAAAAAAACAAGAAATCTTGCTTTTTTCCCACTTCTCTGAGATTTAAGAAAGTTCAGTTACAGGCTTGCTGTTCTTGAACTGTTTGTAAGTTTCTGTGAGGCCATTTTTTGCTTGGGCTAAAGGAAAGTCTCTCTGTTGATCAGTGGCAGTGAAAAACATTGAGCAGCCTGCCTGCCCCTGTGGGAGTGGTTACTGACTTGAAACTGTAGTTTTATTGGCCATTTTGGGTCAATTCCAAAACTCCTTCATCTTCCTCTCTTAAAACCCTCTTTTGCGCGGTTTTGCGCGCTTTTGTGCATAGCGCAACAACGGGCAGCGCCGCCTAATTGGGTTTAAACTATTCCTGGCTCCACAAAGTCTGCTCTTCACCTTTTCCCTTAGAACTGCTCTATCTCTCACTTTAAACACCATATTCTCATTCTAAGGCCCTTCACTGGTCCAATTAAGTAATCCTACAAGTTAGCACTATTAAACCTCAAGCACTACTTACTCTTATACTCTCTACGATTACCCTGTCCTCTATTGGTCCATCTTAAATTCAGTTTCCCTGTTACTCTAGCATGTCCAAAAGTCAGTCAGTGGTTTCCTCTCCAGTCCAGCTGGTGAATCTGGGAATTTTGAGGCAATGTTACAACTGTCTCATGTACACGGACAACCCTCTCCTCCTCCAAACAGGTTCAAATATATGTGAGAGATGCAACTATTTAGCCAAACTGGAGGCTGAGCTCTCTCATCTCAAAACTGGTGTAACCAGTCAGGAGGAGAAGGTAACCTCACACAACACAATTCCAGTATCACATAGTCCCACCACATCAGCGAACCAAACACATAAATACACAAAAACATACTCAGGGGCTCTAAATAAAAATCTACCTAAGCAACAGAGACCTCCAAAGCAGACATCCAAGCAAACGCTACCTCAAAACAAAACACACACAACACATAACCCACAAAGTCAGTGTGCCAAGCAGCCACAGACCTTAAGGCTGAATAACACACCTGATACTCTTGTTATAGGTGACTCTATTGTCAGACACACTGACGACCCGCTCACCAGGCTGAATAAAGAGAAGGTCACGGTGAGCTGCCTGTCGGGTGCTGGGATCCGACACATAACGCAACCACTCAGGTCACTCCAAAGCAAATACAAATATGACTCAGTCATTGTACATGCTGGTGTGAATGACCTGAGACTTACCTCCCTGGACTACATGAAAAGAGACATAGAGGAGCTCTCTGATCATGTAGCCCAGGCTGGTATGACCCTGACCTTGAGCAGCATCTTACCCTCACCTAGAATGATGCCACAGTACAAAGACAAAATGATCAATTTTAACAATTGGCTAAAATTTTGGTGTCATTCAAAGGGGATCCAGTGTCTGTCTGCCTGGGATGGCATGCTCGACAAGCCACTTTGCTTCGCTAGGGACGGCTTGCACCTGTCACCACTGGGCTTTCGGATATTGGCAAAGGCTCTTGCCACCCTCATAGTGCCTTTTTTAGGCAAGGCTCAAAAGTCAAACCCACCCCCATAGACAGCACAAGGAACAAGAAACTAAGGGTAACGCTGCTAAACGCCAGAAGTCTTAACCTCAAGATGCACGCACTCGAAGCTCTCCTCAGTATGGAGAACATCGATATCTGTGCAGTGACAGAAACCTGGTTCAAGGCTCCAGAGAGCACCCCAGCACTACCAGGCTATACCTCGTATCATGCTTTTCGGCCCCAAAACCCGGACCAAACCACAAAAGGAGGGGGAGCTTCCATATTTATCAAGGATATCCACACCTCCAGGTTAGTGGCATTGCACGAAGTATCGAAGACCATCCATGTGCAACTAACAGTGGGCAAGACTGCTTTTCAGTTTATAGCATCCTACAGACCACCCTCTCAAAGTCAGGAATCCCATTCGGCTTTCCTGAAAACATTGGAGAACATGAAGATCTCTCCGAACACCATTATATTGGGCGACTTCAACTACCCAAACATTGACTGGGAGCACTACTCAAGCCCCAGCACCTTAGCCCAAAGATTCCTGGAAATTATAAATTCAAATGCTATGGAACAACTAGTCACCACTCCCACAAGAGGGGACAACATACTAGACCTGATCATTACCAACATGGGGACTCTATGCTCCACACCTGAAGTATATCCCTCATTGGTAAGATCAGACCATAAATTAATTTCACTGGATGGCCACATCCCGACCCCACCGCCAGCCCAGAAAACCACAGTGAAAAACTTCTCAAAAGCGAACTTCTCACTTCTCAAAACCAAAGTGGAATCCTTCAAGGCCCCAGGGCCAGTGGAAACTACAGCCCAAACTGCAGAATCCTATATAAATGCATTCTACGGACATCTCCAGGAATGCATGGATCATGCTATCCCAAACAAAACCAAGACCCAATCATCCAAAGGCAGGCATCCAGTCTGGTGGACCCCTGCCATAAATAAACTGTACAACAGAAGGAGGAAGCTACTACATGATAGAGCAAAATCCCTAATAGGGAAGGCATCTCTGATCAGTACTAGCAAAAAATTATGATCCCTCATAAAATTCTCCAAGGCCAGCTTCGAGAGAAAAATTGCACAGGACACCAAAGACAATCATAAGGCTTTTTTCAGTTATGTTAGAAACCTGGGATGCAACTCCCAGACTTGTTCTGAGTTGATTCTAAACGACAAAAAATACACTGAACCCACAGACATCGCCAATATCCTGGCAGACAGGTTCAGTGCAAACTTCTCCACCCCCTCCCCCCCAAAAGAGCAAGTATCTATCTCGGCAGAGGGCTGCCTCCCAAACATCTCAGATGCTCAGGTGAAGGCTGCCCTCTCCAAAGCAAAAAACACTGCTTCCATGGGACCAGATGGCGTCCCAGGTTGCATCCTACATGAACTACAAGAGGAACTAATCCCTCAAATAAAACAGCTATACAATCTCAGCCTCACTACAGGATATGTGCCCACAGAATGGCGTACAGCAGCAGTGGTCCCACTCCACAAAGGAGGAGCCTCTACGGACCCTGGAAACTATCACCCCATAAGCCTGACTAGCTTAGTCTGCAAGGCTATGGAGAGGATCATCATGGAGCTCATAAACAAAGACATTGGGAACCTACAGACACTAGATCCTACCCAGTTTGGCTTTGTCAAGGGCAGATCCTGCCTTTTGAACCTGGTTGACTTCTTTGAAACAGTCACCAAAGCCATAGATGAAGGGAAGGTAGTCCACACAGCCTATCTGGACCTTGCAAAGGCATTTGACACAATACCCCACTCGGGCATCATAGATAAGCTATCCAGCTTAAATATAAACCCCTATGTCACAAGATGGGTCGCAAACTGGCTCAAAAACAGAACCCACAGAGTGAGAGTTGCTGGAGCCATGTCAGACTCGAAACCGGTCACAAGTGGCATCCCACAGGGTTCTGTCCTGGGACCACTCTTGTTTGGTATATACTTTTCTGAGGTACAGGCAAACGTGGGAGGACTATGGCTCACCAAGTTTGCAGATGACTGCAAACTGGGCGCCATAATCAACTCTCCAGCTGACACAAACATCCTTCAAAAAGGTCTCACAGAGACAGATAACTGGTGCCAGCACCATGGGTTAAAGCTAAATGCCAAAAAATGTATAGTCATACCCTTTGGCAAAAACAATGTGCCCACAAATTACCACATAGGCGGAAACCCATTAAGTACAGAGAAAGTTATTAGGGACCTGGGGACCCAAGTTGATAGCAATCTCTCCTTTGAAAACCACATTGCCAAAGTGGTTAGAAAGACCTTCTACATAGCCCACCTCATCCCGAAGGGTTTCACATCTAGATCAAGAGAGGTAATCGTGCCCCTTTATTCATCCCTCATCAGGCCCATCATAGAATACAATGCCCCTTTTGGGATGTACCTTACCCGACACCTGCAGCAATTAGAAAGACCCCAAAAGTATCTCACCAAGAGGATCAAGGGTCTCAAACAGATGCCATATGCTGCTCGGTTAAAAAAACTCCAGCTCTACTCAGTTGCATACCGCCTACTTCAAAGGCGATCTATGCCTGACATACAAAGCTATGTCAAATCCAGAATTAATGGACATGCTCCACCTCAGTAAATCTAAATTCCTTAGAGCCACACGCTCGAGGGACTTGAACCTCAGCACAGAAATAAATAGAACTTGCTGGAGGGACAGGTTCATAACCCAGAGGCTCCCTTCACTCTGGAATAGAATTCCAGTTCATGTGAGGCAGAGCACCTCACTGAATCTCTTCAAGAAGAATCTCAATAAGTGGATGGGGGATCGTTGGTTTGTCCCAGGGATTACTCCCATGTCATTATTAGACAGAGGCACAGTAAACTAAACCTTAAAAAGGGCACAGTATACTCAAATCAAGGGGTGGCGTAAGATAGCCTAGTATGAACCTATGAACCTATGAACCTATAAAGTCCTTTTTGTATGTTAGAGTGAGTTATTTAAACCAGTTAGTACGAATAACCAATTTATTTCCCCCCAAAAATCCTGAGTTAGATTCATTACTTGAAAAGAAAATGAATCAATGCAATGATTTCCTGAAGATTGTTGACTTCTAGAAACATAGCCAGCCTTCTCTCAATATTCTCTCCATGTCTTTGCCTATAACTGCTGCTCAGCTAATTCTCTGGATTTTTTCTGGTGCACCATTTGTATTTACACATTAGCTATTTTCTACTCCATAGGCACTGCTGCACCAGTTAGTGAACTATTAGGATTCTCCAGCAATGGTGTGCCAACACAATGGACAACTTTCCAAGGATTATGAGAGTTAGCTCATCTGTTCCTTGTGCTTTATTCTCCTTCTGGGGCCTCTCACCCTTTACCTCTTTGATCTGTATCCTATTGCCTTTTCACCATTTTCTCCAATATGCCTTACTTTGATCCTTACTTGCCACCTCCCCCTTATTTCTTTTCGGACGTCTGAAACAAAATGCTCATTCAATGTTCTTATTTTTCCTAGTCTTAGGTGGTTTTCTGTGATCTTCCTCTCACCTACTGCTCATTCTTGATCATATTACTCTGTCTAAGCCATACTTCCTCTTTTATGTTTTGTACCTAAAACATCTCTTGTTTACTTGCTAAGTCCCCTCTGCAAAATTTCTTTCAACTTTAACATTTGCTTCCCTTGCCATCTACCTCCATGGCAGCCATCTTTATATTAAGCATCTTCCAGATTACATGAAGGCTGATTAGCTAATTCATGCAAAGAATCGTAGACTAATTCACTGTTTCTGTGTTTGCATCAGGCTGATTATTATGTTTGCATACATAAGCTGTGTTAATTGATATATTTTTTAAACTTTTTATCAATTTTAAAGCAAATATTGTACAAAAGCATTTAAAGATTAATAGAACGCAAACATAACTATTTACATATACCCACAGCAAAATAAAACATAGAAAACTAAATCATTAAAATTTATCAAATAAATGGCCTAATTTTGACCAAAATCGAAACTAGGGAGTAATATTCAAAGTTCTCATTTTGGCAGTTGACAATTATTTTTTACAGCTATTGTTTGCTAAATAAATGAAATGAGTGGAAGAAATAATACTTTTACAATTCCAATTCTTTTTGTCCATTTTTCTTGCTATAGCTAAAATGCACTAAAGGAGACACACCTGCACCTTAGAAATGGAATCCGGAACTGGAACATTAAATAGGATCAAGGAGTTAGAAATGATACAATTATCTGTCTACAAAGCTTAGGGAAACATTCTAAATTCATCCCAAAAAGGAGTTACTGTTTTATAATCCAATATCATATGAAGCCAGTCTGTGTTAGAGACATCATTAGACATCCAACAATAACTTTTCACATAGTTATATATTAAAGCTACTTTATGTGGAGGTTAAAAAAGATCTGTGAAGAAATCTTCACATATATAGTTTTCAATAAAGAGAAGAAGTAGATTTTCTCGCAGATTTAAGATTTAAGCATTTATCTTCATCAGTAATTCCAAAATAATAAATATGTGGAAACAAACTTTTCTCTTATTATTTTATAATTTCTGATATATATATATATATAGATATATGTATATATATATATATATATATATATATATATATATATATATATATATATATTTTATTTTTATTTGATTTACTATTGATTTTGAAAAAAAAAACTCAAGTATCTTTTGAAAATGTTTTGTTTGAAAATGCATGGAGAGTTTGATTTTACTCACCAGTGTATATTATACAAGATTGTATAGTCAACCAATTAGTATTTTCTAAACAATGTCTTGCAAGAAGACGATCTGTATTATGTGATTTATTTCCAATTAAGAACTGATGCCAAAAGATTAAATTTGCCTCTCTATGGTCTAACATTTTCTTTGGGCGGCCACAGTGGTGCAGCAGTTAGTGTTGCCACCTCACAGCAAGAGGTTATCCGGTTTGATTCTTGGCTGGGGTGCCTTCTGTGTGGAGTCTGCATGTCCTCCCTGTGGCTGCGTGGGTTTCCTCCAGGTGCTCCAATTTTCTCCCACATTCCAAAGACATGCTGTAGGTGGATTGGACACTCTAAATTGGGCATAGGCATAAGTGCATGTGTGTGCCTTCTGTGGAAGGTTGGGCACCAGGCTGGCAACTCGACACAGCAAAACTCCACTGCCAGTAATGAGTGGTCAAGTGATCCGCTGTGGTGACCCCTAACTGGGAAAAAGAAGAAGAAGGTCTAGCATTTTCTTTATATAGACCCACAGGCTGTCCTGCTCTCTCAGCACTACTCACTTAATACCAACCCACCAGGCGATTAAGATCTGAAAATCATCTACTTCTAAAAGTAGAAATGCCCACCTTACCTGCTGGTCAACTCCTCTATTCCTTCACCCCTTCATCATTGCCAAACTATGGAACTCACTTCCACCTTCGATAAGAAACACAGGCAGCACCACCACCTTTAAACAAATACTGAAAAAATCATCTAGGAATGGAATCAAGAACTGGAGCATTAAATAAGATCAAAGAGTTAGAAATGATACAATTATTTGTCCACAAATCTTGGGCAAAATGTTTAAATTCAACCCAAAAAGGAGTTTCTGTTTTACAATCAAATATCATATGAAGCCAATCTGTGTTAGAGAGTTTATTACACCTCCAACAATTAATTTTCTCATAGTTATATATTAAAGCCACTTTATGTGGAGTTAAAAAAGCTCTGTGAAGAAATCTTTGTGTATATATTTTCCATTAAAGAAAAGTAGATTTACTTGCAGATTTACAATTTAAGCATTTATCTTCATCAGTAATTAAAAAATAATGAATATGTGAACCAAACTCTTCTCTTATTCTTTTATAAATTATTGATATATATGATTTATTTTCATTTGATTTACTATTGATTCTGAAAAAAACTCAAATATCTTTTGAATATGTTTTGTTCGAAAATGCATGGAGATTTTGATTTTATCACTAGCATATTTTATACAAGATTGTATAGTCAACCAATTATTATTTTCTAAACAATGTCTTGCAAGAAGATAATCTGCATTATATGATTTATTTCCAATTAAGAATTGATGCCAAAAGATTACATTTGCATCTCTAAGGTCTAGCATTTTGTTTATATAGATCCACAGAATGTCCTGCTCTCACAACACTACTCACATAACCAGCCCAACAGCAACAAACACAGTCACTGTCAATGGGCTCAAATTAAATTTCAAAAAGACTGTTAAAACTGCTTTATTAATAAATGGTAAGTGCTTTTGCAATCAAGATTTCTTCCTCAGATCATATTTCGTACAGCACCTTATAACACATTTAAATACTTAAAAACAGTTAAGAAGGAACCAATCAGCTCAGCTGCTGCTGTGTATTAAGCCCTAAAGTATGAATAAAATGAGTGGAAAAACAAACCATAAAGTCTAAACCAAAATCCAAGAAAAATGGCTGTGTCAGCATACAGGGTGTATATCCAAAGTAGTATTTATTACATAAATTACACAAGCACTTTCAATCTAACTTAATTGTAGGGCTTTTTCAAGTGTTAAAACAGTATCACTGTCTGTTAGCCATCTTTAAATACCTGAGTTCAAAAAAGGCGCCAAAAAAGAAATGTTAAATTTAAAGTGAAAGCACACATTTAAAATCACAGAATATAATCATTCAAAAATAAAAGTAAAACACATTAATGTCCACTTATTCCATTGAAAGTACAAAAACAATACTTAAAAAATACTTAAAAAATATATGTATAGTATAAAGGTTTAAACACAAACAACCTATAAATACCATAAGTAAAATAATCTTTTTGAAATATAGCCACTAAAAGAAATGAATTTCACCAATAATACCATTATAAAACTTCTGCTTTTTTGATTAAATAAGGCTTAATAGAAATATAATCATTAAGCCCTGGGGGGGTGGGCGGCATTCAATCTTATTTGTCAGTAGGTCTCCCTACAGCATAACCATTTCTCCCAGTCTCCCCCTTTGGGATCTATTAGGACTTGTTCAAGAATTCCAAATCGGAAGCCTGTATGTTCAGGCTCATTTTGTAGGTGCTTACTTAATGCATTATTTGCATTTCCTTTCCTAATGTTATACAAATGTTCATAAATGCATTTATTCAATGCCCTCTCTGATTTCCCTATGTAGAAATCTGGACAGTCTCTACACAAGGCTAAATATACAATACCTTTAGTGTAACAGTTACCCTTCTTGAAATAAATCCTACTATTACCATAATTTTTTAAGGTAATAGCCACTTCCTCCAAAATGTACCTACAATATCCACACCTACCACATCTATTTGTTCCTTTATCTGGGTAGTATGTATTCCTATAAGTACTACTTTCAAAAATTTTTTTAAATTCGTTCCTGTTTTAAAAAACAAAGTTAGGTTCACCACCCACTTTAATTTAAGGATATAGTGCCATATTCTGCAATGTACTGATCATGTTTTTGTATTCATCATAACAATCAGAGATGAAAAATGCTTGAAATTATTTAAAAGGCAGTTTAGTAAAAAATAAAATTGCATATTTCATTAACAAATGTAAAACATTTTGAAGAGTTAAATCTGTTCATTAATATTATTTTCCAATAATTAGCTAAGTAACTCTGAGTAATTAAGGCGATAGATGCTGAGCAGATTGAGGCATTTTAAGCATCTTTTCCTCTAAACTGTTTCATATATCAAAGAAGACAACAGCTTATATTAAAGCATACATACAGTAATGTGTATAAATGCTGTTATATGGAAATTAATATACTATATAGTAGTGAAATAAATATATTTCTATCAGAACAATTTTATAATCACTGTTAATAGTTTCCAGTCAAATGTCTGTAACAATCATTTTGTATTAAAAAACAATTTTATAGCAACCACTGTGCAGAGATGGAAATCATATGTTATCCTATATAAGATATGCTAGCTTCATGCATGCTTGTTTTCATTTGAATTTTAGTAATGCAGTATTATCTGTGTTTAATCTTCCAGTTTTGTTGCATTGCACAGCTCCTTTGGGCATCACATCAGGTGTTAGATTTCACAATAACATTTCAAGAAAAGTGGACAGATGTATACTGAAGTAATACCAAAAGTTTAAAGGGCATTTAGTTTGTGTAGGCAATTGGTTATACCTTATGTAAATACATCTGTAGACTCCTTACTTATGAATAGACAAGTGTGTTCTATGTAAATATGTATTTCAATTTGAGTGTGTTTTTGCATGTGATGTCTTTATGTATATAGAATTGCAATGTAGCATCATTTATTTAAGTATGGGTACTTAATCTGTATATTATCAACTTTCAGATGATTGATAGCTCTCTATAATGATATTTAATGCATTGCCAGATGTTATGTATGGCACATGTCATTCTGTGTTTACTGTGCTATTAGCTTCATTCATGTTATGCATTTGTAAATATTCTGTACTCCACCAGCAGTCTTTATGCTTAACTACCTCTTTGTATTATATCTCAGGTCTTCCATTATCTATGGATCACCCATGGTCTATGTATTTGTTATTTTTTTTATAAGATTAAACCTTCAGGTGTGCCACTGTCTGTTGCAAAAAAAACGATCAGTTATTTTACTTATTAGATCTTATTTAATGCAACTATCTACTCCTGTAAAGAATCTGTATTCTGAGGGAGCCCAGTTAGAAAATACCAGATAGCCCTTGAACAATGCAAAAGTTAGAAAAGATCAGAATATAAGACATAACTACCAAGCAAGATAATGGTTTGTACTTGCATAAATGAAATGTGGATATGAAACAATATGTTAGGTTAGTGACAATAATGGATCAGTTAAGGAAAATAACCCATTAAAATGTCATGACTCACAATGCCAAGCCCTAAAATGTTTAGACCGAATAATCAAAAATCCAGTCTGACAGTGTGTAAATATTTTTGTGTGCAATATAACGGGTAGCATGTTACAGAATAAGATAAAGTGTAGAGGAAATTCCATTACTGTAATAGTACTTCTTTGTTTATCAGAAGTGTTCTGCATAGCAGTAACTGTCTAATTCATTATTATTAAAGTTTTATTATTTTTTCAGCTTCTTTCACAACATGTTAAAGCCAGTAATGTTGTTTTAAACAAGCATTTTCATCACGATATATGACATATTTCTCTATACATGAACTGCTGCATGAGTAGATTATATTTATACTGTACTTATATAAAGGATACGACTTTCACTAAACTGTAATTAGAATGACCACAACATATCATTCAACAGAAATTTGTACCAGGTGTCTAAGTCTGCAGATGTCTTCTTTTTCTTCTTTCCACTGCATTCTTTTTCCTTTTCTTCTTTCATTATTCTACTTTTTAAAAGATAATGAGCAGAAAAACTACATGGATATCTTTTAATTTTAACTAGATTCATTTTAAATGCTCTATGTTTGTGTTTCTGCTGCTCTTTTTAACATTTTAAAAGTTCACTTCCTGTGAATGAGGGTTAAAGTTCAAAAATAATTTCCTGTAGCACAGGCAGCTAGAACACAAACTCTAGATTACTATAAGTGTATCAATGTATGTGAAAAAAACATTCTAAAGAAATTTAATTAATACTAGGTGGGAAAAGGGATGGAAAAGAAGCAGATACTGTAAAAACAGTCAATATTATCTGCAATTCTTTGAATAAGAGCCTAAGTAGTGAACAAACACTACACAAGTTAAATCTATTAAAAGAAAGTGAAGTAATGTATATAAATGATTTCATGTAGCCAAAACCACTCAAGGCAACACCCACTTCACATAGATAAAGCTTATCACATACTTACCAGATAGAATAACCAAAAATAATAATAATAAAAAAACAGATTACTTGAAATTATCTGTAGAAGGTATATATAAATTAAGTGGATTAGTTAAACAAGTTAATATACACCCCCTACATACACCTTACTCTCTATGTTAGAAAATAACATTTGAGAATATTTAAATAGAATAATAAATAGGCTTTCAAGTAATATTAATACACACACACACAAAAAAAATATCTCAGATACTGTCAATACACATGCTACCACATACACACTCCTGTATATATGTGAATATATTGTTAGAGAGAAATAAAATAAAATAATGAAAGGACTCAAAAGTAACAGTATAATATATATATATATATATATATATATATATGTATATATATATATATATATATATATATATATATATATATATACATATATATATATATATATATATATATATATCTACACACACACACACACACACACACACACACACACACACACACACACACACACACACACTCTGACAAGAATCCAATCCATATTTTTTGATTGATCAAAACATTTCTTTTTCTGAGAAAAGTCCACTACATCTTCTAGAAAATTAAACATTTTCTGACCTTCTGGTAAAAAGATTTTTATTTTGGCTGTAAAAATTAGATTAGGCTTAATGTTTAGCTTCTTTAAGTCTTTTGTGAATGGAATACATGCTTTCCTTTTGGTCATAACAGATGCAGAAGACGCTCTAGCTGAGAATCAAACCGTACAGCGTCTTACTGTAAGGCAACAACACTACCGCAGCACCACCCATTATAGACTGTAATTCCTTTTTCAACAAGTTGTCTTGAGAGTTCACTTTTGAGTGGCTCATTTTCTCACAACAGTCAATAAAATTTCTAACATGAAAAAAAATCTAAGAAAAATCATAAAAACTTGATTTTTCTTTCAAATCATTATCCAAGTTGTTTAAAAGACTCAAAATGTATAAATAATACATTTTCTTAAGTTTGTATAATAAAATCCTGCCAGCGAAAAAAATATAAAGCAGAGCTAAGACTTTGTGCTGTTAGCAGTTTGCCATCTTGCCCCCCCATTGATAGCTATATATATATATATATATATATATATATATATATATATATATATATATATATATATATATATATTTTTTTTTTTACTTACAGGGTTTTCATTATAATGATTTCTCTCACATGACAAAAATATGATCTAACCCTTTGCATTGTTTGCTTATACATAAAAATATCAGCCTGAAGCTGCAAGTTATTTAACTGTTGATTGTTGATTGGACTTATTTAAAAAATATTTTTCATGGTAAGGACTGAAGTGTTGCGATGGTTTTCTTTTTCATAGACTGGGAACAGAATACCACAGATGTTAGGAACAATCTTCATTCACTGCACAAAATGTAATTTCTCTGCAGTAAATGAGGAAAAGGAACTGGTTGCCATGATCTCCATTAAGACAGCTTTACTGCTTTCATCCAGGTATGATATGGACTACTTGCCATTTTATTTATAATTATTTTAACATCATAATAAGCTTTGAATACTAGTCTTTTATGAGCTGTCCAAGCTTCCCTAGAAATATCTTGACAGTAGTCAAGCTGAAATGATTTTTTAAATGTTGCTATGTGCTTTGTACTTTATTTGAAAGCTAAAAGCATCTGGTTGTAATTATATGTTACCTTATGCAAGATGTTATAATGTGAAAAAACCCAAATGTGCACTGAGCATATCTCAAGAGCATAATGTTTATCTGTTTTTTAAGCAGTACCTGTAAAGTAAGCTCATTCTGAATCCAAGCATTTAAGCTAAATAAAAACTATCTCCATTCTTAAAGCTGCTGGTAAAGAAATAAAAGCAAATGTTATTTCTTTATATGCTGCTAAAACAACACATTAGGCAATTCAACTACATTTGAAAAAATATTGGAAGTGCACTCTTGTTATCTGCACAGCTTCACATAGCATACATACTTTCTCTTTCTTAATGACACTTCTTTGCTTGATTTTCAATTTGAGTACAATGCTTGAAGCAGGTTTTTTATTACCCGATCGAACATTTAGGTTAGCGAATACCTAAATGTTGAAAAGCAAAAAACCATGAATGGCTGATTTAACGCAGGGAAAGAATTCCCTTGGCCGTTATGCAGATTTCGCCAGTTTCTCCACTGTAGAGCAATCTTGGAGTTGGTATATTTAGTTGGGGGGGGGTGTCCATTTTGATTAAAATTTTTTTTTTGCGGCCAAGGGAATTCATTCCCTACGTTAAATTGGCCGTTCACTGTTTTAATTTTTCGATATTACTATTTTGACGTTTAGGTATTCGCTAACCTAAACATTCATTTAATATAGACGCTTGAAGCATGAGTGCTACGTGATTGATTCCACTAGAAGTGGGGTTGGACTTAATTCTACACATTCTCCTTTTCAATGTCATAGAATTTATACCCTAACAAATTACTTCCTTGAAAGCAACTCTCTACACTATATCTGATACCATAACAAACATCCATAATAAACTTCTGTTGTCATTTCTAATATCACTGTTATAATCTATTCCTGAAAGTATCATCAGTTACAGACTTTAACCACATGACTTCTTCACTCACTTCATCATGTAAATATAACAATGTTCATGTTTGTTAAGATTACTCAAAAAATGCAATATATGACTTGAGTTTCATCACATCCTCTTCATTTCTGTTAATCTTGCTATTTGTAACACTGGCTAAAGCTTTTTCTAAGCAGCATACTCTAAACTAACTTTGAGTATTAGTCACAACAACTCTTAGAAATATAAAATTTGCCCTTTATTCACACTCTCATTCATTTGTAAATGCTAGCAACGGAAACATCAGCTATCTGTATATTGCCCTTACACACTCTTTAGTTGTATCAAATCCATCTTAATCCTTGTACACTTTTAGTCATCTTCCTTCTTACTGCTGTATTTATTGCTCTGATATTACCTGCTATGTTTGTTCTTCAACTATCTTAGTCTAATTCTTAGTCATTTTACTGTCTTTAATATCTCTTCCAACATTGCCAGAGACACTCTGTGCAAAATGCCCACCACTAGTTTCTTATTCTCCAGCTCTCACCTACATAACTACACCCAAATTATGCCTGAACAAATGAACTGCAAATATTCCCAAAAATGTGAGAGTATGAGAAAATTTTCAAGTGACTAGCCATGGTGGTGCAACAGTTAGGGTTGTCACCTCACAGCAAGAGGTTCTCCGGTTTGATTCTTGGTTAGAGCACTTCCTGTGCAGAGTTTGCGTGTCCTCACTACAGTTGAGTGAATTTTAAATAAATGCAGGTAGGTGCGTGTGTGTATGTTTGTGCCTTCTGGAAGGCTGGGCAGCAGGCTTGCAACTCGATACCGTAAAAACACCACCATCAATCAATCTGCAGGCCGCTAATCTGCTGTGGTGAACCCTAACCAGGAAAAGCTGAAAGATATTGCTTTTGTATTTATTTTTCAAGTGCCTTTATGAAAAATGAGGTACATTCACATTGATGTTTATGCAGTCTATAACCACTGGGCTGTATAAACAGTGGCACCAGATGATTTCATCACATTGACTAATGTTGATGTGGCACTGTGACCTAGTGTAAAAATGGGAAAAACAGGGCTGAAGATGATGATTATGATAACACCATTACAGTCTTTTCCAAAGAAGCCACATTATAATCTTTTAGATAAAAGAGTACCGAAGGCCAAAGTCTTCACTCGGTTATCACTGTTGAGAATAATCAACTTCAAGGCTTCTCATGATTTATGTGTTTGTGCCTTAAAGACCAAATGAAAAAGCAGAATCCTTAATATTTTTTAGAAAATACTCATCAAACCAGGACTCAAGCTGACTTTTAGCTCAGGTTGTTAGATTGTCTGGTATTTAATGAAAGTTTATTCCAGATAATAGGAATGAACTGTCTCATGAATCGTCTCATCTGCATTTACATTTGCTAAGGAAAAGCATATGCTACCATTGCACAAGTTTCTGTCACAATAAAACTTGACTAGTCGACAGCAGGGTCTCAGGAGAGGCTTATGAAATGCCTTATACTTAAGCAAAACTAACCCTTTCCATAGCAGTACTTGATGCTATAAAGTTGTAAGGACTTTCATCGAGTAGAATAGTGTATACCACTACATTTTTGAATCCGCTTAATCTATGGCCTCTGGACTTGTTCCAGAAATAGAAGTAATATTTCTTTTATGAATAAAAATGATGCATTATATTCAAAAGTTGATATAATATGAGATGCTTATGGAAAAATTATAACACAAGAATATTTTATAGACATATTTTTAAATACCAATCCCAGTGCTTGAAAGGCCTCATTTTATGGCAGTCTTTCAAAACCTTAACTATTTTGTCAGTTGTAGTTTGATTGTGCATGTTTACTTATCCAGCATGCATTACTTTACACAGGAGGGTACACAGATTTAAGTCCAAGTCTTTATGCTACCTACTGATTTTGAAGTGATATTTAGCAACAAATTCAATGTTATTATTAGAAGTAATAACGGAGCCTGTATTCATTACCATTAATGTGTTTGTACACCAAATGTGCACCAGATGTTGGTAGGATAGAAAAGACCTTATACTTAAGCATCACCAAGCCCTGATGTACAGCCAGCATAGTCAGAGCACAGTTAGTAGTGGTGTACAGAAGTAGCACCAGTTTATTGCCATCTGCTTAATAGGCAGTCATGAATTTGCCATAAAATATAAGAAGGGTACCTATCTCTTAATGCCATCATGCATCAAGCTATCAAATGACTTGGTGAGATTGAGGTAAACCATGACCAGTCAAAGTCCATGATGTAAGGTAGCACTAACTGGTTCATAAAATTATCAAACAAGTGAGACTAGGTCTACCACAATAAAACCAAGCTAACATCACCTGCTGATGTATAGATCCATCTTTTGACAAGTATCTCGGGATCATAGGATCATAGGATCATAGGATCATAGGAAGTTACTAGGCTATTGGCCCTAAGAAGCCAAGAAATTAGCCCATGTTCCAACAAGTCAGCACCCTATGCCACTGTCCAGCAGGCTCATAGGTGGAATCCCAGGGGTGTACTTTTTGTTCCCCATCCAGTTATCCAGGTTGCGCTTAAAAAGGTTTAATGAGGTACTCTGCTTACATGGAAAGGGAGTCTATTCCAGAAAAGGGGGAGTCTCTGGGACATAAATCTGTCAAGCCAACAAGTCCTATTGATGTCACAGACCAGGATGAGGTCTTGTGTGTGAGTTACTCGAGTGGAGCTTGACTTGCGGATATGCAGTCCCATCAGAGCGGGGTCTGAGATTGCTTTGTATGTCAAACAGAGGTCACCTCTTGGGAGTCTGTAGGAGACTGAGTAGAAGGACTGGGCATTTAGCCTATCTGTATAGGGTAAATGTTTGAGGTCCTAGATTCTATGGGTGAGGAATGTCTGTGGTCTCCCCAGCTGCTGCATGTGCTTTGCAAGGTACATACCAAAAGGGCATTGTATTCAATAATTGGTCTTACAAGGGAAGAATACAGGGATGTTATGACCACCTTGTTCTTGGATGACATACCCTTACTAATGAGGTGGGCCATGTAGAAAGCTTTCCATACAACAGAGGTGATATGGTGGTCAAAAATCAGTTTGCTATCAACCTGGATTCCCAGGTCCCTCATAACTGATTGCATGCTTAGTGCCTTATTATCAATGTGATAATTTGTGGGGATGTCATTTTCCCCAATCCCCAGTAATTTGTTTGGATGAGACCATCTTGGAGGATGACCACGTCACTAGGGGAATTGATGACAGCACCCAGCTTGCAGTCATATGCAAACCTGGTCAGTCATAGCCCACTAGACTAGAAGTATATCCCAAACAACAGAGGCCCTCAGACTGATCCCTGGGGTACACCGCTTGTTACGGGTCTACTACTTGAGGTGGCTTCCCCTATCTTGACTAGGTGGGTTCTATCAGTAAGCCAGTTTGCTACCCATCTGGTAACATATGGATTGATGCCTAGTTGAGAGACATTATTTTTTATACCTGAGTGGGAAATAGTATTGACGGGCTTGTACAGGTCAAGGTAGGCAGTGTGCACCATCTTCCCCTCATCTATGGCCTTGGTGACTGTCTCAAAGAAGTTGACCAAATTTAACAGGCATGACCTCCCCTTGACAAAACCAAATTGTGTCAGATCAAGTGTCTGGAGGTTGCCAATATCTTTGCAAATGAGGTCTATGATAATCCGTTCCAAGGCCTTGCAGATCAGGCTAGTTAGGCTGATGGGTCTATAATTTCCTAAAACAGTGGATGCTCCACCTTTGTGCAAAGGGATGACAGTAGCTGTCCACCACTCAGCTGGAATGAAGACAGTACTCAGGCTTTGGTTGAATAGGGTGCCTAATGGTGTTGCAAGTTCTTGTCTGAGTTCATGTAGGATGCAACCTGGGATGTTATTGGGTCCCATGGAAGCTATATTTTTTGCCTTTGAGAGGGAAGTGATGACTTGCTCCCTAGAGATAAGGGGAGGGAGCAGGTACTGGGGATGTCTTGTTTTACTGATGGGGGGGGGGCAGAGGAGTGAAGTTTTCACTGAACCTGTTTGCCAGCAGGTTGGCTATATCTACAGGGTTTGTGTATGTGGTATTCTTGATCACCATTTCTTCAAAAGTCACTGCTTTGTGGTCAGATATTACCAGGGAGGATGACACTGTAGGGATGCTGCAGTGGTTACTCATGTTGGTTAATACCAAGTCCAAGATATTTTCACCTCTTGTGGAGGTGTCAACCAACTGGTCCAAGGCATTTGCATTGATGAAATCATGAAAACTCTGGGCATTTGTGTTTTGGCATGAGTATTTCTTACACTATATGGTTGAATAGTTAAAGTCACCCAGGATCCGGGTAAAGGGTTGTATCTTTCAAAATATTTCCATGAATTTAATAATGGAATGACACTTTTGTGCAATGATTTTATGACCTCTTTTGTGCCTTTTGGATCACATATATAATCTTATAGTCTAATGGAACAGTTCTGTAATTTTAAAAGTGAATTGAAACACAATTGTTTAGGGGATACATTAGAATTGCTTAATCCTGTATTTAAAGTACCCAGGCAAATTGGCCAGTTCTATGTTGCTATTTTTCTTAACCATAATAAAAAAAAAGCCTGATAGAGTCCTTAGAAATAACTGAGATTTTGTCCATAGTTACATCAGGTCTCAAGTTAAAAGATATATTACATCTTGGAGTTGCCATACTTAACAAAATATTCATTGGAAGTTATAGAAAATGTGTAACTAGATTACTGACAATGCAGCTATTAACAAATAGTAGGCCAACACAAAAGTAACGTTTACACTCATGCCTAAAATATTTGTAAAAAAAACTTTGTTATTGTCTTTCACAGAGGCCAAACATTTATCATGCTTAGTTTTTGCTAGTTCAGCTGATTTTTGTAGGTTCTTTGTAACCTGGTTGTGATTTCCTTGTTTACAAGTGATCTATGCCTATTGTAGGTCCTTAAATTGCATATTTTTTTTCTGCTCAGCCATAGATTCCAAATTGTGTTCCAACACTGGTTTTATATTTCTTTTGTTTTGTTTTTCTGCATATTTATTTGTATAGCTGCTTTGCAATCTATAGTCACACTTATTTATCAAATGTGACCAAGCCTTGAGAATGCCGAGAGAGTATACCTTCTTCCAGTCAGTTGAATCAATACTGTGTTTACAATCTGCATAACTCACATTGGTGTAATTATACAAATCAGTTGTGGGTATTGTAATTTCTATGGCACTCTGTATGGGGGTCAAGGGATTGAATATAATTAACCAATTCAAGGATAACCTAAATATATCAGATCAAATGTATTACAAGTGTATTAGAACCATGTGTTAGAAAACAAACATAACTATGTAAAATTATTGGTGACAATGAGATAAAAATTCAGCATCACAAAATAACTTGATAGATAATTGATGCCATTTTTAAATTTCCCAAGCTAAAAGGCAGTTCTACTACAAAATAATTTTGACAACTCTTCCAGAAAACTAACAAGTTCTTCTTTTAAGCGTGGGCTCTGATAACATACAATAATTGTGACAGAAAGGATACATAATCAATTATTTCAATAATGCTACTCTCACTTGTCTGCTTTATGGACACTAGCCTTCGTTTGATAGATCTGTGCATAAAAATTGTTGTTAATGTTTTTCCTGTAGTCCAAGGCACAAGGTTCAATTCTTACCATCTCCTCGCTCCTACTGTGTGACTGAACAAATCATATAACTTCTTCATCACCCATGAAAACAGACATTAGTGTGTAGTGACCTTATCCTATTAACAAATGGAAAATAAATCAGTAAATGAACCATTACCTTGTTACGGGAGCTCAGACGCTCAGTCTAAGATGTTAGAAAAATCCAAGCTGAATGCCACAGAATTCTGAGTTCATTAACTTTCTTGTTGAAACATCTGTGCATTAATGCAATAAGCATTTACAGTCCATTGAGACTGAGATTCTGGTTGATGGTGGTGGAGGTGTTAGTGGAATTGCAAGTGTTACCAAGACAAAATATTTTAACACTGAAAGTTATTCGACCCATATTTACCATTTTGTAACTGAAGTCAAAGAAGTTCCTTTCAAACATACTGTTAATGATACAAGCAGAAACAAAACCACTGCACCAGATAAAGTCCGATCCAAATTCCAGCAATATATAATGTCAAATCCAAGCAAACAAAGGACATCCATGGCATAAAAAAAAACAATTATTTTATTTATTTTATTTTATTTTACATTTGTTGAAAGGGATAGTCCAACTGGATACATGTCCATTTTCAGCAAAGGCCCGGGGAGAAAAGCTCCAAGGTAGAACATACAGTAAAAATCACAAAATGATTACAAGGTGCACACAGTTTACAGGCTTCAGTTGAGCAAGCAGGTAATATAATCATACATTTGTAAAACAGTGTTGACAAACTGACTAGGCAATGTAACATGATTACCGACGATAGAGGAGGATCTAGTCGGGTTTTGAACAAGGACATAGCCAGTGAGTTTTAAGGTATAGCTGGAGGCTTTTTTTGAACTGAGCAAGAGAGGGTTCAAGAGTAAGATCAGCAGTAAGAGAGTTCCAAGTTTTGCCAACAGAGTTAGCAAACAGAGAGTCCCCAGCAGAGCTGTTGATTTTAGATGTTTGAACCAGTAGTTTATTAGAAGAGCGAAGTGACCTCAGGTTGCTATGAGGGTTGATGATATTTTAAAGTGCAGGTGTATTATCAGGGTGGCTGAGAACTTTATGGGCAATTATAAGCTGGTTGTACTGAAGTAGACTAGGGCATTCTAGCCACCCCAGAAGATTTAGGTTGTGACAGTACAGTGGTGAGTCCTAAAGGCCGTGCCTGTTGCAAATCTAGCAATATGGTTATAACAGCTGGAGAGTTTGCTAATAACAGATTTATTCAAATTAGTGAGTAGATGGGAGGCACATAGAGGAGTAAGGAAAGGTTTGATCTTATAGAGGGAGCCAAGTTTTTTGTTAATGGTTTTGATAGTTTGATTGACATGGATATCAAATTTGAGGGTATCTGTTGTGATGCCTGAGAGTTTGGTTTGCATATCTGGGGATATAATGGTACCATTATTAGATTTTTTGGTAAAGAGTAGTGAGGAAGACTTACAAGTGCAGGAGAAAAGAAGCAACTTTGTTTTCTTAGGGTTTAATATCAGCTGATGGTTAGAGCCAGTTTTCAACTATATTGAAAGTATTCTGGGTTAATGTCATTAGATCTGTTGGGGAGGTGACTGAACAAATCAAAGTGGAGTCATCCGCATATTGGATATAGGTAGCATTTGGGATGACAGTGGATAGGTCATTAATAAAGATAGAGAAAAGAAGGGGTCCTAGTATGGAGCCCTGGGGGATGCCTAGGGTGAAGGGTAGATGGGTTGATAGTTTGTCCTGCCATAGAATGACTTGTTGTCTACCACACAGCTAAGATTGAAGCTATTGAAGCGCATGCCTATTTAGTGAGAATGCCTAAAGGGTGTGCGGGAGTATTTGGTGGTTGACCATATTGAAGGCCTTAGCGAGATCTAAAAAAAGGGCTGAGGAAAGCTTGGTATTATTTTGGTAATGGTTTATGGTGTTAGAGAAGGATAGGAGGGCTGAGGTGGGACTGTGGTGTGGCCTAAAATGGTGCTGAGAGATAGCCAAAAGCTTATTCTGGGTAAGATAATGCATAAGTTGTTTATGGACACACTTCTCCATAATTTTAGCCAGTGGTGACAGAATAGCTATGGGTCTAAAGTTTGACAGTTCAAAGTAGCTGCCTTCTTTATGGAGTGGTATTACATGAGATATTTTCCAAATGGAGGGGATGGTGGCTTCAGATAAGGTTCTGTTGATTATGATGGCAATGGGGTATGCTATGGCATTTGCTGCTTTTTGCAGATACTCTTGCAGGAGGAGATCAGCTGCTAGAGTAGCTGGTTTTAATTTCTTAATTAGAGATCTGATGAGTGATGTAAGAACAGGCTGAAACCTAAAGGAGACTGGGGTATTGGCTGTGGCAAAATTTGCGTTGGATCGGCTGGGTGCCAGTTGGCTGGCTAGGAATTGGATAGTCTCTCTGAAGAAACTATTGAAGGTATTTGCAATATCCTCTGGGGATTTATGGTTGGAAGCTGATGGGGTCGGAGTGGAGGAATGCCCTGGGTGAAGAAGTTTGTTTATTCCTGCCCAAAACTTTTGAGATTTGTTGTGATGTTTTTGTTGAAGATGGTAGTAGAAGTGTTTTTTGTCTAGCATAATTTATTTTTTTGTGTCATTCCTTACCTGTCAGTACCTGAGTTGATCTCGTGGGTCACTTGTGGCACACCATTTATCCCATGCCTTATTTCTAGCTATGAATTTAGATTTGGTCTCTTTTGAGAGCAGTTTTTCTTTTGGTTCTACTGGAGCGAGTAGGAGCATGAGAATCAAGAATAGCAAGGAATATGGTATTAGGCTATGCTACCGCATCGTCCAGTGAAAGATGCTTTAGGATCGACAATTGCAAGCTTTAAGTTCATTTTGAAAATTGGTAGAGTTGAACTTATTATTATTTCTGATGGTTTTAAAGGTGGTCTGGTGGGGGTTGTTGACCTTGTGCTTGATAATGTACATAAGTAAGTGGTCACTTAGGTCATCTGGGAGTGTCCCTGTCTGGGTGGCTGTTGATAAGTATCCAGTCTAGGACACAGTATTTGTTATTTGGTTTGCCTATCCTGGTGGGGAGGATATGAGCTGCGTAAAACTGTGTAGGTTTACATAGGTTGTAGGAGATTCCAAGGAACAGGTGTTCCAATCAATGTTAAAATCTCCAAGCATCATAGTTTCTTGGGGGTAGGTACTGGATAACCAGTAGAGGATGTCCTCTAGGGTGAATGTATTATTACCTGGGGGAATGTAAACGCAGACAATGTTTATGCATTTGTTATTGTTAATCTGTAGTTTGGTAATAAGAATTTCTACATTATTAAACTGGGGTGGTTGTAGGGAGACCATAGTAACATCTAGTGTATTTTTATAGAGTACAGCTACCCCACCACCCTTCCTAGTAGTATGATTTAATCTAAGCATGTTGTACCCTGGTGGTATTACTTCATTCTCTTTAGTTTCTGGTTTTAGCCAGGTTTCTATGAAACATAATACAATGGGGGGGGGGGGGGTAAACTGTTAAGAGGGCATGCAGATTATGGACCTTATTGTTTACGCTTCTGAAATTTTGATGGCAGGTCAGGAGAGAATTAGGGGTCTTATTAGCCAGTGCTATGTTAGAAGGAATATTAGTTTGGGAACTGGAATTTGCAGGTCGGGATGGGCCAGGTTTTGGATAGATGTCTCCATCCATTGTCAGACTGTAATGTTAGCTTTGAGTTTCATAATTTTGTTTATACATTTTTGTAATGTTTAGTTTTGGGGCTGATATACCTGGGTCTAATCAGATGGTAGTTTTTAGGAATAGTGGGGTCAGGTATGGGGAGAATTATGAAGTGGTTAGTATTGTTTGATATTGATGTAGTGATAGTATGGAATTTTGCGTAGTGGAAACCTAGGTAGGACTGATTTTCATAGGTGATAAAGAGATATGGAATGAGTAACAGAGGTAACGGTGAAAACAGTAGCAGTATTTAGAGGGATAACATAGTGCCTGGCTGAGGCATTATGTTGGAACTGTATTTGGAGGAGGAGTAAATTAAGAAGACTAGGAAAATTAGTGGCAGGTAGGGGGGGTTGATCTAGGAGGTTATCTTTGATAGGTTATAGTGGAGGTGGGTGTGGTTTTTAGAGCTTTAAATTTAGCACCACTGGGGGTGGGTAGAATTTGGCAGCAGGGCACAGAGCGGGCCCGAGCGCATTGAGGGCAAGCGTAGTGGGGTAGTGAGGCTAAACCAAACCACGAGGAACCTGATTTCTGTGCATGCAAGGTAAGTAATTGTCAGTGAAAAGGTCACTAAAACGTGTATGAGCCCTTTCACATAGTGCTACTATGCTTCATCAGACATAAAACTCTATTAAACAGCATTCCTTTTTAAAAAAGTTAATCATGGCTTGCAACCTATTACATCCGAAACCGAGTGTATTAAAGTGACACATCACATTTTCAAATACATTCTCCCTACATACAAGTTCAAAACATCGAAAACATAAATGAAAAATTGACTTCTAGACTTACTACTAATGATGATGTATTAATCAAGGAAGTAAAACAGTTGAAGGAAGAATTTCGGAATAGAGGTTATACTAAGCTTGAATGTGATGAACAATTGCAGGTGGCATACAGGGAAAGGAAGGGGAGAGATAAACCTTATTTTTCTGCAGGGAATTGGATTCAACATTGTATACTGTTAATGATAATGACCATGGTATCTTCTCAAAGAACAACTATATCTAATCCTAACTATATAATAACTATAATAACTATATCTATCTAATTAGGATTACAAGGAGGACCAGCAGAAGAAGCTCTTTTCAACAACACACCTAGCTGAAACCTCATTTTATTATTCACCTGACACAACAAGTTACAGAATACTGGGATTTTTGACTGGGTCATCATATGTTGATCCTGCTTTACCAACTGTGTGGTAGCATCTCCTTTGGGGTTCTGCAATAGGATGTGTTTAATTCTGTTTTTTTGTATATTTGTGTGGGTAGGTAACTCAGATATCTCATCTGAAGTATGCTCATTAAGGATTTCAGCTGGTAATGAATTGCCTCCAGGAGCCTTCCTTTCATGTCTGTTTCCCTGTTTCTCTGTTTCACCAGGATAGGTAGAGAAACATTTACAGAAAATAATTATTTTGGGCATAAGGTCAATTTTCTGCAGAGACTGTAGAATATAACATGAAGATCACCACAAGACAAGCTAGATACCTGTTTATTGCCCTGATTGGATTAGTAGTGTTTTTAGATGTTTGTGTGATCCAATCAATGTCTAGGAAAATACTTTCCTCTCATTACAGGATTATGGTAGAGAAAGCCTGATCATCTAAGTTACAGTTTTACTTTTACTTCCAACAGGAAACATCCAAGCTCATTTTGAAAATCATGAAAAAGTAAAAATCCTTAATAGAATAAATTTTTTATAAATCCAAAACCACTCCTGTCCACTCTGTATCACTACCTTAATATAGCAAGCATCTTCAGTAATGGTGGCAATACAACATACATGGAAATACCATTAGACATACACACTGCTCAGTTTTAATTAGATAATCTTCTACTATTGGAGACATTTTTTTCTGAGGGCACTAGTCATAGCTTTTACCACTTACAAACTGTTAACATCACTGTCTAAAGTCCACAAAGTGGACATGTACAAATGGAGGGGCTAGCTATATACATATTATTGAGGACTGCATTTTAATACAACCAATATGATAATAGAAAGGTCAGATACACAGGCCTTGAGGTGACGTTTTTAACTGCTGACACGAGGAGAATGCTGGCACCCCCAGGATTAAGTATGACTATGTTATTAGTATACATCATTTTTTTCATTAATTATGATACATATTTTATGACACCCTGTTGTAAAAGATAATCATAAGACTGCAGATAAGATTGATCAGCATGTTACTTGGGGAGACATCTTCTTAATACAGAAAGAGCACTGGGGTAAAATCAGAGGTTGCAGATTAATCCCTGGTGAAACAGCTGGCACCAGCATAAACACTGGTGGCCACAATTGTCTGCAAATAGGTTGCTAGAGAAGGCTTTAGGTCAATGACTATGAGGCTGAAAACCCAAGTGAAAGCACATGAGTTCAAGAAGTACTTTGGGATCTTGCTTCTCTGAAAAAAGGGGTAATAGATGCAGCCAGAGAAGAATGACATCATCTCAAAACAGCCAGTTCAATTAAATCAAAGTGATGAGGACACAGCAGGCTATTCATATAAAAGGTTTATTCAAGTATGGTAAGCGCTTTTGTACCCACTACAAGGTGCTTCATCAAATCAAATAAAAACAACATAAAAAGCCATTAAATACTAAAAGGCACACACTCAATTAACATAAAAAGAACAAATCAATTAAGTACTTAAAGTACAATAAAAAATGTTTCTAAAAATATTAAGAATTCATATATTAACCTGTTCAGGTTAATATATGTATTCTTAATATTTTTAGAAAAATGATGATGACTGAATATCAGATTTGATAACAACTGGAGAGGTGCTTACTTCACAATGTTTTATTCTCCAGTTCAGTTTCAGTTAGGGAGGTTTCTGTGAAGAGCTGGCAAATCTTCCCTGTGTATAGGTTTTTGTCAGTGTATTGCAGTTTTGTCACCCTGTTTAAGTATCTTTAAAAGGTTAATTATTCAACAGCTGAGTATGTGCTTGGACCAGTTTTATGTCCTTCCAATTACTGCTATTGTTTGCTGTGGTCTTCTGTCATTACTGCTTTTATAAATTACATCAAGTGGAACTGAAATAATGATATTGTATCTGTAGCTGTATTTTCAAGTGGAATTCTGATAATGGCCTTGTTTCTCCAGCTATATTTTTAACTGCCAAAAACTTGTTTTGCTTCTGTAACCCAAGATGTTGATATGCAAGTCTGTATTATATTTCATTTATTACTTTCTACAGGTAACTTGCTTAACTGAAAACCTCTAATGCAAATTTAGGTAGCAAAAATCTGTGACTGTGTGTATGTGTGTGTTCTTTTCATCAAACTCAGGACCAGAATATATTCCCCCCAGAATGCTTGAACATGCAAAACACAGCAGAAAGATGGGAACTGTTTCTCACAGCAGTTATGGTGGCCCACTGTACACTTTGCTATGAATTTGGCAATGGCCATGGTATGGAGCTTGAATATTTCTAAATTCATAATATAAAGTGCACAACTGGGCTGTTAGCACTATGGCCAGAAATAGATTAAAACCAAAGAGCCATTCTATTTAGCAATTACAGCTGATGTTTAGAACAATGTAGTTTGAATATTGCAATATTCACTTTGGTGCAGAAGGCTGTAGGTTCCATTCCCATACCAGAATGATTGTGTCATCTTTTGAATGAGATGCCAAACTGAGGTCCCATCTGCTGGAGTTGGTAGTACGTAAGTCAAGTGGATATAAAAGATTTCCCAGCATCTATCAAAAAGAATAGAGGAAGTTCCCCAATTCCGCAGGCAAATTTCCTCTAGTGGAGTAAATACCACCTCCAGTACACTAGTGAGACTACCCTGGTCAGCAAGGATAAATAAATAAATAAAATATACACACTCAACCATACATTTTGGTGAAAGTATATGTGTCTTGGAATGGAGAAAGAAAGGTACAAGCTTCATTTTGCAATTTTTATATGAAATCTCTGTGGAATTATTTTTAGTGCAATTCCAGTTGATACTATATAAAGCTGTTTTCACATGTATGCTTTCTTATCATAGTAAATAGTTCTAAAAAATAACATTTCTGTGTCACTGAGTGCCCTTTTGGAGATCCATCTCCCCCTAAAAATAACCTTTTTGAGTCATTGAGTGACCTTCTGGACATCCACCCCCCCCTTCCTCCATCCTTTGGCATCTTCTGGCATTCCAAATTTGGGGTATATACAATAAAGGTATAAATAAGAGAAGGCTGGAAATTTTTGAAAAGATTTTCTTGGATTAACGTGACTAAGCAAGATGTTGCTATAGGATCACTATCTCCTTCCTTCTCCTTTGTGATGTGAACTGGTGCTGCAGAGTTTTAATGGAGACAGGGTAAGCTTGTTTTTAAATGTTTATGGCTGAGGACACTGCCACTGACAATATGCTGTAGTATAACTGTACATCTGCTATTACTTTGTCATCCATAACTTATGCTGCTCTTCCTTCCTTTGCTGCCTTTTTCTATCTATGCTGTTCTTTAGTAAGTCAAAATTCACTGTAAAGAAATAAAATCAAAAAAAAGTATGAGTATTATACAAAAACAGTATGTGAAACCTTTACATCTGTCTGTTGGAATTACATATTTCAGTCATCAAGCCATACCTTGATTGAGAAATAAGTGTATCTTAACTACATAACTCTTTCTGATCTCTCTGGTATGAATTATGATGTCCTGTGCAAAAACTGCAGAGAAGCACTCTTTCATCTTATGTGCCACTGAAATGTATGGTATTAAATAAAATTTGAACAGTATATCACTGGAGTGCACGTAGATGAGAACTAGTCTTCCAACACAGGGTAAAACCAACAGATGTGTCATAGAGTGATTTAGTTCAGAAAACCAATACTGGTATCCCAAGAAGATAAGGGGCCTCTTACCTGCTATATGGAGGCTAGACATGCCCATTGCAATGAGATATTTGAACATTTATCCCAGTATGACAGTCAATGATACTGTTCTTCAATAAGATAGTGACTGAAACATTGCAAAAAGGATTAATCAGTTGGTGATGGAGGCCTGCAATGGTGTGAGCTTTCATAGAGAAATTTCACATAATTACAAGCCCTTATCACTGACTGATTAGTCCTGAGTGGCTTAGCTTTCTGAATGACATAGGGCATTTAGGCAAGATCTATTATTACCTGGATGTAATTTCAGATCAGTTACATGAAATCAGTTTTGCTTTCAAAAGATATAATGATATAAATATTGATATCCTGTTTTATCCGTGGTATTTAGTACCCTTGTTACAAGGTCTTGTAGATTCTTCACTATGGAACACATTGGCTTTTCAAGGTGTATCATGCCTTAAAAAGGCAGTGTGCTTCAAATAATGTTTGGCATCCCCTATGGATAAAAATCCACCATTCCCATCTAATTGCATTCAAGTTTAACCCAAAAGTCATTATTTTCCTTAATACTAAAACTCTTAAAGATTTTAAGATTCATCCTACATTAATAAAAAATACTTTATGTTTTCAAAAGCTCGTAACATCTTTAAATTTAAAAAAACTCCTTAATTATGGCACAACCAATTCACTTAAATCCCAACTTCAAACTAAACAAGAATATGTTAAACCTATACAAATTTCCTCTCATCAAGAACTGTATAGTTTGGGACTTTTTTAAAATCAAAGACCTCCCATTTAAATCTATTATAACATCTTTGGCAGTCAACAAAAAATATTACATAATTGTTAAACAGATATTATACCTAGTAGCTCTGTTTACAGATAAGGTCATAGTAACGCCATTAGATATTCAACTGTATCAACAATTAACAGCTCAGCTCATGTTAAGGACTAAAATGTTATCAAACACTTACAGTTTAATAACAAAAATAAAACACTGTGACAAAATCCTTTACTCCAACTATTGGGAGAGCCAAAACAAGGAAATAACCCTTGATCAAAAGCTTGAGGCAATTGACATAATGCTAAAACTAACTCCCTTCAAAAAATTAATTTATACTCAGTTTATGATAAATAGCAATGCTTATCATATGCCTCTATTTCTGAGTAAAATTAATCCCAATATCTCAACCTTCTGCCCCACTTGCCCTAATTCAACAGCCGATACTTTACATATATTCTGGTTCTGCAAAAATATCTACAAACTGTGGTGTTCTTTGAGAGCACAACTTCAGAAAATGGGCTACATGAAGTCCCACTTTCATGGGAAATGGAAATTTTGAATATCTTTCCCAGCTCCTATAACTTTGAGTCCAAACATATTATTGTAACACTGTGCGCTATACTCATAACCTATATAGCACTCAACTGGCTAGATAGAACAAAAACATCCTGGAAAGAGTTTAAAACCATTGCTACTAAATATGTTCTTGCAAGCAAATTAAGTACAATAAGTCAAAAGAAGATAAAGTATTTCCAGAAATATTGGGATAACCTTGTAGAAGCTCTTAACTAGGCCTTTATCTATCTACAACTTTTTCTCTTTTTTTTTTCTTTTCTCTCTCTTCCTCATTTAAATTGTCTCCTACTAAATACATTATACCAACCGCTTTAACTTCACCAGACAAGCATTGTAAATTTTCAACTAATTCCCTAAGGGATCTAAAAACCATGCACGAACATACCTTCTAACATTACTGGTAGTATTAATATCTAGTATCTTTATGTAGGACATCTTTTATAAGTGACAACCGAGTGTATATAGTGTATATAGTTAATTGAAAAAGGCCTAGACATATGGGTACATCCTTTTTGTGAGGTAATTTAGTATGTGCAATTTCAAGCACTGCCTTTTATGATCTCATGTTAAAATCATAATCACTCTTCTAGCAATGTAATACATATATCTTGAAGTTTACTATTGACTGTATTTGACAGTATGTAACTAATGTAAGTGAAATCCAATTTTTCTTTTTTTATCTGTATCTGTATCGTTTATTGGAAATTGTCATAAAAATTATATTATAAAAAAAAAAAAAGGCAGTGTGTTCCATAGAAAAGAATCTACAAGGGATAACAGGTCTTGCCAAAATGTCTTATGCGACTCAAAAAGCCAAGTCCAGTAAATGACGAATGACATGAACTGTATAAAGAGTCAATATGCCCTAAAACACCCATTGTCACTTATCTACCATAGAATTATTTTGTTGCCATTTCAGGGTTTTTCTTATTGGTCATTCTAACCCATGATAAAGGGACAACTCTACTCGTACCATGAGCTACAACTTGGGGTACCCTCTATCAGCGCATGAATAGAAGAGACAAGAAGAGAAGAGCCAAAAGACAGGGGTAAATTGAGAATGTAACCAGATGTAATTACTTTTGATAATAACCTCTATCATTTTGTACCTATATACAGTTAACTGTATCTCACAAAAATGGGAGTCATACCTTGTGTAATTAAACCGACAGAAAATGCAGGACAAAGTCTCCTGTGAAATGACAGCTGTTTGATAATGTAACATTCAGTGAGAATCCTTGTAATGAATATATTGCTTAATGTTATTTTAACTCAAACTGGGAAGAAGATGCAAGAACAAGGGAAAAGTTATTAAAGACATGCATCTAGAACATTTCTTCCCGGGCCTCCACTGAAAATTGGATTTGTTCCAAGTTGGACTTTCCCAGTTAACAAATGTTAAATAAATTAAAATAAATAAAAAAATATAAAACAAAAGAAACAAACAAAATTATAGGGTGTATCTGTGACAAGAACTAAGCAGAGTAGCAGATTTTGACCATTTCACAGCCATATTAACCTCCTTTGCTGAATTTTTTAACTGTGCAGTGCCATTTCTAATCTTGTTTGATATGCAGCAGAGTGAGTAAGGTAAGTGGGTGGGTGGGCTGTGCTAATGTCCCTTCTTAACTTCCTAAATAGGGTCATTACAGTTTCAGAGTTCAAAAGGCATTCATCACTCAGGAAGCATGGCTGTGTTTGCAGTTATCAAAGGCTGTTAGTGGTATGCACCCTGCTGAACATCTGGTTCCACTACATACTGCCTAGTGCTTTCTGCTGTGGTATCATATGTAGCAGCTGTGCACCAAAGCTTTCAGATCTGTCACTTTGGAGATGCAGAAACTGATAGCCATTTGATCTTAAGAAAACTTCAACTGTCCCATCGTAGCACACTAGTAATGCTGCATTGCCTTTAAAAACATTTATTTGCTTGCCTGTTTGTTGATTCATTTCCATTTGTTAACCAGTATAGGACATCTGAGCTAAAGCCAGTTTTCAGCTGAAGTCTGGGAGAAAATCTTCAAATTATAGATACAAATATAAATAAAATGATCAAAGGTAGCACTGCATTGTAAGAACAATGAGAAGAAATTCATGAAAATAAAAATAGAAAGATAGATATTTTTTGCCTTTGAAACTGATTCTGTAGCACAAAACTGTTTCTAGATGGTAGACTAATACAGGTGTATGCTTTTTATCTGTGTTGATCATTTTAATTTCTCCATGCCTACATGATGATGCAGATTAAAACTGATTCTACAATGATGGATTTTAAAGGAGCTGAGCCACTAGAGGAAACAAGTGCACTATGTGTAGGATTTCCCAAACTTTTAGTTGAATAATAATATACTTGTTGTTTACATATGCCTTCCTCTCCACTTCCAAGTAAATATTGTTAGACATTAAAACGACAATGTGGAACTGTGCCATACTTTGATTTTACAATTATGTTTTTATACACAGTTTATTTTTACTTAATTTTGCCAATAGACTTGTGTACACAGTTTAATTCTATAGAACTGTGCATGCCCAATTGTTTTCATTACTGCAGTGAACTATGCTGTGCTATATATGTTCTTATTGTATCGGTTATATGGCTCAGACAGTGGTTTAAAGGGTCTTTTGCCTATCCACTCACCCAGTCAAAAAATAATAGCTTACTAACTGACTAACAATACTTTCATATATTGATGAGAAGAAAAGTTAAATAAAGAAAAGTGAATACATTTACAGCACTGACATTTCAAGTTAATTTTGTTTACTACACAAAGATATATTCATGTAGGATTTTATGCTTATTTATGTCACAGGCAAGTGAGCCATATCAATAGGGCCCATTGATAGTCACTGTATTAAATGATAATAAGATACAATCACAAGTGAAAAATTTGCACACATTTGAGTAATGAGTATTGTATTTGGTAATATAACAGCACCAGTGCAGCTGCATTTAGCTTTTACTGAAGTAAAAAAACTTAAGTTTGCAGAGAAGGCAGCTAAAGTTGCATTTGTTTATTTATTCTGTGATTTATTATATTTATCAACCATGATCAGTACACGATGGCAGCAATAACAAGACAAACACTGAGCATGATTATTTAGGATAGTGGTATAATATTGTTACCTATACATGGTTAGATACTGAATATTAGCTTTGTAATAAAAAAAATAAAAATGCTAAATCATATACTAACTATTCTAGTTTCATAAATAATTAAGCAGTACAGAAATTGTGTACAAATTAAAAAGAGAATAATATAGATGCAGTACATGGAGTATGGTGATTATTGTCTGATATCCAGAAAAAAACAAATCAGTAAAGTACTTCTATAATGCAGAACCCAATGTTAATAAATGTTAAGCACCATCTGCTTCACTTGTTAAGATCAGATATCACACTAGGCATTTAAACATAACAGCACTGACCAGCAAAGAACAGTGGCAGAATAAAATACATATTTGTTTATGTCTGCTGTCTGTGCCAGTAATGTGTCCCTGACTTTTTCTAACATAACAGAATCTCTTACACTGCCTTTCTGACAGTGCTCGATAACTGCTTTACAGTTTTGGAACCTGCCAGAAAACTTAGCCCTTTTTTGCTGTAGCTAGTAGTACATGAAGCAGATAAAGCACTATAAATTATTATGACTGAGTCTTTGATTATAACCCTTTATTATGTGTTCTTGATATGGATGCCAAGATTCACCTTGAGTGCGAATTTCATGGCATCTAACACATAAAAAGCTGGTTATGATCGCCGACCCGCTCATAATCCTTTATATCAGAAAGACATGATGCTACAGAGAATAACAATGGAACACTATTTAGATTAAGAATTCATTTAGAGTTCCTTTAAGGGTTTGAATTTTTATCATTCATTAGTAACACAGTCACATGACTATAATTCTTTAAGGCGGTAATGGGGAACATTGATAAAGCAGAAAGTCTTTAAAGTGAGAGTGCCCTGTCATTGTCTGTTCTAAAATCTTAGAGAGAGCATCTGACTTTTACCTTACTGTTAAGTGGTAGAGCAGTAGTTATCACACTGACTGAAACATTACTGAACTACAGTTTTTTTTAGTTTCACTGTGTAAACTTCACTTATTTTTTTTAGTTTAGTCTCACAGATATTATGAAGTACTAAAATGGTTATGCATTACAAGATTGGCATTATGTAATGGCTATGTAGTGGTATTATTATACATTAAATAAAAAAGAAAAGTTTTTCAACATAACTATATGTGGACAAACAAACTGGTTTAGGAATTAACCAATTAATTATATGCATTTGTAGGAATGTATTGGGAGTTAGTTGTTTTTTTTTCTTTCATTCAATTATTCTTTCATATCTGGCAGCGAGGAAGAAATAGCAAAAACTAGTCAACATGGATATTTACATTTATTTTATATTATTGCATAGTACCTCAAGCAATCACTAACGTAAAGCAATATTAATACATTAACTAACAAACAATTACTCAAATGTATAATTTACAGGATGCAATTTAATAATAAAAAAACAGCACTTTCATTCCATGTCACAAAACAGAACTTCATCAGATGTTCAAAAAATACTAACATATTTAAATACTAGTACCTATCCAATGATAAGCAGCCAGGAACAAAGCAACCATTGTATAATCCCCTTCAATTAAAAAATAAATTTTCATATCATGTCTGCTGTGTACTTTTTATCTATCTGCTGTGAACTACTTAGAATTTGTGTTTGTTTGGAGATATATTTTGTTACTGCATTCTAGGTGGTTTATACTCCCTAGGCAGCAGTTTTTTTTTAGTTTTGCCGGTGAATAAATAAATTAATTGACTCATAAAAAAATAACATCATATTGTTCTAGACAGGCTTATGGAGCTTAGATACTTATCTTCAAAGAGTTTGTCATAAATGGCCTACTTATCATAGCTTTAGTAAAGCCTTCTGTTCTTTTGTGTGGCAGGTAGGAAGCCTGATTAAGTTTGTGAAATTGTGTTTAAAAACTATCATGGCAGCTGTGACTGTTGATCTCCTATACTAAATAAGTGTTTGGAGTGGTCCATTCTTGTTAATGAAAACTTGTGGCTTTTTGGCTGTTATAAACCACATGACCTGAAAATGTACTCATATATGGAACTCTCAATACTTAATTCAACCAAGCTATAACACAGAAAATCAACATGAAGTAATTTAGACATCATTTTCTGTTCACTTATTCATATTCCTATAACAGCATGGATAAAAAGAAGACCCATCAGTTACATGTTATGTCACAAATTATACTAGGCAATGTCAAGTTTGCTTTATTCAGATTCAAAATGTGATTTTCACCTGAAGATTGTGAAATCAGTGTGGATAGCCCCCTGCCCACCTTAGTAATGGGTTCTACCTTGACCATAATGCTTCAACGTCCGCAATCCTAACTCTCCACCTTACCTTAATAAAAACCTTCACGTAACATTGCTGCTATATGAGACACACTTGGACATACAAGCACACACAGACACACACTAACAACAGTACATCTATCTCCTCACCTTACCCTTACCCTAAAATACGCAGACTTACACACAAACATATGATACCCATCCTTCACCTATCCCTGACCCTAACCCTAACTCACTAAGACAAACACAAACACTCTAACTGTCTTGAACCCCACTCACCTGTCTAGATGAAACACACTGTTCACATATGGACCACTCAACTATCCATACCATCAGCATTAAACACCATCCTGCATTTGTTGACCAAACATACATTCAACATAATGCATTTGACCTATATATACAGAGAGAGAGAGAGAGAGAGAGAGAAAGAAAGAAATTTGGAGGAAGAAATGGTAAAGTACATAATTCATTCATTTATTCAATCATGGACACTCGATTGTGAAAACCAATAGACAAATGATGGCAACTAGAATATCTTACTGTCTGGCCAAAGGCAGGCAACTAGAATGATTTCCTTGCTTTGCTTAATTAAAATGTAACTTTGAATAGTTTTATTATTTGGATGCATAAATAAGAAAGCTAACAGTAGTAACTATTAAGTCCTATCTTTGTGTGCTGCTGCAAGCTGTATCAGTCACAAACATTTTCCCCCTTAGCCCTTAGCTTAATAGGAAATGCTGCCATGCCCTTTAGGCATTAGCAAATTGTCATTGCATGAAAGTATTATGTTAAGCAAAATGAAGAAAAGAAGTGTTTTGTTAAATAGGATGAATCTGTGTTATTTAATAGCACACTTACTTTGAAATGAAGCAAAACATCTATTTAGAGGATATAGAAAAACACATAATTTAATCATTTATTTGCATAATATTTAAAAATGCTTTTGATATACAGGCAACTGGAATATTTCAGCTTATTTTGTATGATTGTGGATATACGTTTTTGCATGTGGTTTAACAGCAGGACAGCTTTCTATAAATGCACATTGCCTTGGGAAAGACAGCATTCTATTGTTTATTTATGGAAGATGAAAGAGGGATAAAAAGACACGTGCAGCATTTTGCTTTTTATAAAAATGTCAGTTTCACATATGTAACCTGAAGTGCTAGCAAACAAATTAAAATGATTTTACATCACTCAAGTACAATTGTCATAGGTAAGCATCCTAGTATAGAATAGATAGCCAATTACAATGTTTTCATGGTTTTACCCAAGCTGAACTAAAAAGATATTGTTAGCATGTTAATTATCATGGGAAAACAATATATGACATTTTAAAATTGCCACAAGGAAGCAACATACATCATGTTGCTATTAAATTAAACATCAGTTAAAACATTGGTTAAATTGTTTTAAAAAGTGCTTTCAGCTATAAGAGCAAACAGTGAAAGTTTATTTTATTTTATTTTACTTGAACCAAACCAAAACATAACTGGTTTGCATGCTGTGATTGTGGGAAGGCTACATAAATCATTTTAATATGATCATAATAAAGTAAAATATAATAATCTAACTTTTACAAATGTTGCTTAAAATGCCAGTAAATAATTGACACTGATCTCATGTGATTCAAGAAAACAGATAGTCGTGGAGAAGCAATATACAACATTTTTATTCATAAAAATTAATTGCATGCTTTCACAAGTGATGATAGAAAGCTAGCAAACAGCTGAAACTAATTTTGCATCTTTGTTGACCAATTTTTGCTTTGCTATTTATGATTATTGGAAAACTCTGATATGCATTTTGTAAAGGATAAAATAAAATAATGCATTGCTTTTGTGACTATTCATTGTATTTATATTTAGTTATTTGTTTTTGATTATCGGGAAAGTCTGACTAAGTAAGCTTATCTATTTTCAGTGCAGACCTGAAGACAAAAACTGCAAGGAAAAAATAGATGTACACTATATCAGTAATTAGACAGACTCTGAAGAAATGGCAGCATACAAAAATAATGAATTCCGTTAAAACAGAATAAACAAGAACCATCATGTAAAGATGCAAAGTGTAGCAAATTTGAAGAAGTGACACTAGTGCATATTGCAGAACATCACTGGAGCAGAAAACTATCAGTATAACTATAAGTAGTAGAGAGTATGAAAATATAGAAGCTAAAGTAATATAATATGCAACTATATTCACTTTGATAAATGAACTGATAGGAGTACAATAATACATACACTTCTCATGTGAGCAACACAACCAATTCACTTCAGTAAGACATAAAACGACAGCTGATAAAAATGGTATTGTAAGCAAGAAGAGGAAATTTTTGAGTATTTGGATTTTATAATCCTAGAGATTCAGAACAATTCCAGATTTTACATGATTTAGGTATAGTTCGATGTTAGTCTTAAAAGTAAGGAGTTTATCTAATGCTGTTCAATAGTTTAGCTATGCCTGCTGAGTACAAGGAGTCCCCATTTGAGTTGCTGGGTGTTTGTGATTCTATTAGGTGATGAGCCTTTGACTGAAGGTTTCTTTTGGTTTACACCATTTTATTATAGTTCTGATAGATAGAGGTTTTGAGAGATAGTGTGCTATTTTATGAGGTGCTTGTTCATAAGTACAGTTTGAAGATTTCTGAAACTTTTCTCAGAATAGTTAACAAATTGTACCAGAGACTCAAGATGTAAACAGTTTACCATTGATCATATTGAAGGATTTAAGGGCATGACTTGCAGTGTCAGTGAGAATCTGAATTAAATGTATAGATAATCAGTAATAAAGAATGTCAAGCTGTGAGGATTAAGGTGGACCTGTATTATTATGTCATAAAATACAACATATTTCATATTCATGGTATATTTCTGGAAAACCTTTTTGACGTTTTGACATTTGTCTGAAAACTGCTCTCATTAATGATCCAATATATTCAACTTGCACTTTTACAAGTCAAAAAACTATCAGTGAATGCACGAGTGTATTATTACAACTGAAATTAAATGTCGTCTTTCTTAATAAGTGCATCAGTGCAGAAAGATTTGGTAATTGTTGAATGCATGGCACCAGATTGTATTATTATGTCATAAAATACAACATATTTCATATTCATGGTATATTTCTGGAAAACCTTTTTGATGTTTTGACATTTGTCTGAAAACTACTCTCATTAATGATCCAATATATTCAACTTGCACTTTTACAAGTCAAAAAACTATCAGTGAATGCAAGAGTGTATTATTACAACTGAAATTAAATGTCGTCTTTCTTAATAAGTGCATCAATGCAGAAAGATTTGGTAATTGTTGAATGCATGGCACCAGATGCATCTCAATGTCCAGCCAGATAACAAGTGCCTGATAGTAAAACAAATTACATCCTAACCATGTGTTTGGCCAGGATACTATTAACAGACACTGCCTAGACAGGTAGGCTGGTGCAGCTGTGTATGATAAGTGTGGGCCACATAATAAAGCATGCAGGCTGTGGAGGACTCCTATCTCTCTTCAAACAAATGTCATCCTGTTTCTGGGTACATTTACATCTATGACATTCCAATTTCATATAGGTAGCAGTACATGAGTACTCTAATTCTTTATAAATTCCTTAATGTATGTGAAGCAGGGACAATGCCAGTTTTACATCAAAATCTACTGAGTGCCATGTACTGATAGAGCATGCTGTGATGTTAGGAGGTGCAGCACCTAGCAAGATAAAAGCACTCTCATTAAACTAAACAAACAACTCAGAGGAAAAATAAAGTCCACCAAAGCCAAATTTGAGGTAAGTTTGGCTTCCCAGGCCCAGGAAAACCACAAAGCAGCATTTAGCTATGTCCACAACCTCAAAGGCAATACACAATTGTGTTCAGAGCTCATTGTAAATGGAGCTACCTATATTGAGCCAGAAGATATTACAAACCTCCTGGCTGATAAATTCAACTCCAACTTTACTCCTCTCTCCCCATCAACTTTCCCTCAGGAAATATCATCAAATATAACTCCCTCTACTATCACTAGGGAACAGGTCTTTAATGCTTTCTCTAAGACCAAACACACTGCATCAATGGGCCAAAACAATATCCCAGGATGCCTTCTAAATAGTATGAAACGTTACACGACCTATCAGGGACTCTGGAATTACTATTTAACTGTAGCCTCCAAACAGGCTTCATGCCTAATGAATGGAGAAAGGCAACAGCCATCCCTCTGCACATAGGTGGGCCATCTATAGACCTTGGAAACTATAGACCCATAAGCCTCACTAGTCTTATATGTAATGTCATGGAAAGAATTATCATGGGGATGATCAATAGACATATAGTAAACCTCCAGATACTGGACCTAACCCAGTTTGATTTCATAAAGGGCAGATCATGCCTACTCAACTTGATGGACTTCTTTGAGAAGGTAACCAAAGCAATGGATGAGGGCAAAATCGATCACACTGCCTACCTTGACCTGGCCAAGACATTTGACACAATACCATACTCCAGCATTGTTGACAAACTCAAGAGGTTAGGTACAAACCCTTATGTCACCCAGTGGGTCACTAACTGGCTCACAGACAGGACCCAGGAAGTTAGAATTGGGGAGTCCACCTCTACAAAGAGGCCAGTCATGAGTGGAGTCCCTCAGGGATCAGTCCTTGTACTGATCCTTTTTGGCATTTACTTCTCAGAAGTCAAGGCCAATGTCTGTGGCCTCTGGCTGACTAAATTTGCAGATGATTGCAAATTAGGAGCTGACATTGAATCTCACCATGACACAAATATTCTCCAGGAGGGGTTGACACAGACAACCAACTGGTGTCAGAGTCATGGACTAAAACTAAATGTCAGGAAATGCATAATAGTATCCTTTGGGAAATCATCCATCCCTGGTAATTATGATATTGACAACACACCCCAGGGACTTAGGGACACACTTAGTAATCTAGCCTTTGATCATCATGTATCTACAGAGGTGAGAAAATTATTCTATGTTGTGAAACTTATAAACAAAGGTATGGCATCTAAATCTAAGTAAGGTCATTGTTGCACTATATTTGGCATTCATCAGACCTGTCATTGAGTACAATGCCCTATTTGGGATGTACCTAACCAGGCATATCCAACAACTGGAATATCCAAAGAGGTACCTCACTAAAAGAATACAGTCCCTTTTGAGGGGAGATCTATGCCTGGCATACAAGGCATTGTCAGACCCTACTCTGATGGACCTCCTGCATATCCACAAAACAAACAGTACCAAAATTACCTGTTGTAAAGACTTAACCCTTGCCTGTGATATAAATAAGGCCTGCTGGAAAGATAGGTATGTATACCAGAGACTACACTGTCTATGGAACAGGCTCCCCATCCATGTGAAGCAGAGCTCTTCCCTAATCCAATTCAAGTCTACACAGCCTACCTGGACCTCGCAAAAGCCTTCGATACAATACCCCATTTGGGCATTATAGATAAGCTCACCAGCTTAAATATAAACCCCTATGTCACGAGATGGGTTGCAAACTGGCTCAAGGACAGAACCCACATGGTTAGAATTGCTGGAGCCATGTCAGACTCCAAACCAGTTACAAGTGGTGTCCCACAAGGCTCAGTCCTGGGACCTCTCCTGTTTGGTATATATTTCTCAGAGGTACAGGCCAACACAGAAGGACTGTGGCTGACCAAGTTCGCAGATGACTGCAAACTGGGTGCTATAATCGACTCTCCAGCTGACACAAGCATCCTCCAAAAGGGCCTCATAGAAACAGACAACTGGTGCCAGAGCCATGGCCTCAAGCTAAACGGCAAGAAGTGTATAGTCATCCCCTTTGGCAAAAACAAAGTGCCCACAAATTACCACATAGGTGGTAATCCATTAAGTATGGAAGAAGTAATTAGGGACCTGGGGACCCAAGTTGATAGCAATCTCTCATTTGACAACCACGTGGCCAAAGTGGTTAGAAAAACATTTTATATAGCCCACCTAATCATGAAGGGATTCACATCTAGATCAGGGGAGGTCATCGTGCCTCTTTACTCATTCCCCATCAGGCCCATAATTGAGTACAATGCCCCTTTTGGGATGTACCTTACCAGACACCTGCAGCAACTGGAAAGACCCCAAAAGTACCTCACCAAGAGGATCAAAGGGCTCAAACAGATGCCATATGCTGCCCGGTTAAAGAAACTCCAGCTCTACTCAGTGGCATACTGCCTGCTCAGAGGCGATCTGTGCCTGACGTATAAAGCCATGTCCAACCCGGCATTAATGGACATGCTGCACCTCAGAAAATCCAAATCCCATCGAGCTACACGCTCGAGAGACTTGAACCTCAGCACTGAAATAAATAGGACATGCTGGAGGGACAGATTCATAACCCAGAGGCTCCCTTCACTCTGGAATAAAATCCCAGTCCAGGTTAGGCAGAGTCCCTCATTGACTCTCTTCAAGAAGAATCTTGATGAGTGGATGGGAGATAGTAGGTTTACCCCGGGTATCACTTCCGTGTCACTGTTAGACAGAGGCACAGCATACTAACCTCGAAAAAGGGCATAGCAAAATTAATTTAAAATGGGTGGAGAAAGCCAAACACACTCTGGCTAGGCTTATAAATGCCCTAGGGCAGATAGCCTAGTATGAACCTATGAACCTATGAACCTAAGTGCAACTTGGACAACTGGATTGGAAACTGGAAATTCATTCCTGCTTTGGCTCCCATGTCTCAGTTGCAAACAGGTATCCTGTAAATGGTTCATCTCTCAAGCCCATGCTTACACTTATCAAGGGTATCAGAACTCATCAGAGATTTGGGATGCATGGCTAGGCTTAAAAAGGCCCTTGTGGTCATTAGCCTAGTAAACACCTACAAACCTATGAACCTATGAACCTATGTAAGCATCTTTGAACACACACACACACACACACACACACACACACACACACACACACACACACACACACACACACACACACACACTGGCATTAAAATCAGTGTCAGTGACTCAACAAGTAGCACACTTGTCTTCAGTGCTGGGAATACCAAATGACTGAATTCTCTTGCCATATAAGGTACTTGGATTTATTTTGCGGTATTGACAAGAAAATGCAGTATAAAGGTGATGAAGGCAAGTGCCACTCCTTATGCCATACCTTGACTGAGACATTAAATAGTGGTCTTACCTGTTTAATCTGTTAGCAACTGACTTGTAACACATTTGGATTTAGAAGATCTCATGCATTTATTTCAAATGTAATGGGAAATTCCAAGTTTCCTGGTCAATTTTCCCTCATCAGTACAAAAAAAACATCTCAGGTATCTCCTGAAATTAGACCATACCCAGTGAGACTAACTCCCATAAACTTAATGAAATAAAATAAAATAAAATAAAGTAATATCTCCTCCTCTGAAAATTCTATAACATATTCATACATAAGTAAGTTATAGAAACTAATTGCCTAAATCTTGATCAAACATAGCAGGAAAGAGTATAAGAGGTGTGTATATTTTGCACAATAACAATATCCCCAGGAGGAAAAGGTATGATTTATATTGACACCCACTAATGAACCCACAATGCCATCTAGTAGATGAGTGCTGATACAACTGTGTCAGTGAATATAAAATAAAATTAATGCTCATAGACAACAGTTAGTTGTACAATGCTTTTAATTTTACCCTAATAGCAGCGCCTTATGATGTTGTGATTCATTACATTTTTCAGACATCCAAAAACTACAGCTAAAGACAGATACAATTATGTGAACAACTTGGCATGCGGGTGACATAGCATATATCTGGAGTTCTGACATCTGTTGTTTTAGTGCCTGGATGCATCTCATAGAGCCAACTAACAAACATCCAAAGATTCTTTAAGGAAGGTGACATAGACTTTAATAACATCCAACAGATGGGATTCAAAATTCTGAATTTTATAGATCTACCACCTTTAGAACAAGACAAAACTATCAGCAGGGCGAATACGATGTCATCAAAGAAAAAAAAAACTCTCAGAAGAGTTAATCACAAATACATACCTTTGTCTTTCTTTTGAGAAATGAAGTAACTGCAACCACCAAAAATGTCTGCCACCCAGATAATTAGTCAATCACTAGAATCCGTATATCCAGAAATGTTATTTATTTCTGGCTACCAGGAGAATATTTGAAAAGAATGAATAAGTGCAGAGTACTACAGTTCTACATTTCTATATGTCAGAGGAAAAGAGGGTGTCAACTACAAGTGACCTAAAGACAATTACTTATGAATCACTTTTTTGTTCACCGATCGTTGTAACAAAACAACGCTGGAAAATAGCCACCGATTGTTGTAAACTGCCATCCAAAGTAAAATATTACCTTGAAAGAAATGTTTTTGCAGTGGGTCTTCACCCCTCCATGAAGTAGGCACACCATTATACCCTCAAGTTTTATATATATATATATATATATATATATATATATATATATATATATATATATATATATATACATATATATATATATATATATATATATATATATATATATATATATATACTAATGCCATTGTTTTATAAGATTACAGAAGTCTAACCCCCCCCCCCCCAAATGCCATACATTTTGAACAATCACTGGTTTCACACTAACTTAGGAAGAATATGGTTTTTGAGATGCAGTGCATCTAGAAGACATGAGGAAACTTGTCCTAAATTCTTATAATGAGTGCTACTCTTGAGACTGTAAGAAGGGTAGGAAAGAAAGACCATTACTGTGATAAAACAGAGGTTTTTGGGTTACTGAGAGATGAGGGAAATCTGTAACATATCTCTTATTTGTTCTTTACGGGGATTCAAGGAATGACTCAGTCTATCAATGCTTATTTTAGTGAATTATAAAGCCAAGACAAATATTTTAAATTTGATGAGTCACGAGACAGAATGATGTGAATCAGGAGATATGATCAAATTACTGAGAATATCAGTTTAATTTAAAATAAAGTAAATGATGAATGCAAAACAAGGGACATTAATAAAATTAAGTAATTGTGTGACGCTGCATGTAAGAAAGAAAATTAGAAATTAGAATAATATATTAAAGTAAGTCTTGAATGCTTTATTAAGCATGAAAAGCATGAGAAAACATACTGAGACATGACCATGAGTATAATAAAATACATTTTCATTAATTAATCAGGTATGCAGAAAACTGTAGAAAGAGGAACCAGTTTGCCAATGTTTCAAAAATGAAGTAAGTTCATTTTAATTTGAACAGCGTGCATGAAGTCAGAAAATGTCTTGAGACAGTTGGTGTTGACAGTATGCACAGAATCTCTGCAAGATAAAAGAACAGATAAAAGGGAGGCAACAGATTCAGACTGAAATCTGAGATGAAGAAGTAAAATTTAATATAAGCAGTCAAAGTGAAATATTTAGACCATTCGCTATGCCTTGCATGACGTGCAGGATCAGTGCAGGAGCTCTAGCAGACAATTTATCTGCCGTGCGATCCAGGAACAGCCTGCAGGGGCATGCACGAGCACTCCTGCACTAGACCTGCATGAACTAAGCCCCTGTATGCAAATCACCCCATTTACAGGAGTAATTCATGCAAATGAGGTGAATTTGCGATCCAGGAAGCTTGCGACCGGCTGTGCGTGCAGGACTAGTGCAATTTGTAGAAATGTACTCGGTTAGTAACTGAGTACATTTCTGAAAAATCCAAAACGGACCCGTGACATCTACAAATAAAGGCTGCATATCAGTTAGGAAGCATGCCAATGGCCAAATATAAGGCCACTGGCATTGCAAACAGCCAAAAAAAATCAACTTTTATTTTTTTTTTAGCCGATCCCGGCTGCTTAAGCGTAGGGCAGTGGTGTGCAAATGGGATCAGGGAAAATAACAAAATAAACCTAAATTAAGCATTCTAACTAAAATCCCTATTTTGCCATGCAAGTCAATGGCAGGCAGAAGACAACATGGCCAGTGAGTAGTGGTTGTTAAGGGGGGGAGGCTCAGTATGAGACATGTAACTATGCATTAGCAAGCAATCCTATGCAAATGAGGGGAATGATAGTGAATCCAAGTTTTCCCCAGCATGCTAGTCAGGTCCCAACATTATAAGAGTAGGAATAGCTTGGTGCAAGCCTAGGAGTTAGCTGACATCATGGGGGGGGGGTGTCAGGCATATTGTAAGTGGATTGGAGCTCTGTGGCTTGGGTTTGCTCTTAGCTTAACACAGCTAACCTAGGAGGTGTGCCTGAATCTGCCTAGTACTCTTTACATTGCCTAAGTGGGGGTGTGCGCTGCTTACCAGGTTTTAAAGGAATAAAAACAAAGTTAAACCAGGAAATAGCAGCACTGTGCACATTTGAGCACTCAGTTTGTGTGATGCACCCCCAGGCTTAAACAGGAAGGCAATGGGAATGGAAAAGAGCAGTAGGAAGGTAATCAAAAAGAACTAGCATAGCTGGCAGGTGAAATGTATCATGATCATCCAATTGCACAGGCAGCAGACCAGCCTAGCCCAGAACACTACTGTAAACTATGCAAACACCTTCCCCTCTGTTTTTTCCCACACTCTACACCACCAGTGTATACAACTGGGGAACTTTTAACAAACAAACCTACAAAATGAGAGGGGCTGCAGCAGGCAACATAGAACAACATGTGCAAGAAGCTAAGGGTGGTAAGGATGTGAATGCTGCTGATCAACTCTCAGTGAGGAGAAGAGTGCACAGACCCAGGGTAACCTACCAGGGGCTACATGAGCTACATGGAGATAGTGAAGTGCTATAGGGTGGACAGGACCTCCTACAGCAAATTGTTGAGCTGTGCCGGCCACGCCTGACACACCAAACTGACTGAGGGGAACCCATCCCAGTGGATACCAAGGTATGTGTAGGCCTAGGAATACTAGCCACAAGCTCAACTGGGGATATCATGGGGATCTCACAGGCATCAGCATCCAGATTATTCCACCAGTTTCTGGATGCCATGTCAGCACATGCCGGTGAGCACGTATATTTCCTCAAAACCCATGAGGTGTTGGCCAGCAATATGCATCTCTTCCACCAAATAGCAGAATACCCTGAGGTAGTGGGTGCTATAGACTGCACGCACATATGCATCAAAGCACCACCTGGTGATCAGGGTAGGGCCTACATCAACCGCACGGGCATCCCCTCCATCAATTGCCAGGTCATCTGTGATGCCCAGGGCATTATAATGAATATGTGTGCTGGCTGCTCTAGAAGCTATCACGATTCCCACATTTGGCATCTGACACAGCTGTACCAGAGATTTGCCAATGTGGACATCCCTTACGGTCACCTAGTGGGGGATGCTGGTTACACACTAGAGCCGTGGCTGATGACACCCCTCAGAAATGCACACACACCTGTACAACAACACCATAATGAGGCACACGCACAGACCAGACTTATAACATACCGTGTGTTTGGGATGCTCAAGTCACGGTTCTGGTGTCTGGACACATTCGGTGGAGCCTTGCAATACTCACCAACTACATGTACCCAAATTGTTATGGTATGTGCCATGTTACACAATATGATCCTGTGGAAACAGCTGCAGCAGGAACAGCACAGGGCAGGGTCACACAGCCCCCCACCAATGCCAAGGCCTGCACAGGCACAGAGTGTCTCAGAGGAGGAACAACCTGAGCCTGCTCCAGTAGGCAGATGGAGGCATGTCCAGTATTATGAGGCCATAGCAAAGAGACAACGTATAGCACATACACTGACACAGTAGGGACTTAGGGAATTACACCTCTCTCTGACTTGCACATACAGTAAAAGGGATGACAAACATGACACTACCTGTGCCCAACCATGTATAGGGAGTGTACTATGTGCATCCAACATAGGCAGACCTCAAGCACCTTCCGCAATCCTGGAGCACCCACAAGATAAGTCAATCAACCTACCAATTGCCAAATGGAGTAGAATGTGTCGTTACCTGTATCTATGGTATGGATGTGATCATGCAAGGGAATTGGGTGGCTGAATGTTATGGCAGCAGAAAGTAGACACCCATAGTGGCACCATGATATCTGTAACACATACTAGAGTTACTATAGCAGCCAGTACTACACAAGGTGACACAACCCACTGCAGGAAATGTGCTGGGTGACATGTGTGTGCATATGACTCACACATGCCAGTCAGGGAGGTTCACATACCCAACAACAGTCTCAGCCAGCAGGACAGGTGTAGACAAACCCAAGCAGAGCCTGTGCTATTGCCTCTGAATAATGCCTATGGGCAACATCCCCCCCAGGCCTACACAGACAGACTACAGCAGGTCAGGCCATGGGATGTTAGTTCTGAAGGGTAGGAAGTCAGACACTAATATGTAGGGCAACCAAAGCTAAGATCTGTAGTACACTGGTATGCCTTTACTCAGCATAATAGGCAAGAATACAGAATGAAATGGAGTTCCTGACATACCAGTACAGTCGTAGCAAATGTGTACAAGTATCAGGTGTGCCACCCCATCCTGTGTAGTAATTTAATAACAGTCAGCTGTGCCCCCCAAATCCTGTGTAGAAATGTAGAAATAGTCAGGTGTGCCCCCCATCCTACATAGTAATGTAATAACAGGCAGGTGTGCCCCCCAATCCTGTGTAGAAATGTAGAAATAGTCAGGTGTGCCCCCCCCATCCTACGTAGAAATGTAGTAACAGTCAGGTGTGCCCCCCATTCCTGTGTAGAAATGTAGAAATAGTCTGGTGTGCCCCCCATCCTATACAGAAATTGTAGTAGCAGTCAATGCCAAATGATCGACAGATACTCTGCAAAAACAGCATGCTACCTGTAGGTACACAACACAAAGGTCAGCACTGCAGTACAAACTACCTGGACTCTATCCACACATTCAATACAGACGGGCATACTGGGCATGCTCACACACTTAAACACATGAAGGCCATGTCTGCAAACACCAGTGGACCAGACATATCTGGCAGTCGCAGATGTTAGTACAGACACTCCTCAGTATGCACCACTCATGCTTTGCACACATAGTGCATAGGAATACAGACATATATGTAAGGACAGCACACTATAATAAGCCAAAGGTAGACATACATAGATGTGTGGAAGAGGATGACTGTGACAAGAAGCCATCCAGGCCTATCCCACCCAGCACACAGCCACAGGGTTACAACCACATGAGGTTCAGATGTCACTCACTGCAGATACTAGCCACCGGTATCTGTCAGCATTACAGACTATGTGGTGCACGTGCTAGCTGTGCAACATGGCTGTACAAGGAAGTAGTCATCTAGCAGCTGTATACATGTACCTGTGAAATATGACCCTGTGTGTGCCCGCATGTGGTGTGTCAACCTCTAGATAAATGGGTTATGGACCATGCACACACACTGCCCTCCCCATATCCCTACTATGACAAGCCTGCTGAGGTCATCCACTGTAAAATACTCCTTGGGAGAGTTGCAGCCCAGTAATCTCCGTGGCACATCCCATAGCTGCATACTGCTGTAGTGTGATAATCTAGTTAGGTAGGAGTTCCAATCCTAGACATGGCAACTGTGTGTGTTTGTGTGTGTGTCTGTCTGTCTCTGTCTGTGTAGAGAACAATGTTTTTTAGGGTTGTCACACTCCCTACAATTGAAATGCTCTACTTTGGTAAGGCTGCTGATGTCATCCACCTAGAAATACATCTCTGGGAAGGTTTATCCCAGTAATCTCCATAGTGGATGCCATAACTGCATACAGCTGTAGTGTGATAAAATAATTAGGTAAGAGTTCTAATCCCAGACTTGGCAAGTGTGTGTGTGTGTGTGTGTGTGTGTGTGTGTGTGTGTGTGTGTGTGTGTGTGTGTGTGTGTGTGTGTGTGTGTGTGTGTGTCTGTGTAGAGAGCAATGCTTTGTAGGGTAGTCACACTCCCTACAATTCAAATGCTCTACTTTGGCAAGGCTGCTGATGTCATCCACCTAGAAATACACCGTTGGAAAGGTTGTAGCCCAGTAATCTCCGTAGTGCATCCTATAACTGTGTACTGCTGTAGTGTGATACATTAGTTAGGTAGGAGTTGTAATCCCAGACTTGACAAGTGTGTGTGTGTCTGTCTGACTCTGTGTAGAGAGCAATGCTTTTTAGGGTAGTCACACTCCCTGCAATTCAAATGCTCTACTTTGGCAAGGCTGCTGATGTTATCCACCTAGAATACACCTCTGGGAAGGTTGTAGCCCAGTAATCTCCATACAGCATGCCATAATTGCATACTACTGTAGTGTGATATACAACTCTGGTAGGGTTCTATTCCCACCCATGGCAGTTCTGGATGTTTTGTGTGTGTTTCAATGTCTGTGTAGGGAGCAATGAATTTTAGGCTAGTCACACTCAATACATTTCAAATGCCCTTCTTTGGCAATCCTGCTGATGTCATTCATTGTGAAATACACCTTTGGGGAAGGGGATTCCAGCCATCCCTGTGGTGCGTCCTATAACAGCATCATGCTGTAGTGTGATATAGACCTCTGTTAGGGGTTCTATACCCACACATGTTGGTGCTGGATGTTTTGTGTGTGTTTCAATGTCTGTGTAGGGAGCAGTGCATTGTAGCCTAGCCACACTCACTACAATTCAAATGTCCTACTTTGGCAATCCTGCTGATGTCATTAATTGTGAAATATGCCTTTGGGGAAGGAGTACTCCTGGGCAAGAATTACTCCAGTAATCCCCATGGTGCGTCCTATAACAGCTTCATGCTGCAGTGTGATATATACCTCTGTTAGGGGTTCTATAACCATACATGTTGGTTGTGGATGTTTTGTGTGTGTTTCAATCTCTGTGTAGAGAGCAATGCATTTTAGCCTAGCTACACTCACTACAATTCAAATGCCCTACTTTGGCAATCCTGCTGGTGTCATTCATTGTGAAATACACCTTTGGGGAAGGAGTACGCCAGTAATCTCCAATACCAGACATGACAAGTGTGTGTGTGTGTGTGTGTGTGTGTGTGTGTGTGTGTGTGTGTGTGTGTGTGTGTGTGCTTGTCTGTGTGTTTGTAACTCATATCCTGTGTGGAGGTGGTTGCGAGTGTGTAACAACTGGGCCCAATGTGGTGCAGGTTTTGCAAATTTCTTATATGGTGACCCTAGTATATATCACAATGTCCACCATTCAGGGATAACAGATGTGAAATAGCCGAGAGGCTGGGGTGCAAATCCATACCCATACGTGTGACATCAAGGCCAGGCAAACAAAGTTAGCAACCCCAGTATTACCCAGAGAACACTCTCAACCTATGTCACATACACACACACACACACACACACACACACACACACCCACACACACCCACACACACACACACACACACACACACACACACACACACACACACACACACACACACACACACACACACACACACACACACACACACATACACACACTTGCCTAGGCAACAGCCACTGTGTTGGTAGTACACTGCATATTGCCCACTGATAGTAACTATGGAGTGGTTGCAGTGGGCTACAGAGAGCATGGCACCCTATCCATCTGTCCAATAGGCACATACATGTAGACAGTGCACCTTCCCCATGTTCCACAATGGACACCTGCAACACCTGTTGTTTCATCAAATGTGACCTATAAAGGACATGCCATGCCTGAAAACATGCCCTGTATGGACAGATGCCACTGACACCAGGGAATTCCATTAGCATGCTATCAATGTAGGTGCAGGGTAAACCTGATGTTCATTACCAGTTCTCACCACATGAGGCCAGGACTGGCACATCTGATGATAATCTGTGTACACAACATGGGCCAGACACCCCTGGTACAGTTCCACATGTCACTGTACATGCATGTGAGAGGTATGCACATCCCAGCCACTGTCCATTTCATGGACTAAGGAACACAAACATGGCAAGCAATGCACAGCACTGGCCACATGCAAAAGTCACCCAGGTGACTGGATGGTGAATACAATACCCACCTGTGTGGGCAAATCCAGAAACTACTCCCCTGAGCCACAATGCAGACCATTTTTATTTGGCTGATGCCAAGGTATACCCATCACCTAGCCTTGTATAGCCATCCGGCACAGTCGACCACCAAACACCCATGAAGAAATGCACCCATGCATGTCAGTACTGGCATCCTGTGTGTGTGTGTATTGTATGATGCGTATGATCACATTCACACTCACTACAACCCCCATTGGCATAAGGAAGCATGCTGTCTGATGTCAGACACCTCCCCATACCCTTTGCCCATATAACCTCTGTATGACCCCTGTGGTGCATGTGATACCTGCACAGTAATGTGTTGTGGCAATCTCACTAGTGATGAGTTGTATTTCTGGCCCTGCCAAGTGTGTCAGTGTATGTGCATCCCTGTGAGAGTGTGGCTGTGTTGACGATGGCACCTGTTCATGCGGACGGGCACATGTACTGCACCTACTGTATAGCTACCATATCCCTGTTGCAGATATCACTCACCACCACATATACATTCTGAGGGCTCCTCAACATGTAACCTATGTAGCGCATCCAATAACTGCATAGAAATGAGATAGCACTACATAGTCATCAGGGGTTTGATACCCTGTGCTGGTAGGTGTGTGACCCAAACATGCTTAGGTTTTACTCTCCCACCCCTCCCTGACTTGTCTTTGCCTCTGTCTGCCTCTCTCATTCCCTCTCTGGTGGATGTGGAAACCTACACCTGCTTTGCTTAGGCAGCAGCATGTGTATTTTAAGTGATGCTCATGATCAGCTGATGGCCTCTGCATGAATTGCAGCCCTTCCCTAGCTGATTGCATGTGGAACAGTTGTTGTAACATTCCCATAGCCAATTGCATAGAAACACACTCCAATATCTAGGAACATCATGTTGATGCTGGGCCTTTCCATTCACTGTGAGGAGGAGCTTGATCTGTTGTTTGATAAACAGCATCTCAGATGGATTGGGGATTTACCTGATTTGCCTGACCTGACTACAGACCGTAAGTGCTGCAATACTGCTTTTGGAGTAATGTTGGTTTAACAGGGTGTATGTGGATATGGCTGTCCTACATGTTTTAATACCTGCCATGTCAGTACTATGTTTATGAGGAATCCCCATCTGTAGGGTCATCTGCAGACTGAGCACTGTGTGATGCCTTTGGTTTCATGTGTTACCTACAGAGCACCTATCTGTGAACTGCAGAAGGTAGTGTGAGGATTGCAGTCTGTAGATGGTGAAAGCCGTGACAGTTACTGACTTCATATCCTTCGTAGGACATATGTTGCAACAAACCCTGTTACAACAGTAAATGTATGAGGTTATCACAGCAACATGTCAGTATTGGCCCTGTGCATGTGCTTCCAGCCACATGTCTGTCAACCTTTGTACATATTTCATTCATTAAGAGGTGCATAAGTGCTGTACACCATAATTAGTGACATCATATCTGATAAGCCAGTGAGATATCAGACTGCTACACATGTTATGTACAGTAGGGCTTATATTTGATGACATAACCTGGACATTCTGTGGCTGTGTGTACAGTACTGAGGTCTATGTACTTATGGCGAATGTTGATAGTGTGTGTATTATTAATATGTACTTTGGTCTGTGTACAGACTGCGGTAGAGATCATTGTTCTTGGTCCCGTCCTATCTGATGTTACATGCTGCTCCAATGTATGTTATCATATCAGCTTACATGTTTGTAGGGCCATACACACATGTCCCATACCACAGACAGGCATCAGACCACACTGTGTAATGTCCCAGTTTATGTAGGGTTAGTGTGTGAGTGGCACATATGAGGATGGTGTTGAACAGATAGTACATATACTTCAATATTATGCTAGCTTACCATATGTGTCTGTGGCTGTGTTCACATTGGATGGGGTTATGCACTTTCATACAGGTGTATCTTACCCTGTGCTGTGACATGCCTGTAGAGCCTGCTATATATGCAGGTACATGTACATTCCTCCATATGAACTGTAGGCCAGTGTTGAGACAGTCTGACTGTAGCCTGCACAGTGCTTTGTTACATGCCTAGCAGCTTAGTGTACTTAACCAGTGAGATGTCATATCCAGATACTTGCCAGATGTACTGCTGCTCGGCCTCCCTTAACAATCATGTATGTCAGACAGAGCAGTGGGATGCTGTACAGATGTATGTCAATATCTAGTGGGTAGTATGTGGCCATGGCACCTCTGTACCAGTGGTTAGTATGTGTCAGGACAGACATGGGTGTATAAATGCATAACCTATGGGGGCAAATGTATACCAGTTGTTACGTGTTATACCCATCTACATGGCTGTTAACATCCGCATTGTCAGGCTTGGTCCACATGTTTTGCACTAAGGGGTTATGTGTATACCTCTGGCTGTCCAGAGTGTGTCAGAATGTCCACATATATTGGCCAATATCTCTGCTGTAGTCCACAAGAGCATTACATGCTAGCAGCAGTACTGTACTATGATGTCCTTAGGATGTCTGTCAGTAGCCAATGGCGCACATGTGAAAAGCAGATGTGACCTCACACACACACCATGTCTGTGAAGACAATCCCTATTACAGTAGCAATAGTCTACTAATATACCTGCTATACATACCTGACATCCCCCTGCACTACGAAATCGGGACTATAGGGGCTGGGGTAGGGCTACACTCCATGTTCAGGATATATGGTGAAAATATATGTACATATAATTATCCAGATATCTATATAGATATATATGCATATACATATTGACATACATAAATGGGTATGTATATTTACATAGACAAACATATACACACCCAGATATATACATATACAGAGCAATATATGTCTACACATATACAGATAGTGATGCATATGCACATATATGTATGGTTATCTACATATATATTGGCAGTAGTAGGTATATCAGAATAGATATGTATGCACATATAGTTATAGATATCTACATATATACCAACATAACTAGGCATATATGTACACATAGGATGTGCATACATATATAGCTATATAGACATATATCTATATATACATATATGTATATCTATATATACACATATCTATATATACATATATGTATATATATATATATATATATATATATATATATATATATATATATATATATATGTATGTATGTACATACGAAGAGATGTACACTTGGCCATATATGTGTGTGCAGACATATGTATGAGTATACATGCATATGTACATGTAGACATATATAGACCTATTATACGTATACAACCATATTCTTGTCATGATTAAATGTCACTGTTGTGTATACTCTTCCATATGTATCTCACCGTATGTATCTGCTATGTGCACATTATGATAGAACAACATATGTGATGCAACTGTCATAGTAATAACAAGGACTACACAAATTAGGAGCTACAGGGAAATGTTCAATACTACTCAATATGTGTATTGACAGCTATATCGGTAAAGCAACAGCAGTCTTCACAGTGGTCATGGCGTAGTGGTTAAGTGTTGTGACTCCAGTGTAAAGGGTCCTGGGTTCAAAACCTGCAAGGGCTGTTCATTTTGTTGCTAGGCAGAACAAGGGCTGTCAGATACAGGGTGGTTAAGGCAGTTTTGAGAAGCTTTAAGCATGTTTGCACTGGTTTGAGTGAAGCTAAACAGTGCTAAGCTATGGGAAAACACACGGGCACTTTCACAGTATAGGCAGTGCTTACCAGTGTGCAAATCAGCTTAGCTGTTATATTGCAACAATGTTGATACTTGCTAAGCATAGCTTAGCTCTGGTAAACAGGACACACCACCCAGTCTGATAACCTGTAATAAGTGTATGTGATGCCATGTACAACACATGCACCTATGTGCTGTCATTACAGTAGCAAGGGGTGTGAGTGCCATGTGTGGGACACAGACATATATGAGGCCTGTACAGCACTGTTATCCATGTGAATGTGTTACATACAGGTGTGGTAGCCTAGGCTATGTGCTGTCACACTGGCATGTAGTGTATCATGGCAGTAGTACTGTTGACAGGGCTAACCCAGACAAAAGCAGAGTGTTTAATGTAGTACTGACAACAGGCACACCTGCAAGTATGGCTGGACACCAAAGCCTCCCTTTTGTATTCCTGGTGTGTGAGCTGTGTCACAGTATATACCCCTTACTGGGTAATGATCCATTATGTGGAATGTAACTGTAGACTACCGTCTGTACAGCACATGTTAGTGAGGGCATCCAACATGTACTTATGGCATACATATTGTTGTCAGATGTCTGTCAGTGCACTCATGCTACTGCATAGCTACTTGCCAAGCTGATGACTGTCAGTCCCTGTACAGATGTGCAGATGGCAGGTATCCAGCTGGGACATGTACAGACAACCTAAGCTTGATTGACACTGACATGTCTGCCCAGCTGTGTAAGAAGTGACACATATAGGAGATGTCACCCTGTATGCACCACATGCCACAGGTACCTCCACTACACTAACACAGTCAACAGACCATGCATGTGTACAGGTCTCTGTCACAGACACTAACCATGTGTTGTAATGCATGTTGCATACATGTCACCTTGATCACCTCAGTGGCCATGTACAGGAGGCACCTGGAGGATTGGCTGATGCATGTCATTCTCACCCTGAGGGTCATGACAGTAGTGCCTGTTGGTATTTTGCCAGCTGCCACCTCAGGTGGCAAGATAACACTGTACACACAACTCCTACACATCCCACCTCCACTTGTACAATAGCTAGGCACACAGCTATGGCCACCTGCAGGGATGCACCCCTATACTGACACATGTGTATGTGTGCATGACTGAGTATATCAGTGTCTGTGTGTTACCACACCTGTACATGGGAATTCCATGAGGGTCTTCACAACCAATGCAACACCCATTGCCATAGTCAGTTGTGGCTGCTGCTGTATGGGACATTACATGTTCCCTGTTAAGCTCCCCCACATACTGGCTACTTGAGCCTTGCAGTACCAGCAAAACAGTGTTTTACAAATGAGGTGATAGGCATGGGATACCCATTGCATTCTAGCATGTGTGCATAGTTGTGCATGTCCGTATATCTGTAGGGTACAGCATTCCAAGGCCACATAAACCTATGACAATACACATTATCACACAGTAGTCCAGATAGTGTTGTTGCTGCCCAAAAGGTGAGGCATGACAATGCAGCACCCTACTATGTATGTGGCTTGTCCATGAGATGCATATCCCTGTAGTACCAATGTTGGGGTATACTATGGTTTGTATCACAGTCATGGTCAATGTGTGATGGTGGGTATGGCAGAGTATCATCATGGGTTTCATGGAGTACAATATCCAGTGGTGTATGTGACTGCTGTGTACATTGTTATTACGCCAAGGTACACCCGGCATATGTCCCATGTAACATGTTATGGTTACCACTGTCACCATCAATCATACAGGTAACTGTTACCACAACCCATGCCAGTTATGCATGTGATGTGTGCAGCCTACCTGTAACACATGGTATCTCAAATGTGTGTGTGGCTGTTATGTGTCTGTAAATGTGTATATGATGTTACGCAACACTACATATTGTCCAAATACACCAATTACACCCCCCATTAGCATATTGTACATGTTGGGGGATGTTCTGCATGTAATATGTCACCTGGGACACACCTCACACTAAACACTGTGTGGTGTGTGCAGTCTAAGCCACACACTTCAGTAAAACTACATAGCTAGGTAGGGGCCAGTCCCAGTGTTGCCAAATAACAGTGTGTGTGTATGTGGATGGGTCTACATCAGGTTGCAGGGTATACATGCCTCAGCAGGCCATCTGTCCATGTGGAACAGGCAATAACCAGTTTACTAACCTGTGAAATTTGTTCAACTGTACCCCAGATATGTCACAGCCATGGTGTCACCACAGTGACATACCCCGTTGTGGAATATGACTGCAGACCATCCTCATGCTGACACATGAACACCTACAACACATATGGATAGCATTATAGAGACCACAATCAACCAGTGTTACTAACAGCAATAAGGAATCATTGCTGAATGGCTACACTACCTGTCAAATATGCCTTACACTCTACCACCTACAACATGTTACACAGCAGTACTGTGGTACTCTGTGGTACAGTCACTGTGTGCATCACAACCATATCAGCCTGTCCCTGCATTGATGTTATAGATGACAAGGTTGTGGCACAGGTATCATCATATGCACAGGGCATCCTCGTGCTGACACATGTACACTTACAACACAAATGGATAACATTATAGAGACCACAACCAACCAGTGTTACTAACAGCTATAAGGCATCATTGCTGGATGGTTACACTACCTGCCAAATATGCCTTACACTCTACTCCCTACAACATGTTACACTGCAGTACTGTGGTACACTGTGGTACAGTCACTGTGTGCATCAGGATCATATCAGCCTGTCCCTGCATTGATGGTATGGATGACAGGGATGTGCACAGGTATCATCATATGCACAGGGTGTGATGTTGGTTTGCCAGAGGCTGAGGGTGGGCCATACATTTGACACTATGTGTGTGGGTGAGAGGTGTACTGTTTGAGCTGGGTGAGGTGATATGCTGTGTGTAGGTATGGGGTTGCCCTAGGTGTGTTTGCATAGTGTGCAGGTATGCATGCACACAGTTCTGCCATGGGGCTGCCCTACACAGGTGTTTATGGACAGCTGCAGACCATACCTGGCAGGGTGTGCAGTTCGCTGCCTCTAGCCATGGACATGTGGACTGTGCCTGCCAGGGGTTCCACGGGCACATCCAGGTACAGGCCTCAATATGCTACTCCCACCTGCTGATGACATTTGTCTGCTGGTACCAGGTCCCTCCTGGGACTGGCCAGGACCACGTGCATGTGGCCTGCTCTGGTGTGGACAGCACACCCCCTGCACTGCCAGGGCTGCTACTGCCAGTATGGAAGCCCCCTTGCAGTCCTAGTATGTCCACATTGACTTCCATCTGTTGGTGTTGCTGGCCCAGATCCATGTGAGCATCGCCACATCCCCACCACACATTGAAGCACGGACACACCACGGCCAATGAGGACCATCATTTCATCATGCCATCTATCATTGTGCTCGGTATAAGCACAGATGGCACCCGACAGTTCACGGAGGTTGTCACTTACAGATGCGAGAGCAGCTGTTTGCATCCTCAGGATCAGTCTGGTGTAATGTTCGATATGTCCCTGTGCCACCATTACAGCCTGAAACATGCACCTGCTGGTATCAGCTTTGTTGACTATGCCAGGGGCATGATGTCCAGCAGCCCTACCATGAGCACCCTGGGACATCCACCTATGTGGTGCCCTGACGGCCATCCAGCTATGCCTGCTGTGACCGGACACAGTAGGCATGGTTACCACACTTCCCTGTGCACTGCCACCAAATGCCAGCTGTTCCTCCACTATGGGCACTGGTGATGGGGCATGTGTAGGCATTGAAACTGTGTGCAGGGTTGGGATGGCTAAAAGGGGATGTCAAATGTTGGTGCAGTGTCAGCCCCTGACAACCCCACCTGTGCCTCAACAGTACTATCATCATATTTGGTGTCTGTATGGACACCAACATCAGATTGCATGCAGGGGGGACCCTGACCCACCTCGCCACACACTTCAGTAAAACTACATAGCTAGGTAGGGGCTAGTCCCAGTGTTGCCAAGTAACAGTGTGTGTATATGTGGATGGGTCTACATCAGGTTGCTGGGTATACATGCCTCAGCAGGCCACCTGTCCATGGGGCACAGGCAATAACCAGTTTACTAACCTGTGAAATTTGTTCAACTGTACCCCAGATATGTCACAGCCATGGTGTCACCACAGTGACATACCCCGTTGTGGAATATGACTGCAGACCATCCTCATGCTGACACATGTACACCTACAACACATATGGATAACATTATAGAGACCACAATCAACCAGTGTTACTAACAGCAATAAGGCATCATTGCTGGATGGCTACACTACCTGCCAAATATGCCTTATACTCTACCCCCTACAACATGTTACACAGCAGTACTGTGGTACACTGTGGTACAGTCACTGTGTGCATCACAACCATATCAGCCTCTCCCTGCATTGATGTTATGGATGACAAGGATGTGGCACAGGTATCATCATATGCACAGGGCATCCTCGTGCTGACACATGTACACTTAAAACACAAATGGATAACATTATAGAGACCACAACAAACCAGTGTTACTAACAGCTATAAGGCATCATTGCTGGACAGTTGCACTACCTGCCAAATATACCTTACACTCTACTCCCTACAACATGTTACACTGCAGTACTGTGGTACACTGTGGTACAGTCACTGTGTGTATCAGGACCATATCAGCCTGTCCCTGCATTGATGGTATGGATGACAGGGATGTGCACAAGTATCATCATATGCACAGGGTGTGATGCTGGTTTGCCAGAGGCTGAGGGTGGGCCATACATTTGACACTATGTGTGTTGGTGAGAGGTGTACTTTTTGAGCTGGGTGAGGTGATATGTTGTGTGTAGGTATGGAGTTGCCCTAGTTGTGTTTGCATAGTGTGCAGGTATGCATGCACACAGTTCTGCCATGGGGCTGCCCTACACAGGTATTTATGGACAGCTGCAGACCATACCTGGCAGGGTGTGAAGTTCACTCCCTCTGGCTATGGACACGTGGACTGTGCCTGCCAGCGGTTCTACGGGCACATCCAGGTACAGGCCTCAATATGCTACTTCCACCTGCTGATGACATTTGTCTGCTGGTACCAGGTCCCTCCTGGGACTGGCCAGGACCACGTGCATGTGGCCTGCTGTGGTGTGGACAGCACACCCCCTGCACTGCCAGGGCTGCTACTGCCAGTATGGAAGCCCCCTTGGTGTCCTAGCATGTCCACATTGACTTCCATCTGTTGGTGTTGCTGGCCCAGATCCGTGTGAGCATCACCACATCCCCACCACACGTTGAAGCATGGACACACCACGGCAAATGAGGACCATCATCTCATCATGCCATCTATCCTTGTGCTCGGTATAAGCTCAGATGGCACCCGACAGTTCACGGAGGTTGTCACTTACAGATGCGAGAGCAGCTGTTTGCATCCTCAGGATCAGTCTGGTGTAATGTTCAATATGTGCCTACGCCACCATTACAGCCTGAAACATGCGCCTGCTGGTACCAGCTTTGTTGACTATGCCAGGGGCATGATGTCCAGCAGCCCTGCCATTAGCACCCTGGGACATCCACCTATGTGGTGCCCTTCCGGCCATCCAGCTATGCCTGCTGTGACCGGACACAGTAGGCATGGTTACCACACTTCCCTGTGCACTGCCACCAAATGCCAGCTGTTCCTCCACTATGGGCACTAGTGATGGGGTATGTGTAGGCATTGAAACTGTGTGCAGGGTTGGGGTGGCTAAAAGGGGGATGTCAAATGTTGGTGCAGTGTCAGCCCCTGACAACCCCACCTGTGCCTCAACTGTGCTATCATCATATTTGGTGTCTGTATGGACACCAATATCAGATTGCATGCAGGAGGGACCCTGACCCACCTCGCCACACACTTCAGTAAAACTACATAGCTAGGTAGGGGCTAGTTCCAGTGTTGCCAAGTAACAGTGTGTGTATATGTGGATGGGTCTACATCAGGTTGCTGGGTATACATGTCTCAGCAGGCCACCTGTCCATGGTGCACAGGCAATAACCAGTTTACTAACCTGTGAAATTTGTTCAACTGTACCCCAGATATGTCACAGCCATGGTGTCACCACAGTGACATACCCGTTGTGGAATATGACTGCAGACCATCCTCGTGCTGACCCATGTACACCTTCAACACATATGGATAACATTATAGAGACCACAATCAACCAGTGTTACTAACAGCAATAAGGCATCATTGCTGGATGGCTACACTACCTGCCAAATATGCCTTATACTCTACCCCTACAACATGTTACACAGCAGTACTGTGGTACACTGTGGTACAGTCACTGTGTGCATCACAACCATATCAGCCTCTCCCTGCATTGATGTTATGGATGACAAGGATGTGGCACAGGTATCATCATATGCACTGGGCATCCTCGTGCTGACACATGTACACTTACAACACAAATGGATAACATTATAGAGACCACAACCAACCAGTGTTACTAACAGCTATAAGGCATCATTGCTGGACGGTTACACTACCTGCCAAATATGCCTTACACTCTACTCCCTACAACATGTTACACTGCAGTACTGTGGTACACTGTGGTACAGTCACTGTGTGCATCAGGATCATATCAGCCTGTCCCTGCATTGATGGTATGGATGACAGGGATGCGCACAGGTATCATCATATGCACAGGGTGTGATGCTGGTTTGCCAGAGGCTGAGGGTGGGCCATACATTTGACACTATGTGTGTGGGTGAGAGGTGTACTGTTTGAGCTGGGTGAGGTGATATGTTGTGTGTAGGTATGGGGTTGCCCTAGGTGTGTTTGCATAGTGTGCAGGTATGCATGCACACAGTTCTGCCATGGGGCTGCCCTACACAGATGTTTATGGACAGCTGCAGACCATACCTGGCAGGGTGTGCAGTTCGCTGCCTCTAGCCATGGACATGTGGACTGTGCCTGCCAGGGGTTCCACGGGCACATCCAGTTACAGGCCTCAATATGCTACTCCCACCTGCTGATGACATTTGTCTGCTGGTACCAAGTCCCTCCTGGGACTGGCCAGGACCATGTGCATGTGGCCTGCTCTGGTGTGGACAGCACACTCCCTGCACTGCCAGGGCTGCTACTGCCAGTATGGAAGCCCCCTTGTTGTCCTAGCATGTCCACATTGACTTCCATCTGTTGGTGTTGCTGGCCCAGATCCATGTGAGCATCGCCACATCCCCACCACACATTAAAGCACGGACACAACACGGCCAATGAGGACCATCATTTCATCATGCCATCTATCCTTGTGCTCGGTATAAGCACAGATGGCACCCGGCAGTTCACGGAGGTTGTCACATACAGATGCGAGAGCAGCTGTTTGCATCCTCAGGATCAGTCTGGTGTAATGTTCGATATGTCCCTGCGCCACCATTACAGCCTGAAACATGCACCTGCTGGTATCAGCTTTGTTGACTATGCCAGGGGCATGATGTCCAGCAGCCCTACCATGAGCACCCTGGGACAACCACCTATGTGGTGCCCTGACGGCCATCCAGCTATGCCTGCTGTGACCGGACACAGTAGGCATGGTTACCACACTTCCCTGTGTACTGCCACCAAATGCCAGCTGTTCCTCCACTATGGGCACTGGTGATGGGGTATGTGTAGGCATTGAAACTGTGTGGAGGGTTGGGGTGGCTAAAAGGGCATGTCAAATGTTGGTGCAGTGTCAGCCCCTGACAACCCCACCTGTGCCTCAACAGTACTATCATCATATTTGGTGTCTGTATGGACACCAATATCAGATTGCATGCAGGAGGGACCCTGACCCACCTCGCCACACACTTCAGTAAAACTACATAGCTAGGTAGGGGCTAGTTCCAGTGTTGCCAAGTAACAGTGTGTGTATATGTGGATGGGTCTACATCAGGTTGCTGTGTATACATGTCTCAGCAGGCCACCTGTCCATGGTGCACAGGCAATAACCAGTTTACTAACCTGTGAAATTTGTTCAACTGTACCCCAGATATGTCACAGCCAAGGTGTCACCACAGTGACATACCCCGTTGTGGAATATGACTGCAGACCATCCTCGTGCTGACCCATGTACACCTTCAACACATATGGATAACATTATAGAGACCACAATCAACCAGTGTTACTAACAGCAATAAAGCATCATTGCTGGATGGCTACACTACCTGCCAAATATGCCTTATACTCTACCCCCTACAACATGTTACACAGCAGTACTGTGGTACACTGTGGTACAGTCACTGTGTGCATCACAACCATATCAGCCTCTCCCTGCATTGATGTTATGGATGACAAGGATGTGGCACAGGTATCATCATATGCACAGGGCATCCTCGTGCTGACACATGTACACTTACAACACAAATGGATAACATTATAGAGACCACAACCAACCAGTGTTACTAACAGCTATAAGGCATCATTGCTGGATGGTTACACTACCTGCCAAATATGCCTTACACTCTACTCCCTACAACATGTTACACTGCAGTACTGTGGTACACTGTGGTACAGTCACTGTGTGCATCAGGATCATATCAGCCTGTCCCTGCATTGATGGCATGGATGACAGGGATGTGCACAGGTATCATCATATGCAGAGGGTGTGATGTTGGTTTGCCAGAGGCTGAGGGTGGGCCATACATTTGACACTATGTGTGTGGGTGAGAGGTGTACTGTTTGAGCTGGGTGAGGTGATATGCTGTGTGTAGGTATGGGGTTGCCCTAGGTGTGTTTGCATAGTGTGCAGGTATGCATGCACACAGTTCTGCCATGGGGCTGCCCTACACAGATGTTTATGGACAGCTGCAGACCATACCTGGCAGGGTGTGCAGTTCGCTGCCTCTAGCCATGGACATGTGGACTGTGCCTGCCAGGGGTTCCACGGGCACATCCAGGTACAGGCCTCAATATGCTACTCCCACCTGCTGATGACATTTGTCTGCTGGTACCAGGTCCCTCCTGGGACTGGCCAGGACCACGTGCATGTGGCCTGCTCTGGTGTGGACAGCACACCCCCTGCACTGCCAGGGCTGCTACTGCCAGTATGGAAGCCCCCTTGCTGTCCTAGTATGTCCACATTGACTTCCATCTGTTGGTGTTGCTGGCCCAGATCCATGTGAGCATCGCCACATCCCCACCACACATTGAAGCACGGACACAACACGGCCAATGAGGACCATCATTTCATCATGCCATCTATCATTGTGCTCGGTATAAGCACAGATGGCACCCGACAGTTCACGGAGGTTGTCACATACAGATGCGAGAGCAGCTGTTTGCATCCTCAGGATCAGTCTGGTGTAATGTTCGATATGTCCCTGTGCCACCATTACAGCCTGAAACATGCACCTGCTGGTATCAGCTTTGTTGACTATGCCAGGGGCATGATGTCCAGCAGCCCTACCATGAGCACCCTGGGACATCCACCTATGTGGTGCCCTGACGGCCATCCAGCTATGCCTGCTGTGACCGGACACAGTAGGCATGGTTACCACACTTCCCTGTGCACTGCCACCAAATGCCAGCTGTTCCTCCATTATGGGCACTGGTGATGGGGTATGTGTAGGCATTGAAACTGTGTGCAGGGTTGGGATGGCTAAAAGGGGATGTCAAATGTTGGTGCAGTGTCAGCCCCTGACAACCCCACCTGTGCCTCAACAGTACTATCATCATATTTGGTGTCTGTATGGACACCAACATCAGATTGCATGCAGGAGGGACCCTGACCCACCTCGCCACACACTTCAGTAAAACTACATAGCTAGGTAGGGGCTAGTCCCAGTGTTGCCAAGTAACAGTGTGTGTATATGTGGATGGGTCTACATCAGGTTGCTGGGTATACATGCCTCAGCAGGCCACCTGTCCATGGGGCACAGGCAATAACCAGTTTACTAACCTGTGAAATTTGTTCAACTGTACCCCAGATATGTCACAGCCATGGTGTCACCACAGTGACATACCCCGTTGTGGAATATGACTGCAGACCATCCTCATGCTGACACATGTACACCTACAACACATATGGATAACATTATAGAGACCACAATCAACCAGTGTTACTAACAGCAATAAGGCATCATTGCTGGATGGCTACACTACCTGCCAAATATGCCTTATACTCTACCCCCTACAACATGTTACACAGCAGTACTGTGGTACACTGTGGTACAGTCACTGTGTGCATCACAACCATATCAGCCTGTCCCTGCATTGATGTTATGGATGACAAGGATGTGGCACAGGTATCATCATATGCACAGGGCATCCTCGTGCTGACACATGTACACTTAAAACACAAATGGATAACATTATAGAGACCACAACAAACCAGTGTTACTAACAGCTATAAGGCATCATTGCTGGACGGTTGCACTACCTGCCAAATATACCTTACACTCTACTCCCTACAACATGTTACACTGCAGTACTGTGGTACACTGTGGTACAGTCACTGTGTGTATCAGGACCATATCAGCCTGTCCCTGCATTGATGGTATGGATGACAGGGATGTGCACAAGTATCATCATATGCACAGGGTGTGATGCTGGTTTGCCAGAGGCTGAGGGTGGGCCATACATTTGACACTATGTGTGTTGGTGAGAGGTGTACTTTTTGAGCTGGGTGAGGTGATATGTTGTGTGTAGGTATGGAGTTGCCCTAGTTGTGTTTGCATAGTGTGCAGGTATGCATGCACACAGTTCTGCCATGGGGCTGCCCTACACAGGTATTTATGGACAGCTGCAGACCATACCTGGCAGGGTGTGAAGTTCACTCCCTCTGGCTATGGACACGTGGACTGTGCCTGCCAGCGGTTCTACGGGCACATCCAGGTACAGGCCTCAATATGCTACTTCCACCTGCTGATGACATTTGTCTGCTGGTACCAGGTCCCTCCTGGGACTGGCCAGGACCACGTGCATGTGGCCTGCTGTGGTGTGGACAGCACACCCCCTGCACTGCCAGGGCTGCTACTGCCAGTATGGAAGCCCCCTTATTGTCCTAGCATGTCCACATTGACTTCCATCTGTTGGTGTTGCTGGCCCAGATCCGTGTGAGCATCACCACATCCCCACCACACGTTGAAGCATGGACACACCACGGCAAATGAGGACCATCTTCTCATCATGCCATCTATCCTTGTGCTCGGTATAAGCTCAGATGGCACCCGACAGTTCACGGAGGTTGTCACTTACAGATGCGAGAGCAGCTGTTTGCATCCTCAGGATCAGTCTGGTGTAATGTTCAATATGTGCCTACGCCACCATTACAGCCTGAAACATGCGCCTGCTGGTACCAGCTTTGTTGACTATGCCAGGGGCATGATGTCCAGCAGCCCTGCCATTAGCACCCTGGGACATCCACCTATGTGGTGCCCTTCCGGCCATCCAGCTATGCCTGCTGTGACCAGACACAGTAGGCATGGTTACCACACTTCCCTGTGCACTGCCACCAAATGCCAGCTGTTCCTCCACTATGGGCACTAGTGATGGGGTATGTGTAGGCATTGAAACTGTGTGCAGGGTTGGGGTGGCTAAAAGGGGGATGTCAAATGTTGGTGCAGTGTCAGCCCCTGACAACCCCACCTGTGCCTCAACTGTGCTATCATCATATTTGGTGTCTTTATGGACACCAATATCAGATTGCATGCAGGAGGGACCCTGACCCACCTCGCCACACACTTCAGTAAAACTACATAGCTAGGTAGGGGCTAGTTCCAGTGTTGCCAAGTAACAGTGTGTGTATATGTGGATGGGTCTACATCAGGTTGCTGGGTATACATGTCTCAGCAGGCCACCTGTCCATGGTGCACAGGCAATAACCAGTTTACTAACCTGTGAAATTTGTTCAACTGTACCCCAGATATGTCACAGCCATGGTGTCACCACAGTGACATACCCCGTTGTGGAATATGACTGCAGACCATCCTCGTGCTGACCCATGTACACCTTCAACACATATGGATAACATTATAGAGACCACAATCAACCAGTGTTACTAACAGCAATAAGGCATCATTGCTGGATGGCTACACTACCTGCCAAATATGCCTTATACTCTACCCCCTACAACATGTTACACAGCAGTACTGTGGTACACTGTGGTACAGTCACTGTGTGCATCACAACCATATCAGCCTCTCCCTGCATTGATGTTATGGATGACAAGGATGTGGCACAGGTATCATCATATGCACAGGGCATCCTCGTGCTGACACATGTACACTTACAACACAAATGGATAACATTATAGAGACCACAACCAACCAGTGTTACTAACAGCTATAAGGCATCATTGCTGGATGGTTACACTACCTGCCAAATATGCCTTACACTCTACTCCCTACAACATGTTACACTGCAGTACTGTGGTACACTGTGGTACAGTCACTGTGTGCATCAGGATCATATCAGCCTGTCCCTGCATTGATGGTATGGATGACAGGGATGCGCACAGGTATCATCATATGCACAGGGTGTGATGCTGGTTTGCCAGAGGCTGAGGGTGGGCCATACATTTGACACTATGTGTGTGGGTGAGAGGTGTACTGTTTGAGCTGGGTGAGGTGATATGTTGTGTGTAGGTATGGGGTTGCCCTAGGTGTGTTTGCATAGTGTGCAGGTATGCATGCACACAGTTCTGCCATGGGGCTGCCCTACACAGATGTTTATGGACAGCTGCAGACCATACCTGGCAGGGTGTGCAGTTCGCTGCCTCTAGCCATGGACATGTGGACTGTGCCTGCCAGGGGTTCCACGGGCACATCCAGGTACAGGCCTCAATATGCTACTCCCACCTGCTGATGACATTTGTCTGCTGGTACCAGGTCCCTCCTGGGACTGGCCAGGACCACGTGCATGTGGCCTGCTCTGGTGTGGACAGCACACTCCCTGCACTGCCAGGGCTGCTACTGCCAGTATGGAAGCCCCCTTGTTGTCCTAGCATGTCCACATTGACTTCCATCTGTTGGTGTTGCTGGCCCAGATCCATGTGAGCATCGCCACATCCCCACCACACATTAAAGCACGGACACAACACGGCCAATGAGGACCATCATTTCATCATGCCATCTATCCTTGTGCTCGGTATAAGCACAGATGGCACCCGGCAGTTCACGGAGGTTGTCACATACAGATGCGAGAGCAGCTGTTTGCATCCTCAGGATCAGTCTGGTGTAATGTTCGATATGTCCCTGTGCCACCATTACAGCCTGAAACATGCACCTGCTGGTATCAGCTTTGTTGACTATGCCAGGGGCATGATGTCCAGCAGCCCTACCATGAGCACCCTGGGACAACCACCTATGTGGTGCCCTGACGGCCATCCAGCTATGCCTGCTGTGACCGGACACAGTAGGCAAGGTTACCACACTTCCCTGTGTACTGCCACCAAATGCCAGCTGTTCCTCCACTATGGGCACTGGTGATGGGGTATGTGTAGGCATTGAAACTGTGTGGAGGGTTGGGGTGGCTAAAAGGGCATGTCAAATGTTGGTGCAGTGTCAGCCCCTGACAACCTCACCTGTGCCTCAACAGTACTATCATCATATTTGGTGTCTGTATGGACACCAATATCAGATTGCATGCAGGAGGGACCCTGACCCACCTCGCCACACACTTCAGTAAAACTACATAGCTAGGTAGGGGCTAGTTCCAGTGTTGCCAAGTAACAGTGTGTGTATATGTGGATGGGTCTACATCAGGTTGCTGTGTATACATGTCTCAGCAGGCCACCTGTCCATGGTGCACAGGCAATAACCAGTTTACTAACCTGTGAAATTTGTTCAACTGTACCCCAGATATGTCACAGCCAAGGTGTCACCACAGTGACATACCCGTTGTGGAATATGACTGCAGACCATCCTCGTGCTGACCCATGTACACCTTCAACACATATGGATAACATTATAGAGACCACAATCAACCAGTGTTACTAACAGCAATAAAGCATCATTGCTGGATGGCTACACTACCTGCCAAATATGCCTTATACTCTACCCCCTACAACATGTTACACTGCAGTACTGTGGTACACTGTGGTACAGTCACTGTGTGCATCACAACCATATCAGCCTCTCCCTGCATTGATGTTATGGATGACAAGGATGTGGCACAGGTATCATCATATGCACAGGGCATCCTCGTGCTGACACATGTACACTTACAACACAAATGGATAACATTATAGAGACCACAACCAACCAGTGTTACTAACAGCTATAAGGCATCATTGCTGGACGGTTACACTACCTGCCAAATATGCCTTACACTCTACTCCCTACAACATGTTACACTGCAGTACTGTGGTACACTGTGGTACAGTCACTGTGTGCATCAGGATCATATCAGCCTGTCCCTGCATTGATGGTATGGATGACAGGGATGTGCACAGGTATCATCATATGCACAGGGTGTGATGTTGGTTTGCCAGAGGCTGAGGGTGGGCCATACATTTGACACTATGTGTGTGGGTGAGAGGTGTACTGTTTGAGCTGGGTGAGGTGATATGTTGTGTGTAGGTATGGGGTTGCCCTAGGTGTGTTTGCATAGTGTGCAGGTATGCATGCACACAGTTCTGCCATGGGGCTGCCCTACACAGATGTTTATGGACAGCTGCAGACCATACCTGGCAGGGTGTGCAGTTCGCTGCCTCTAGCCATGGACATGTGGACTGTGCCTGCCAGGGGTTCCACGGGCACATCCAGGTACAGGCTTCAATATGCTACTCCCACCTGCTGATGACATTTGTCTGCTGGTACCAGGTCCCTCCTGGGACTGGCCAGGGCCACGTGCATGTGGCCTGCTCTGGTGTGGACAGCACACCCCCTGCACTGCCAGCACTGCTACTGCCAGTATGGAAGCCCCCTTGTTGTCCTAGCATGTCCACATTGACTTCCATCTGTTGGTGTTGCTGGCCCAGATCCATGTGAGCATCGCCACATCCCCACCACACATTGAAGCACGGACACAACACGGCCAATGAGGACCATCATTTCATCATGCCATCTATCCTTGTGCTCGGTATAAGCACAGATGGCACCCGGCAGTTCACGGAGGTTGTCACATACAGATGCGAGAGCAGCTGTTTGCATCCTCAGGATCAGTCTGGTGTAATGTTCGATATGTCCCTGCGCCACCATTACAGCCTGAAACATGCACCTGCTGGTATCAGCTTTGTTGACTATGCCAGGGGCATGATGTCCAGCAGCCCTACCATGAGCACCCTGGGACATCCACCTATGTGGTGCCCTGACGGCCATCCAGCTATGCCTGCTGTGACCGGACACAGTAGGCATGGTTACCACACTTCCCTGTGTACTGCCACCAAATGCCAGCTGTTCCTCCACTATGGGCACTGGTGATGGGGTATGTGTAGGCATTGAAACTGTGTGCAGGGTTGGGGTGGCTAAAAGGGGATGTCAAATGTTGGTGCAGTGTCAGCCCCTGACAACCCCACCTGTGCCTCAACAGTACTATCATCATATTTGGTGTCTGCATGGACACCAACATCAGATTGCATACAGGAGGGACCCTGACCCACCTCGCCACACACTTCAGTAAAACTACATAGCTAGGTAGGGGCTAGTCCCAGTGTTGCCAAGTAGCAGTGTGTGTATATTTGGATGGGTCTACATCAGGTTGCTGGGTATACATGCCTCAGCAGGCCACCTGTCCATGGGGCACAGGCAATAACCAGTTTTCTAACCTGTGAAATTTGTTCAACTGTACCCCAGATATGTCACAGCCATGGTGTCACCACAGTGACATACCCCGTTGTGGAATATGACTGCAGACCATCCTCATGCTGACACATGTACACCTACAACACATATGGATAACATTATAGAGACCACAATCAACCAGTGTTACTAACAGCAATAAGGCATCATTGCTGGATGGCTACACTACCTGCCAAATATGCCTTATACTCTACCCCCTACAACATGTTACACAGCAGTACTGTGGTACACTGTGGTACAGTCACTGTGTGCATCACAAGTATATCAGCCTGTCCCTGCATTGATGTTATGGATGACAAGGATGTGGCACAGGTATCATCATATGCACAGGGCATCCTCATGCTGACACATGTACACTTAAAACACAAATGGATAACATTATAGAGACCACAACAAACCAGTGTTACTAACAGCTATAAGGCATCATTGCTGGACAGTTGCACTACCTGCCAAATATACCTTACACTCTACTCCCTACAACATGTTACACTGCAGTACTGTGGTACACTGTGGTACAGTCCCTGTGTGTATCAGGACCATATCAGAGTGTCTCTGCATTGATGTTATGGATGACAGGGATGTGCACAAGTATCATCATATTCACAGGGTGTGATGCTGGTTTGCCAGAGGCTGAGGGTGGGCCATACATTTGACACTATGTATGTGGGTGAGAGGCGTACTGTTTGAGCTGGGTGAGGTGATATGTTGTGTGTAGGTATGAGGTTGCCCTAGTTGTGTTTGCATAGTGTGCAGGTATGCATGCATACAGTTCTGCCATGGGGCTGCCCTACACAGGTGTTTATGGACAGCTGCAGACCATACCTGGCAGGGTGTGCAGTTCGCTCCCTCTGGCCATGGACATGTGGACTGTGCCTGCCAGCAGTTCTATGGGCACATCCAGGTACAGGCCTCAATATGCTACTTCCACCTGCTGATGACATTTGTCTGCTGGTACCAGGTCCCTCCTGGGACTGGCCAGGACCACGTGCATGTGGCCTGCTGTGGTGTGGACAGCACACCCCGTGCACTGCCAGGGCTGCTACTGCCAGTATGGAAGCCCCCTTGGTGTCCTAGCATGTCCACATTGACTTCCATCTGTTGGTGTTGCTGACCCAGATCCGTGTGGGCATCGCCACATCCCCACCACACGTTGAAGCATGGACACACCACGGCCGATGAGGACCATCATCACATCATGCCATCTATCCTTGTGCTCGTTATAAGCTCAGATGGCACCCGACAGTTCACGGAGGTTGTCACTTTCAGATGCGAGAGCAGCTGTTTGCATCCTCAGGATCAGTCGGGTGTAATGTTCGATATGTGCCTGCGCCACCATTACAGCCTGAAACATGCTCCTCCTGGTACCAGCTTTGTTGACTATGCCAGGGGCATGATGTCCAGCAGCCCTACTATGAGCACCCTGGGACATCCACCTATGTGGTGCCCTGCCTGCCATCCAGCTATGCCTGCTGTGACTGGACACAGTAGGCATGGTTACCACACTTCCCTGTGCACTGCCACCAAATGCCAGCTGTTCCTCCACTATGGGCACTGGTGATGGGGTATGTGTAGGCACTGAAACTTTGTGCAGGGTTGGGTTGGCTAAAAGGGGGATGTCAAATGTTGGTGCAGTGTCAGCCCCTGACAACCCCAGCTGTGCCTCAACAGTACTATCATCATATTTGGTGTCTGTATGGAAACCAACATCAGATTGCATGCAGGAGGGACCCTGACCCACCTCGCCACCAGTGGGGGAAAACAATAAACATGCTTTAAAGCCTGTACAGCATTGCTTAACACACACACACACACACCTCTGTAATACCTACCTGTCCATGGCTTTACAGACAGTCCCACGTATATGTCCATGTGCTACCCCATCCTGCATCACACTTGTTAACATACACACATTGATACCACTCATTAACATCTTAGTCCTCTAAACGTCTACACAAGCGGCCACAACACAAGGCCTGTTCCTACTTTTCCTGTCTGATCTGTGTGTAATGGTTTTACATGGCCTCACTGCTGTCATTCGTTATGCACCCTCTGTATGCCCGGATATGCATGGCCCCTATATGTGTGGGCTACTATGTTGTATCCATAATATCTCACACTGGTGTGTCATGTGCATGTAATGCTCAGTACATGCCACATTTGCTGACCCTTCAGTCTATCGTGTGATAACTGTAATATCTGGATACACTCCCTGGTGTTGACTAGTACTTCCCCAATGCATCTGTAGAGCTGCATATGTGGGTTGTAAGCGACCTCTCTGCTGACTGCAATATTAAGGGTGTACCTGATGTCTACCTTCCCTCTGGATGCCTGTTCCATGCTACAGACCATAGTGTACTATTTTCTGTCCTGTGATTACACACATGACAGGTATTCCTGGTGTAACCAAAACAAAAGGCAGCAAGCAGTACATTCCAAGCCAATTTATTGTTAACACTTTTGTTCAAAAAAATACATGAACTTCTTCAGACAATGAAAACCCAAGATTCCACAGTTAAAATAAACCCATAAATTAAGATAATTACCGTAATAACAAGTTGTGATTAAGATAAGTCTAAAAATTTAAAGAAACAGCAATACTTATTCAAATGCATAAAACTATCATTTGTTAAAACACTTATTAGCTACAGCAAACTTAAAACCATTGTTTCCACTACTTATTTCACAATAGTTAATAATTGTAAGCAGGGCAAGATATTAAGTTAATATTCTATTCATAAAATGATAAATGAATTTAAGGTATATTCATATAAACCAAAAGTTAATATTCTATTCATAAAATGATAAATGAATTTAAGGTATATTCATATAAACCAAAATGAAAAAACAGTAAACAAAACCAACATAATAAATAAAACCAAGCCTTATCTTTGAAGGGCTTTCAGTTTTAGAATACATTTGATTGAACAATACTCCTTGAGTCCTGGTGGAATGTGTGCATGGGTTTTAATCTGTCAAATTAATTCTTGCTCTTTGAGTTTTAATTCCCAGGGACCCCCTCTAATATTTCTACCTATTTGTTGTAAAACTATGTAATAGAATTTAGGTGTAGGATATTCTATAATATGTCTTGCCAAAGCATTTGTAGTTTTACCCCTACTAATTTGATATTGATGCTCATAAATTCTTTGCTTAATCATTCTTTCAGTTTTACCTATATAATAGCTTTGGCATTGTTGGCATAAAGCAGCATATATTACTCCTCCAGCTTCACAATTAAACTTTGCATTTATAACATAGTTTTTATCACTCATAGAGACCTTATTGGCTACCATAATGTGTTGGCCCTGTTGACATCTGCCACATTTCCTCATATTCCAACTATTGGGGAATTTTGGGTTATTCCATTCTAGCAAATCTTTAAAACTGTGACCTCTTTTATAAGTAAAATGGAGTCTATCTCCCAATTTCTTACTAATATTATTGTCTTCCAATATTGTGGCCCAATTTTTATTTATAATGTTTTTAATCTCGTGTGTATCAATGGAAAAAGTGGTTAAAAATTTATTCTAAAGTCATAATTTTGGTTCGTCTTCCTCCTATAATCTTTCAAGGAAGAATTGATTGTTTGTTCCATATAGCCCTTGTTTAAGATAGGTTTAAAATAACCATTAGACCTTTTAGTAGAGACTTCACCATATACACGGTCAAAACGTTGCTCAGGGTAGCAGAAACATGGCTTTTAATGTGTTACATTCAAGCAGAAAGTCTGCTTCTGATGATACCATTCTGGCTGCCCTAACCAATTGGCCCTTTATAACTGCCCTTTTCTGGTGGTATGGGTGGCTACTGCTAAAATGTAGGAATGCATTTGAATACGTAGGTTTATTAAAAATAGTAGCCTTAAACCTATTATTGGGTCTATCTTTAGACAGTGAAACATCCAAGAAGTTAATGGAATTTATATTAAACTCAAAAGTAAATTTTAGAAAGTCTGTTAAACAAGTAATATTATCAATAAAAATATTAACTGTTTCCAAACTTCCTTTCCATATAAAAAACATGTCATCCTGATATCTGGTATACCACTTTACACTTTCCTTGAAAATAGGCTTTTGGAACAAAAAATGTAGCTCCCAATATGCCATGACTGAGTTTGCAAAACTACCCCCACATGGGGAGCCCATGGCTACCCCCGTTTTCTGAAGAAAATATTTGCTATCAAAAAGCATAAAATTATTACTCAAAATTAGATCCAATAAGGACGCAATTAGATTAATCTAATTTTGTTTTATGCCTTTCAAAAATAGCAATTCACAAACCCATTCAATACCAATATCTTGAGGTATGTCAGTATATAGGTCTTTAATATCAACCATCAAAAAATATATTCTCCATTAAATTCTAGAGAATTAATACATTCCAGGAAACCCCAAGAATCTTTACAGATCTGGGGTTCACTGACAATAAGTGGCTTCAATTTACTATCCACAAATTTGGTGCATTCATATGTAAAGGATCCCCTGTCATCCACAATTGGCCTAAAAGGAGGATCCATTATGTCTTTGTGGATTTTGGGAGACTCAAACAGTACGGATGTCAATGGTGCTGGCATGCATAAATAATTGAATGTATTTATGTCAACAGGATTTTCCAAAAAAAAGTCATTTAAACTTTCTTTGATTTTTCTATATGCACCATTTACTTCATTCAAACTGACCTCAGAATAACAATTGTTTGATAGAAAATGTAACATTTTGTTAATGTATTCCACCTCATCCATAAACATGAGGCCACCCCCTTTATCGAGCTTCATTACCCTAACATGGCATATTTTCAACAACTCAAGCAGTTCAAATTCATCAGCTGACATATTTTTCTTTACTTGTCTTTGTTGTTTTTTTGCCAGCAACGACCTTATGTTCATCTCACAAATATGTTAGAAAAATGCAAGAGTCTCATTAATTGGTGGATTAAATATACTTGATATACGGAGGTCATTGTGTATAGTAGACTCATTACCAAAAATAACAGCCAAGTTCATTTTGCGTATGTATAATTTTAAGCCAATAATTATCCTCACTACATTGGCTATCCTGTCAGGTATACAGGTTAGACTTTTTGCCAGTAAGTCTACTATTTCACTGTTAACACACATGGAGGAAAATTATATACTTTAAAGTCACCAGATGAATTAATAATAACTTCTGGTACCTTATTTATTTCTGGCGTGTAATGTGCCAGTCCATGTCCATGTACCGCATGGTCCCACAGGGAGATACAGTCATATGAACAGCCCACAATCACACATATGCATACATGGCCACCCACACACACACACATGCACACACACACACATGCTACATGCATCTACCTCCCTCAACTTCACCAGAGTGACCCTGCAGACAAACTAACTAACCAACAGGACGTACACACACACAAACACACACAAACACACACACACACACACACACACACACACACACACACACACACACACACACACACATACAGGTGAGGTTGCACAAAGATAGTATCCACAGTCCTCCTATTACCCATCTGCCAACATGCAGAACATATGGTACAGAGCAGCATGCAGATCAGCTATAGTCAAACCATGCTAGCAACAGTATACATGTGTGTGATGCATGTGCTGTGTCACTAAGTGATGTCCCTTCCCCTGGATACCACTGCACCCGTGAACACAGTATTGCTGTGCACCTGTTCTGCACCCTGCCATGTACTGTGCACCACAACTCACAAGTGTACAACCCATTGCAGAATGTGTAATACTGTGTCAGTTATATCAGCTTTACTTCTCACAGCCCCTATGTTTTTCAGGAACACATACCTGGAATGCTATGTGGACAGTTGTCATTGGTGACTGCGTGATGCCTGATTTACAGCTGTCAACATCAACAGACCATGTATGATCACTCCAATACTCTTAAACTGACAATCACCAGAGCATACTGTGGCTATGGGGGGTGTACACACCTTCATTGATTTGACACACACATCCTTGACCTGCCATGGGACCACATCACCGTATGTCTTAGCAATACACAAGCCCAATATGTGACATATGTCCTGTACTTTCACATGCAGTGTCTACAGACAGTTGGGTGTGTGGCTGCTGACCGCAATGCATATACACCGTGTGGGCATATTTGTGCACACCTTATCATGACGGTTTATTGCACCTCTTGTTGTGTGTACTACAGCAGTCACTGCTCCTGGCAGAGGTATACCAGCATGGGCCATCTGCATTTGCCAGTGTATGTTCAGTCTGCCCTACACATGCCCCCCTATTCTGCATGATTGCAAGGTCTACTCGTGCGCATCCCATGGTGCTCACACACTGCTGTCACTATTGCTGTGTGGGTAGAGTTAGGGCTGCCACAGGCCTTGAACCTGTCTATGTGCAAATAGAGCCATTCCTAGCTGCAGTGAACTGGTGTGTCATGCTGAAACCCTCCCTCCTTCAGCCTTTATACAGATGCCTGAAAAGTAAGCCCTACACATGTGTGTCACTTTGCAGTGTCCCATACACTGAACACCTCATGTTGCAGCCTAGACCCAGCTGATAATGTGGACTACTGTAATTCCTTATGCCATAGTGTATCTCTGCAGCAGTTGCCATTTTCCTACAGTTATATACACTGGTGTTGCACTGTATATGGGTGTTTTTCGGAACATGTCCCTACTGTAGGCCGTGTCTACCACCTGTATGTTAATCCCTGTGGACACATTTTGCAATGACAGGATGTTAGTTATCATACAGGTGTCTGACATACCCTTCCAATACCCCATCATGCTCACCCCTGTGAGGCCATGCATTTCACAGCAACAATACATGCACATGTACAACATGCATTCAGGGTAGGTGTGTTAGATGTGTGCATGGAATATACCATCACCATTACATGCCCAGTGTGTTGGCAAGCATCTACATAAAACATGCTCACTAGCTACAGGCTGCTGCCTTGGTCGTATCCCAGTGGTACCTACATAAGAGGGTGAGAGATGCAATCTCAGTGGCCACACCTGTGACAGTGCTACAGGGTGGGTGCAGTATTACAATACATCAATGGTACATTCCCATGATACTACCACATCTGGACATCTGTTTATCACTACAAAGCAGCAACACAATATATCTCTGACATGTCAGATATGCATGATCTACCTTTACCAATGCAGATATATACACAACAGTGGTCTACTGATGTGCCCTGTGTCCTTACCTGCATGCTCCATGGCTGGTGTGTGGGTGACACCCACCACCACAAAAGGAGTCCAGTGGTTGATGGCTGTCCGGATGGGCAGATGACATGAGGCTGGCCAGGAGCTCCTTCACACGTGTTAGGGAGGATGGATGGCATGGCCACCCCATGGCGAGGTGATCCCCCCAAGACTGCAGCAGCACACTGACAGGCATTGCGAAGCAGGTCAGTGCAATGATACCGGACCTGTTCATAACTGCGGTTGTGCAGTTCGACATCATTGACCCTGTGAACTAGGTCATTCCACAGGGCAGTCTGCTCCTGCTGCTCATGTGCAGCCCTGCCAATCAGCACTGTATAGTGCTGGATCAAGTGTGATATCAACACTTCATTTTCCGCATGGGAATAGGTGGGCAACCATGCATGTGCCATCTTGGCTGAAAGACATAAAGATGGAAACATGTCTGAGCAACTCATACAGCAAGGTTACCACAGTTCATAACACACATCTCTGTCACCCCCCCCCACCATATCAGCTTCAACAAACTGTACACAAAACTCATTAGGTATGGCTACAACTTACCTGCAGGTTGGACAGAAATTGTATTATACCACACTTTCTGCTATGTGATTGAAGCCATGTACCCTGTATGACACTATCATTGCTGGCCTTTTACAGACTATTCACCTGCATGTCATTGTCAGGGCCACTATGGTTCCATATATGCCAGTGGTATGGCTGCTCTGAGATTGCTGCACATCTGGCATTCTGTGTTATTGGGGATAGCTATGCATGCTGTTGGACATGTACCAGGATTGTGTAGACTATTACTACCAACATATATTCTATAACAGTGACACAATAACATGTAAAGGTTATATCGGCCAGCAGATCCATCTCTCCAAACCCATCTGCCCATGATACCTGGCCACATGACATGTGTGTCCCAACCTGGGACCTCTTCATGTACTGTTCCAGCAATACCATCAACTGGAACTACCCAGGGGATGTTGTCCCCACCCTCGGGGCACACACAGACATGTTCCTGTCCCCTGAGGTCAGGTCTAGGGTTTGTTCCATACTGGGCTCCACAGACACATATGAGATGTGCTACATCAGTCCGAGGCACCCAGTGCACATTCTTAGGGCCAACATGCTCCTCCTGCTCAGTTTCCCAACCAGGCACCTTCAGGACGTGGACTGCTGTTGTGAGTAGCAGTGGTGTGGGAGGCTTTTTTCCATTGTGCCCATATCAAGGCCCATGGGACATCCACATCACAGACCACGCACACCATCCATGGTGTTTACCCACCACATGTGTCACATATCACCCCTGTAGACTGTCCTCTATATCTACCAATCCTGACCACCTCCACATGTGTGCCTGCCATACTTCCCCATATTTGCATTGCATACTTCACAGATGGGGGCAATGTGGTTCCAACAAGAGACTAACATGTGACATACCCATCCATGTTGCACACACTGCCAGCTGTAGATATCTGTGTGTATTGCTATGTGTGCTGGTGCCTCGCACATAGCATGCATCACTGTGGTAGTAATATAGGGGACATGTCTTTACATACATCTATGTTTGTGTGTGTGTTTGTATATATGTAGACATGTGCATATAAGTATATATCTATATATGTGTAGATATATGTGATGTATATATGTGCACATATATATGTCTACACATGGGTATATGTATATTTCTGGACATACATGCTGATATACATATATATATTTATATATTATATATGTGACACGTACACATATGTATACCTATATGTGGGGTACATTCAGACATCAGCTCCACAATCTCACAGCACCTTCCTGCACAGCTGCACTGTTCTGCCTTGCTACAACACAGACAGAAGACACATATGGACATGGCCTGACTTTAGGGGGGTATATGTAGGACCCAATTGCAGGTAGCCCTATTACACACCTATGACATTCTGGCATGCTACATTACAGATTAACCTGAGTATCCTGCAAGTGGTGGGCCATGGCTCCCACATGTCCATCATAATGGCATTATCTCCACCACCAGCTATTGGCCACGTAATATACATACTTCCCATTACACAACACACACTATGATGGCTTACATCTTGTCTATCAGTGCTGACCTGCACAGTTGATGGCTACGGCCCACTACCCACAGGGATAAACACTATTGTCCATAGCAGTTGTTCAGTTGAACATCATCACAACAACACTTGATGGCACATATAAATCATTCCACATCATCTATCCCATTATTATGGACCAGGTACTACATTCGATTACATGTATATATACTTCACATACCTGTTGTGGGAACGATGTCTTGTTAAATGACAGATGGCTAAATGTCTTTGACTTAGGCTTTTATTTTGAAGAGTTTTGTCTCTCTCTCTCTCTCTCTCTTCTCTCTCTCTCTCTCTCTCTCTCTCTCTCCCTCTCTCTCTCTCTCTCCAGTAAATGGATTGAGCTGCTTTGAATAAATTGTAGCATGGCTTTAGTAGGTGATGCACATGATCAGGTGATGGCCTCTGCACCAATCAGTGTCCTCCACTTGCTAATTGCATGCAGCTTGCTGTGTAGTACTTCCAATTACCACTGTCATGGCAACCACCTACTATAAATCCCTACATCATGTGGATGTGGTCCCTTTACCTTTCCTGTGTGATGGACATGCTTCCTGTGTGTGGGCATCAGTGTTACAGACAGCAGGTAGCAATACCTCTTACAGGAGAACCAGCACATTCAGGCCAGCTACATATTTGTAGGAGGTTCCAAAACTACAGACAGAGTGTGAGAAGAGTTGTGTTATGCTTTGTATAGTACTGATGTTACAGGGCGTGTGTGTACATACTAGTTTACCTTGGAATATCTCTCTGCATAGTCTGCATAGCTCTCAACTGTGGGCCTATCCTCTTGGTGGCCAGAGGTGTGCCTATCATGTTTTGTCTGTCTAACACGCTGGTCCTGTGTTAGACATTTCACTGGCAGTGTGCGTGTGTTGACTGCTATCAGTATATGGCTACATCCATTTATGTTTCTAACCTCAAATCCCTGACAAAGGGTATGTTGCAGACTATCCTGTAACACCAGCAACTTGCTTAGTGTATGGCAACAGTTTTCCACATATGGGCCTGTGTTCCAGCCTCTGTTCTCCACCTACATACCAAGCTTTGCACATATGCTGTCAGGGGTTGTTCTATAATGGGCTGTGAGTATATCACGCTGCCATTCCTGATATCAGTCCACTGCTGTTGTATCCCCCACACATATGGTAGGGCTGGGGCCATATATGTGTGGGCTTCACCTACACAATACATGTGTGCCCTTATGCACTCCAGAGGCTAGTGTATGTAACAGTGGTATATGGCCCTGTATTATTGAGTCTAGTGGGGATGCATCATAAATAGCCTAGGCTGTTAAAAAATGTGGGGGTACCAGTGGTGAGCTGCCTTAAGGTATTTGGATATACAGTACCATACAATTAACCTATATTTACATTATTTACATAAATTGGGTTAATGCAGGCCTACTGCCTCCTGCCATACAGACTGTTCTGTTTGTCAGTGTGCTTGTGATGGTGCCAGTTATGTCTTGTTATGTAACAGTTACATCCCATTTGGTCAACTGAAGTCTTTACCACCTAGTGATTGTGTACAGAGTGTAGATAGAGGCTGCTGAACTATACACCTGCATTAATTACTGTTGATTCTTTGGTATCCTGTGTCCCGGTCTGTCTTTACTATTGTGCAATTTGAAGGGCTTCACCTGGACAGCAACAGCTGTGAACCTTTCCAGACCACTGTAATAGTATAACTGTTTCACAGTTGCACTACTCTGTTTATATGGATGTCAGTGTCTGAACAGCTATATGACATGGCATATAAAACTGTACTAGTACACAGATAAAGGTTTTCCATTTCTGCAAACCTGTGTGTGGTGTTTTATCCTATGACCTCTCTGTGGGTTTATGTTGCAGGCAGCGATTGTCATTTGTATGGGTGGCTCATACAGTGTCCAGTTGTTTAGGTGTTAACTGTAGGCATAGTGGCTGTTCCATATTGTGTGCACCTTCTACATATGCATCTTACTCTACATATATCTGCATGTGTATGTGTAGTCACATGTGTATCTATATATATATATATGTATATATATATATATATATATATATATATATATATATATATATATATATATATATATATATATATATATATATATATATATATATATATATATATATATATATATATATATATATATATATGTATATATATATATATATATATATATATATCTGCATATATGTGTCTGGGTATATGTATCCTGGGGATGTTGATAGCTTCCACATTTTACATTTCCTATGGGAGCCAGACTGTATGGCATGATAGGCTACCTATACCAGCCTGACATCATACAGGTGGGATGTAGTACTGTTAACATCTTGTGCCCATGTCGTGTCAGGTCCTGGTTATGGGATCTGCAACACCTGGTAGTGAATTGCAGGGTGGATGTGTTTGGCTGTGGGGGGGTATACCTATTTGTACAAGACGTATATTGTTTGGGGCCTCTCAACCCCATTAACGGTGCATGTGGACATATATGTCTTAGTTATTTTCCCATTGATATCTACAGATGTATGTCCATATATACCTATATATATATATATATATATATATATATATATATATATATATTTCTATATATATATCTGTTTACATTTATATAACTATATAACTATGTCCGTATATACCTACATAGATATATATCTTCTTACATATATGTAACTTGCTGTGTATATTTAGACATATAGGTGTAGACATATATATCTATAGCTGTAGACATTTGCATGTATATATGTTCACATATATTTATTTATAGATATTTATAGACATGTATATATATATATATATATATATATATATATATATATAATATGTATATATATATATATATATATATATATATATATGTTGTATCTGTTGAGATATTAATATATTTACATGCACACATACATCTAAATGTTGGAATATATTCTCTGTACTGTTGAATGACTGGGCTGTACGATATGTTTTTGAAAACATCAGGGTTATGTATATCCGAGATGGCTTAGTGGTATATCACTATGGAGTGCAGTGTCCTGGGTTCGAGCCTTACAGAGGCTGTTTATTTTGTTGCTGGGCAGAACACAGGCCATTGGATACAGAGTGATTAAGGCACTTTAAAGCAGTTGTAAGTGGGTTTGCACTAGTTTGCATGGAGGTAAGTACTGCTAACTTCCGGTTACAGTTTCTTATACACAGTTAGCTTCTAAATTGCTTAATCTGTGTAGGCATAGCTTACCCTCACAAAAATAGGCTTAAACCCACTTACTGCTGCTTAAAAGTGCTTACTCTTGCTTACCCCCATGCTAATTTCTTTAAAAGAAAAGAAAAAGGGGTTGGTAGGAAAATGATGAAAAAATGGGCACAAAGAGGGAAAGACAGTAGAGAAAATAGCCAGGGATGTGCAGGAAGGGTGTAGGGAAGGTCTATAGCTTCCCATTTCTTCTACAGCAGCAGCTGTGCATATACACTGAATTTGGAAGGTGATTTGGACACTCAAATCCCTGGGAGGGGGTGAGGACAATAATACATTGTGATGCCAATTAGACTGGATTACATGTGTCCAGTGGACATGTGTGCAAAATGGACAGCTATGTATGGGGTGAGATTTTTTTGTGGGAACAGATTGCCCTTTTTTTATTTCAGGTGAGAGTGGGATGTTGGGGAGGGCTAGTAGGTATATTTGGGGAGGTAGGTTGAGTAGTTTAACAGAAAAGACAAACAAGATGCATAAAGGGGTGGTATAAGACACATGTGGGGGTAAACACCTTGATTGGGAGAAGTGTTTGGAAATCGGAAGCCCACAAGCCCCCTAGTGGAAACAGTGGGACTGAGGTCCCCACATATGGGCAGTCACCACTGAACCTTCACAGCCCCGAAGGTGGCTGTGCTGGGGGCTGAGTCCCAGAGCCAGGCTGACTCTCTAATTGCAACATGCGGCCCTCAAGCTGGTGTAGAAGATCACCAAATTGCTAGTCGATCACTCTACACACCACAACCCCGATCTGGCGATGGGTGACAGGTGCCTGTCTGCGCCCACTCCCGGGGGGGTTGCACCTCATCCCCTGAGGAGGTTCCACCCAAAGGTGGTGCAGGACCAACGGACAGGGAGGTCCTGGGGTGTGCCCCAGACATGCTAGTGCCCAGTGCCATGGCCAGCTGAGGTGGGACAGGTGGGTCCACTGGGACAGGCCTTCCCAAGCATGGTATAGTGTTTAGATTTCATCATCATATGTGAGTTAGTAATAGTCAACACATTCCTGGGTTAGGTATAACAGCATCCATAGATATTCCCATTAACCTAGACACCATATACGGAACAGTTGCATAGCATACAGAACACAAGCATATATGGGACCACAGTGGTAAGAAGAACAGCATGCAGGTACATTGATGGCACCATGCCACCAATGTTGGAATAATTCAGTATAGCACATGCATGGGGAAATATTAAAATATTTATCAAACAATTGGACATTTGGGGCTTTTCATCCAGAAAAAAGGAGGTCATTGTCCCACTGTACTCATCCCTCATTAGACCCATTATAGAATACAATGCCCCATTTGGTATGTACCTCTCAAGACATCTGCAACAACTGGAAAGGCCTCAGAAATACCTCACTAAAAGAATCACAGGCCTAAAGCAGATGCCCTACGCTGACCGCCTTAAAAAACTCCAGCTATACTCTGTCGCATATTGTCTACAAAGAGGCGATCTCTGCTTAACATACAAGGCCATGTCAAACTCAGAGCTGTTGGACATGCTAACTTAAAGAAATCCCAATCCCTCAGAGCTACACGCTCCAGGGATCTAAACCTTGTCATCACAATAAACAAAACATGCTGGAGGGATAGGTTCCTGACCCAGAGACTCCCCAGACTCTGGAATAGATTGCCCATACATGTCAAGCAGAGTGCCTCTTTGGACCTCTTCAAGAGGAACCTTGACGATTGGATGGGAGAAAGGAAATTCACCCCAGGGATCACGTCAGTCACCCTGCTAGACAGGGGTCCAGGAAAGTAAATAATGTGGAAAGAAATAGCCAGGGAATTGTTATGGCTAGGCTTGTATAGGCCCTAGGGCTGATAGCCTAGTACCAACCTATGAACCTATGAACCTATGACATTATCAGAATATTGGTGTCAGTATATACCAGTTGGGGTGGGTATGTTGATTATTGTTGGAGATATGGTGAGGGGGAGAGAAAGATGCCAATTAACAACTAGTATATTCCTGTAGTCCACATTACTTTCCTAGTCAGTGCTGTTATCTGTACCTTAAAAGTCTTGCTATAGACTTAGTTTGGACAGTGATATGGCTGTCATCATCATTACACATGAACTGGTTTTACCTGCAGTATACACCTCTTACCTGGTATACCTGTGGTGGGAATTAACTGCTTCTACACATACTTCCAGATTCCTGGTTGATGTTGTGCACATAGCTATCCAACTCTTTATGCACAGACTCTGGCCATGTGTTGACCACATGCTGGGGTGCCGGACCATATTGAGAATATTGCCCTCTTCCATCTTTAGTGACCTGACACACACATATACATGCTTTCCTACCCAGTTATATTATTTTGCACAGTGTGGGTGACAGTGACCAGTGATACTTTATTATTCAGAGAAACTGCAACACTTACAATTCCCTACAATACCAGAGTGAACAGTACCAGTACAGGTTATAATGGTCTGTATTTCTCAGCACAGTGCTCGTATCCGATGTACCTGTGGGAGCAATGTTTGTTAGCACTACCTGACTGTTGCCACACAAAGTTCCAGTTTACACATTAGTATTACGCACATACATCTCACTCTGTTACTGTACACACTCGGGTCACAGCTTGACAACATGGAAGTATAGATAGGACATACTTCAAATATTACTATCCTAACAGTTTTGGGGGTTGCTACAGTGACAGGTGTGTTCTCATAGATGTTAGACAATCACTTATATTCCCTGTTTGCTGGCTAAACATCTGGGATCATCCCACAGGCTTATGAGGGGGACAGGCAGCAGATATGAGCCCATATACTGGACATTCTGGCCTCATCTGTACAGTTGTGGAGTATGATTCTGTATGCAGCATTATTCCACTCCCAGGATTCAGACGATGGCTGTGTCTACTACAACTTAAGCACTGTCCATCACAGTTGTGTCTGCTATATAGATATTGCTGTATATCTCCTATCTGCTTTCTGTCTTATTAATCCCCTGTGCTTTTGCATTCTGACCTTGTAGTACAACACTTATACAGATTTCCTAGACAGCTATATGTTGTAGGACAGTGTGGGTGACAGTGATGTGTAATACCTCATTATTCAGAGCAACTGCATATCATTCTTGTATTTCTGGGCACAGATACCACAGTGTTGGTATCTGACAGACTGTGGAATTAATGTTTGTTTGCACTACCTGAATGTTCCAACACACAGTACCACATTCCTTTTATTCACATACATCTCACTCTGTTACTGTACACACTCTGTCCACAGTTTGACAAGTTGGGGTGTAAATGGGACATACGTGGCTAGTCACATAAGGTATTGGGGAGTTGCTAGTGTGCCAGCTTTGTTCTCATAGATGTGTGTCAATCAGTTGCATTTCCTGTTTGCTGCCTATACATCTGGGATCATCCCATTGATTTCCCAGGGGGACAGGTTGATAGGCAACAGATATGGGCCACTTTACTGGACATTCTGGACATATATGTATGGTTATGGAGTATGATTCTGTATGCAGACTACTACCACTGGCAGGATTTGAACTGTGGCTGTGTGTGCTAAAAAAAACAATAGTTCACATCTCACTTGTTTGTGCTATTCATTTTTTGTTGTTTGCATCTTCCCTGTTTACTGTCTAAGTTGTAATAAATGCCCTCTGGGGATTACACCTGTCATATACAGGCATTCCTACACATTCAATTTATAGTGCACGGTGTAGGTAACAGTGCTCAATACAACAGTACTATTACATGACTGCAAATCTACATTACCATATGAAAGCAGAATATACACATGCATTCTAGCAGTTAGACCTGTTTTGCCAGGCTATTACACTTTAATTGATATACAAACAATATGAGACTCTTCCTGCCATATCCACTAGTGTATGCAGTACTTGCTTTGAATAATACAGGTTTTATACAGGCAATTAATTTACTACTACTTTTATTTTTATTTCCTGTGACAGTAAATGCATGAGTATTACCGATCTGCCTCACGTCACAACCTCGCCAGGTGATTGATGTGGGCCTCCTGGTTTGCTGCCCGCTCAATTGCAGCTGTGGGGGACATAAGAGGAATATTTATCCATACCTATCCACGATATACCTGAGCTGGCAATTACTGCACACATACTAGGGGGATACATACACAGCTGGAACATCCCCTGTTGCTCTAGCTTCTTGGAGCCACTCCTCCAAGAGGTCTCACTTACGCCGCTTCAGGTCGGTATAGTGGTGCCTGACCTGCTCACCAGTTCGGGGTATGCCAGTGGCACTGGTGAGGTCACAGGCAAGATGGTCCCAGGCCTCCACCTTATATTGGGAGCCCTGGTACTGGCCCTGCAGCAGTCTCTGATCATGGTCTTTGACAAGGATTCCTGCCATGACCTTCGACTCCTGGATACACCAATGCTGCGCCTGAAAGCGCACACTTTCTCCCCTTACTGCCATAGTGCCTGCAAGGGGAAGCTACAACCAGTTATGAGATGTATTCCTGCCTCTTGGGTTTAAGTAGGGCCGATTTTCTGCACTTTTCCATGATTGGCCGGTTTTGAAAAGGCTAAGCTATGGGCAAACCTGCTTACCTAAGGTTGGCATTGTTTAAAGGGGTATACCACTGGACACAATGAGTTAGCTGTCCTACACATTGCTTACACCTCCTATGCTTAGCATTGCTTACATTAGACTTTGCATTATAATTCCTTTTTGGCATTGAGTTATTCATTACATCTTATATGTATGCCTGGTATCCATGATTAATGTGTAAGTTCACTCTATGGGGTCCTTGTGTTTTACTGGGGACTTCAACACTCTATTACAATTACACCTCACTTCTGGGCTTTCTGCTGTACTCCAATTCACATATTTATGTTATTTAGTGGGTTATGGAACATATGACTGTATACTGATTCCTTTCACAGGTTCAGTTTGGTTTTAATATGGTGAGGACTTGTTTGCTGATATCTCATTCTTCTGTACTTCTGTGTTGGCTTGGTGGTTAACTGCTGTTACTATGGTGTAGAGGGTCCTGGGTTTGAGATCTGCATGGTTGCTTATTTTGTTGAAGTGCAGAACAAGGGCCATTGGATACAGAGTGATTAAGGCACTTTTGAGCAGTTGTAATCGGGTTTGCATGATGGTAAGCACTGCTAACCTGCCGTTACATCTGCTTACAGAGAGTTAGCTTTAGAATTGCTTAACCAGTGTAGGCATTGCTTACTGCCATGCAAACAGGCTTAAGCCTGCATACTAGTGCTTAAATATGCTTACTACTGCTTATCTGTGCTTAAACCTGCTTACTAGTGCCTTATTCATTATGACACTGTCACCTCACATGTGCATTTACTGCAGTACTCCGGTTCATGAAAATATGTTATTTAGTGGGTTATGCAACATAAATATTACTCATAACATGCTTTCCCATGGAACATGGAATGTGCTGCAGTGGGACTCGAACCAGGAATACCTGCTCATAAAGCAAATGCTCTGACCACTACACTATTGCTATGCGGCTTTATTGGCATATATCTTCCTTGTTATCCTCTTCAGCCATTTAAGCTGCATTAACCGTAGCTAAGCGATGGGCACACCCGCACACCTACGGTTAGCTTTAACTGGATTTTTAAAAAGAAATAAAAGGTTTCTTCATTTTATTTATGTATACTGTTGCTGTTGTACACAAGGGGGACTGTTGGTGGAGATATGCGGTCACCTATGAGCGGTCTTGTTCATTTCATACCCCTTTCTGCTGTTCTTCATTGTTGGGGCATGTATATTCTGAGTGGTCTGCTCTCAGACATGCCCCCTGCACTCTTACACACTTCATGTAAGCCTAGGAGCTCAGGCAGCGGGCCTCATTACTATGCATGGCGCACTGCCATCCTGCTCATAAATGGCTGCCTCCATGCAGGACTAAGCTAGTCCTGCATGGAGGAATAGTAAATCCGGGTTATGTTTCTGCAGGATATTATATAAAGTATGCTCAAACTTTCAAGACTGTCATTCTGAAAGATATAGTTTTAGAGCATCTATCTATCTATATATTGCTTAGTCTGATTATATTATAAATCCAGTGTTTCAAAAGCTGTTTACATGTGAATAAAACAACAAAAACAATGTTTAGTCTATATAGTTGATATTTCCCATGTGCTTCTTTGATTTTAGGTCATTTGCCTCATTAGAAAATAAGAATTTACAGTGTGAATGCAGAATTACTGTATTGACCAGAAAGTGTGTAAGTTATTTGCTTTCCTAGGTTATGTACCATGATGTTTTATATTAAGACATATCCTACAGAATATCATTAGTACCACTACAAGAACAGTTCCTGTACATTTGTTGTACAGATCTCATAAGGACATGAATCGCATGGAGTGTGTGAGCACAGACTGATGCTTTTGAAATTAATAAGCATGGTTACTTCTTTGAGCTATATATATATATATATATATATATATATATATATATATATATATATATATATATATACATCTGTGTTCATCAACAAAATAAAAAGTGAGCACTACTCACATCATACACTTAAGGAACTGGTGGCTGCCAAATTAGAGTCATATTATCTTTTCTGTACTTGATGAAAAACAGGTATTTTAGCAAATCAAAGTTACATAGTATTAATTCAGTTGTAGGAAGATGCAGTTTGTTGAGACACTCATGTTGTATATTGTCAGTCACTGAAGTGTGTCAGCAAAATATTGGGCAAATAATAGAGGGGATTGATTGTGTTATTAATATAATTGATGCTATACCAGAGTGTTTAATTGTGAGATATAAGTCAGGACAAGGAATTTATATAGCAGATATGTTGATTCATTTGTATTTGGGAGAATAGAAAAAGATGTGTTTTGTTCAGAGTTGGATGTTAAATGGATAATCCAACAACTGCCTATCACAGAAAAGAAGCTTAAAAAGTCATATGCATCCATTTTTGTGAGTACATATGCAAATGTATAAATATGCATTTATTTCTTTATGTAATATTTGATAACTGCTTGAATGTACTGGACCAATTATTCGCTTGAAGCATGACCAAGCCCATACTTGCATGTCAAGCAAGATTTTGAATGAAACATAAAACCAAAATATTATATCTTGAGTTTACAATGGGAAAAAATCGCATAGTTAAACAAGTACCTAAAGTGCTAAGAAATATATAGAGATGTACAAAACATCAATAAAATATTTACTTAATTCTAGGCAGCATTGACAGAAGCTACTTATTAGTTTAGACAGCATTTACAGTATATATACATCAGAATCAGTTGAGAAAGTATTTACAGTATATGTATATCAGAGATGCTGAGGTACAGACAATATTCACTACAGAGCAGATCTGTTGTAAGTATTCCAAATCAGCATAAATATTAATATGCACTTTTCAGTTTATTAAATGTTCACCACAGCAGCCTGATTCCTTACATTTTCTTTGAGTGCAGCAAACTTTGTCAGTAGAGCAAAGTTTGAAGATAAATGTTAATTACTGAAGATTGATTACTTCCACTTGGACTGAATTCAGCAAAGTGAGCAACCTTTGTAGATACAGTGAAGTTTGTAAACAGAGCTTCAGGATGCTGATTGGTTCCTTTCAACTGAATTCAGTTCAGTAAGATTTAAAAGTAGAGCTACCAGATATGGAATATTTATATCATAATGTTTAAATAAACAAAATAAAAATAACTATACACAATGAATAAAAATAAAAATACAAAAAAATCATTAGCAAAAGAACACTCTTGCAAAGTGTCAGTAAAACACAATATTTAGCACGTTCATTCCATCTCTGTGAACAGGATTTCATCAGAATCACTGCAAATCTATTTAAATATTTACAGTGTTACAGACTTTCAGCATGTTTTGTTGGCATGTTTGCTGAAATTTTCACCTTTAAGAAAGGATATTACTATCTTTATTTTAAATGATAGCTTAGGTTCTCTTTTTAACCAGACTAGGTAAGACACCTGTATTAGTTTTCTTCTTCCATGTGTTAAGACATTTTCTGAATTTACTAAGATTGTCTGCATCTGTTATTTTTGTGGAATGTGATCTCAAGATGATAGGCAAAGTTTTAATAAAAACTTCTCTGTCACTGATAATATGAGGGGCGCTCTACTTAGGAATATACCTTTTTGATTTCATATGTTGAAATAAATTAAATCTGAAATATATTACTGGTGGCCAGTAAATCTGGCTGTGACTGGTAACCAACTGGTTTACCAACTGTGTTACAATTACAATCTCTTTTAGGACATAGGTAAATGTATCTTGGTATTTTATATTTGTTTTCTGTAGTATGGTTGTGTTTTGTGAGGAATGTAAGGCAATGATTGATAGATTGCATCCCTGGATGGAAACTTTTAAGTGCATTAAATCACGTTGCTTCTGTGGCTAATTGGAGATTTTATGAATAGCTTTTAATTGTGTTAGAAATTGTTCAATCTGGACTTCAACCTGAAGAAGAAACATTAGTTTTTGTTTGAGTATTATGCCAAAACAAATGTGTGATTTGACTGTTGAGAGATTGATTGATGTATTTATTTAATTATGTATTTAATTCATTATTTATGTATTTATTTATCTGTCCTTTGTTGACAGGGTTAGGCCCACTAGGCTAGTGGTCTCTTTTCAGGGAAGACTCAAGGTGGTATTTATGCTATTTAGGAAAATTTGGCCAGAGCATCAGAGAACTTCCCCTATTCTTGGTAGTCAGGGGAAGGCTTTGTATTATAAACAACTGACTTCCTGTTTCCTGTCCAGAAGTGGAAGCAGCCAGGAGGAATAGGGAGAAGATATGACTGAAATGGAGTAAAAGCTGCTGAAAATGTAGTTGAAATGGTAGAATCACTACCAGAAGTTTTTTTTTCTGATGATGTGAGTGCAGAAAAAGCAGTGGCATTGGAGGAAAAGGAGATTGTAGCTGTAACTGAGATGTATTCAGAGGAAAACTTTCAGATAAGATTGTTTGAAGGAGAGACAGCTACCTCTGAAAAATGTATAATTACAGCCTTCCAATTGGGGAGGGGGATTGTGGGATGATTATTTGGAAGAAATGGTAAACCAAAGTAAGCCAGAAAGTGGAGCAGCAATTTCAAGGAGTGACATCATGGAAAAAAATTGAAGAAGAAAACAGAATAGATACTATGCTAGAAAAAGTTCCAAAGACAAAAACATATGCACAAACTGTTGGAGAAGGAGCAAAGAAGAAAGAAGAAATAAAACAAACAAAAAATAAGTATGCAGTATGTGTGAGCAGTAAAAAAGAAGAATGTTAGGACAGATATGAGGTTTGGGACTCTGTCATAGCACCCCTGGGTCTCAAAGCAAAAGAGGCAAGAGCATTTATTTTAATTAATAAAGAGACTTTTTGTGGATTGATATTTGAGACTCGGCCGGCTATGGAAAATTTTTGGGTGCATATGAACAAAAGAAAAGTATTTATCCATGGTCAGTATATGTGGTGTAAACTTTTTACAGACAAACAAACCAAAAAATAATAATGATCCAGTTTAGAACTGAAGTTGAAGTAAAAGAACTGAAAGAACATTTGTTAACTATTTGCAAAGAGGTAATGGACACTACAAAAATATATGATGAAAGAGGACTATGGCCTGGGGGATGGTAATGTGGATTAACACTGAACATTTAAAATGATAATGTTATGCGTGTACCTAGCATTATTAATGATCATGGCAATCTGTTTTTTGCAAAATATAGGGGTCAACCAAAGACTTGTTATTTTTGTGGAAAGAATGATCATTGTGTGATAAAAAAGATGCTATTTATGTGGTAAAACAAGGCATAATGCAACAAAATTGTGATTTAAAGTACAAAAATGTGGCAAAACTGGTCATTCATGGCTAGAATGTGAAATGAATGTGCAAGAAAATGAAAATGAAAATGAAATTATTCTGTAGAAAGAGATAGAAAAATGTGCTATACAAGAAAATGTACAAACAGATGTGATTGATAAAGAGCTTATACATGAAGTTAAAGAAAGTAACAAGGAAAAATAAACAGAGGAGACGTGAGGAAGAATCTGATTTGCACACAGTAAGAAATAAAAAGAATCTGATAAGGAAAAGAGTTAAAGGAAGGAAAAGAAAATTCAAAAACATAATGCTTAGAGAAAATTATAAAGGAAAGGGATAGACATTTTATTATACAAACTGTTCTTAAAAGCTAAAAATATTCACTTTAAATGTGTACAGTATGAAAAATATTAAGAGGAGAATAGGAATATTACAATGGTGTGCTGCAGTAGATGCAGAAAGTGTTTTAGAAGATATCAGATTATTAACAGAAGAAGAAAGAACACAAACTAAAAAACTTTGGAGTGATGTGGTAGTTTGGAACATGGGGAAAGAAACATGCTCAGGCATATGTATATTATGTCAAGAAAGCATTAAAATATTAGATGTAACATTAGTGGAACTAGAACAAATTATGGTAATAGTCTGAGACGGAAATAATATGTGTATAGAATTATAGCTTTATATACATATGTAACAAAAGAGAGAGAGAACGGATGTTTAAAAATAGTCTTGAATATGTTTGTATAAATATGGACATTATGGTGGTGGGTGATTTTATTTGTAATTTAAGAAAAAATAAGAGCAATTGTGATGTTAAAATGGTTAAAGAAATTATGAGATGTGGAAAGGTAAGTGTATAGCAGAATAACCACTGGACCTACAAAAATAATGAAATTAGGACAAAAATTGATTATTTGTTAATATCTGATAGTTTAAAAGTTATAAAAAAGGAATTAAGTATTCTGGATTTTCAGATCATGTGACCATATGAGTTAAAGTAGAGAAAAATGAAGAATATGTAAGAATATGAAAAAGAAAAAATAGAATTAATGAAAAGAAATTAGATTTAAAAGAGAAGAAAGAACTTATGGATTATGGAAAATCATATGAATATGAGAGAATTTTTTGAGAATCGGACTCTTTGGTTTCTTAATTTTAAAGAGAAATATCTATAAAAAGTGTTTTTAGAATGTATAAGGAAGAAAAGAAGAAAAGAAAAATAAGGCAAGAAATATTTAGATACTTAGTAGAGAAGAAAATTCCTTCTATGAAAAAGAGAAATATATAAAATAAATCAAATTAAAATTAACAACTTGTTATATAATCAAAATATTGTTTACCAGTAAAGAAAGAAGAGATAGCACCATATTTGAGTAAAATGATAAAAGAATGAAAAATAATAAAAAAATTCAAAAATAAGGAAGGTAAGCAAATAAAACAACAATAAGGAATATATGAAATAATTAAAGAATATGTATTAGAATTATTTGTTAAAAGAGAAGAAAACATAGAACAAATTTATAAAGGTGAAAAATTAAATAATAAAGAGAATGAGTATTTAGAACAAAACATAACCATGAAAGAATTGAACGAAATTCTAAAAGAAATTTACATGAATTCTCCAAAGGGATTGGATGGAACTGAATATGGTATGTATAAAGAAATGAAAGAGCGGCAAAACATTATTTTTATAGAAGTTAAGAATGAATGGATAGAAACTGGAATTAAAGAAAAAGAGATACACACAGGAGTTATAAAATTTAAATTTAAAAAGAAAATAAAGAGGAGATAAAAAAATGGAGATCTATAATCTTAATAATAGAGATGATAACAGTTTTATGAGAATAATAACAAAAAGGTTACAAAAATGCATAAAATAGATGACCAGCATGTATTCAGAAGAAACAGAAATGGAAGTCAGGAGTTATTATGGATACTGAGAGAAATAGTTGATGACATCATAAATAAAAATATAGAAGTGAAGGTTATGATAGGGGATATAAGTAAAGCATATGATAATATTCAGTTTAAATCATTATGGGGAATTTTGCAAGCATATAATGTAAACTAAAAAATATTACAAGTAATAAAATCTGTTTATGAAAGGAACTATGGGAAACTAAATGTAAATGGCTGGATTGGGAAAGAAATAAACATAGAATGTGGAATAAAGCAGAGCTGCCAAGCTAGTAGTGTAATTTTCTCATTATTTATGAATGTAATAGTGAAAGAAATTAATAAAATGTCAAGTAGTGGTGGATACAAAATGATGAAGGAAGTACAATTGCCAATAATATACAATTATGCAGATGATATTGTATTAATTGTTAAAAATAAAGTATGGATGGAAAAAGTTAATGAAAAATTAAGTATAAATTAAAAAAATGAGTTACGTATAAATAAAGAGAAAAGTAAAGGATTTGGTTTTGAATGTATGATAGGAGGTATTGAGTTCAACGAAAAATATATAGATATATTGGGAATAAAATTGACAAAAATCTAAAACCATGCAAGAAAGAAAAAAACAAAAACAGAGCCGGTGGGAATAATAACAATGGGATAATGTACTCAAAGGAGTAAAGGATATGACTAATTTTTGGAAATCATATAGATTTTCAAATAGAAAAAAAGCACACTTGTTGAACACCATGGTAATATGAAAAATTGCTTATGTTGCTAACATCTATATGATTTTATTTATTTATTTTTATTTTACATTTTTTTACCAGGAAAGTCCGACTGGACACAGGTCCATTTTCAGTGGAGGCCCGGGAAGAAAAGCTCCACATTACAATACATTATATGAGAGTAAAAAGAAGTAATACATACATACATATGGCATATATACACATCATGACAACATGCTGGTGATTATCAAACATACATATAGCATATGTACACACAACAGGACATCATGCTAGCGATTAACATGTCTTACAGTAAACAATCAGAGGTACATTTTTTTTTCTTTTGCAGTTATAAGTTTTGTAAGGTAAATGTATATGGGTTTGGAAGCTTTAAGGGGAGAAACTGTTTATACATAGCTGTACCCTGACAAATTGTCTTGGTATGGATTAGCCTGGTGAGTGGCATGAGCATAGCCAGTTACTTAGATAGTGGGTTTTCAGGATTTTTTTGAATTGAATAAAGGAGGTGGTAGAAGTTATTTGGCTTGGTAGTGTGTTCCAGGTTTTGGCAATGGTGTTGGCAAAGATGGACTTACCAGCTTCGTTTTTATGTTTGGTGACAGTTATGAGGTTCTGGTTACTAGATCTTAAGGCTCTGGAGGGAATGTGGGGCCGAATTAGGTGCTGAAGTGCTGGAGTTATCTCAGGAAGGTAGTAGAGTTTGTGCGCTATAGAGAGTTGATTGAGTAGAAGTATATGAGGCAACTCAAGCCAGTTGAGTTCCTTAAGGGACAGTGGTGGGACCTATATGAGGCTTCAGTAGCAAACTTGGCAATCTTGTTGTAGCAAGATTCCATTTTATTTAGATCAGTTTGGCAGAGATTGGTCAAGAAGGGAGAGGCATAGAGGAGGGTGGATAGATGATGAGTCCTTGCGATGGTTACTTTGATGCGTTTTGTCATAAACTGTTTGTTCCTGTAGAGGAGACCAAGTTTTTTATTAACTTTTTTAATGGTTTGTGCTATGTGGATGTCGAACCTCAGTTTATTGTCTATTTCTATGCCTAGCAGTTTAGTGTGTGTGGTTGGACTGATTTGAATGTTTTCTTTGGAGCTAATGGTGAAATTATTATTTAGGGGAGGAGCTCTGCCAGGGCTGAAAATAATTCGGTTTTTTTTTTTTGGGGGGGATTAAATAGAAGTTTGATGTTAGTGAATCGAGCTTCAGCTAGGGTGAAGTTATTTTGGGTAAGGGCTTGCAATTCACTAAGGGTAGTGGCAGCACATATGAGGGTAGTGTCATTTGCATATTGTACTACTGAGGCAGTGGGAGAGGATGAAGAGATCTGATTTGTAAATAAAAAGAGCAGCAATGGGCCAAGGATGGATCCTTGAGGGACTTCTATGGTTACTGGTAACAGGGGGAACAACTGGTCCTGCCATAGGACTGCTTGATGACGGGCAGATAAGTAACTGTTGAACCATGATATAGAGGAGGGACTTATATTTAGGGTGGATAGGATATCAAGAAGCATACTGTGGTTTACCATGTCAAAGGCTTTTGATAGGTCTAAGAATATGGAAGAAACAAATAGACCCTTGTTTCTGTGGTGGTTAACTATGTTGGTGAATGATAGTAGTGCTATCATGGTGCTATGGGAAGGTCTAAAGCCATGCTGGGATATGGAGAGTAGGCTGTTATTCTGGAGCACTGTATTAGTTAAGTATAGAAAACTCTTTCCAATACTTTGGATAAAGGTGATAGGATTGCTGTTGGGTGATAGATGGTGAGCTCTAAGGAGTTGCCTCCTTTTAGAGGTGGAATTATATATGATGTTTTCCATGAGGTGGGGACTTTGCATTCTGAGAGAGATCTGTTTATGAGAATAGAGATAGGATAGGCTACAGCTTCAGCTGAGATCTGAAGGAAGTCTGATGGCTGCTTATCAGCTGCTAGAGTGGTTGGTTTAAGTTTACCAAGGAGTTTAGATATTGATTTTGTGAATACAGAGTGGAGGTGAAAAATGGGGCTATTGTTTTGTATACTGGGGTGGGTTGGGGTAGTTATTGGTATGGGGATGTTAGTACTATTTTGGGCATTGGCAAGAGTCTGGACTGTTTTGGTAAATAATTTGTTAAACTGAGTAGGAATGTTTTCATGGTTATTTGGAAGCACAAGAGTTGGAGTCGTGGACTTTCCTGGATGCAGTATACCATTTATTGAGGCCAAGAATTTTTGTGGGTTGTGAGCATATTTTTCTTGCATGCTTGTATAGTAGCTGGATTTGTCTAGTTTGATTTGTTTTTTGGCTTTGTTACGGAGCTGTACATAGTTTTGTCTCAAAGTAGTGGTTTTGTTTTTCTGATATTGAATCCAGGCCTTGTCCCTTTCTTTCATTATAGTTTTAGTATCTTTTCTTAGCCATGGGGCATAGTTAATTTTTATTCTAATGGTTCTATGGGGTGCATGATGGTTTAAGATTTTTATGAAGGTTGTATTAAAGTACTCAACAGCATCGTCTAGAGGTAGATGTTTTAGGGGGGGGGGGGTCCAGTTACAACTTTTTAGAGTATTGATGAGATCAGTAGCTATAAATGTTTTTTTTGTTTCTAACTACTCTGAGGATAGGTTGGTTGATGGTTTTGGATCTGTTCCTAATTAGGTAGGTTGGAGGATGGTCACTTACGATATCTTGAAAACAACCAGGTTGCTGTGCAAGAGCGGGGTCAGATACCATGATCCAGTCTAAGATGAACTGGCATTTGGAAGTTTTGTCAATTCAAGTGGGGGTAGTTATAGTTTGGGTAAACCTGTGGAGGTTTATGAAGGCAGAGGGGTTATGGCTGGAGCAGTGAAGCCAGTCAATATTGAAGTCTCCTAATAGTATTGTTTCATGTGGAAGGGAGTTGGAGGTCCAATTAAGCAGGCTTTCCATTACAGTGATGTTATTGTCTGGTGGTATATAGCCACCTGCAATAATTATATGTTTGTTGGAACTTATTTTTAATTTGGCAAGGATTAGTTCTACATCTTTGAATTCATGGGTATTGTAATCTAGTTGTTCTAAGGCAATTTGATTTTGGAATAATATTGTAACACCTCTGCCCTTTTTCTCTGATCTGTCTCTTCGGATAATGTTGTAACCCGGGGAAGTAATCTCATTATTGTGATGTTGTGGTTTGAGCCATGTTTCAGTTAACACAGCAATATCTGGTTTGTATAGAGCTAGTGGGGCATGAAGGTCATGAATTTTGTTAAGTATACGTCTTACATTAATGTTTAAGAACAGGAGAGCTGAGATAGGTCTGTGGTGTAGGGGATTTATCTGATTTAAGTTTGGAATGATTGATGTTTTGGGTCCTGGATTGGGATGTATATCACCACTGCAAGTGAGTTTATGGAGTAGGTGTAGATAAAGTTTGGTCAATTTGTGAATTATTTTAATTTGTGTTTGAGAAGAGAGGGGGTTAGTTTTGATTTTCAGTTTAATGCGCAAGTAAGAGAAGGGTAGGGGGAGGTAAGGTCACATGGTGATATAGGGAAGTTTTTTTGTTTGGTGGTGTTGGCTGTGGAATCAGTTTAACAAGGGGATGGGGTGTGGTTATGAAGCTGAGTGTGGTAGGAGGACAGGATGGAAAGTAGGAGTAGGTGAAGATTATTAATGGGTAGAATGATGTTTTTAGTAGTTGGGTTAGGTATGTGTAACCCATGTTATCTAGTTTCAGAAAGAATGTGTTACATGCAAGGGTGCTATCTATGAATGAGTGAGATTGGTGTTGTATTAAAGGTGCAGTATTAGGTGTATGTGGGAGTTTGTTGTTAAGAGGGATAAGAGATTTGAAGTGATAGGTGAATGAGAATGTAAGACTTGCTAATGGGAGTTGTCTGTAGCTACAAGTTGAAGTGATGTTAGGGACTTAGCAGCTATATAAGCATCAGGTAATGCTGGGTTAATGGCTACATAAAAGTGATGGAGAATATGGCCAGTGCAAGAGCTATCGTTTTATGTGTTAGGGAGCTACAGTATGGCCAAGAAGTATTGGTCAGGTAATTGGTATCCTCTAGTTAAGAGAGGGTAGCAGAGATAGTGAGATAGTAAATACGGGGGGATACTTGCTACTTTATCTGTAATGATGTTCTTGACTATGGATAAGGTGAATGGGAATTATACATTGTCAATTTATTTGTACTACATTCAGATATGTGTATTTACTGCAGTTAAAAATATTAATTATAGGTAATAGTTAATGGTTATAGGGTGGTGTGTATAGGGAGGTGGTGGAGGAGGTAGGGATTCTATGTTGGAGGCAGGAAGTAGGCTAGAGTGTTTGTGAGGAACAGGAAGGGGAGGACTGTTTGTGTAGGAGGAAACAGGTGGTTACGTATAAAGGAAATAATATGGGGGGTGGGTGGGAATGGGTGGGAGGAGAGCGAAGTGAGCCCGAGCGTAGCGAGGGTGAACAGAGCAGGGCTGCACCCACAGCAACTCTAAAAAACAATCAATACCACATAAAACAAATTATCAGCAGTGAACTGGATGAAATGGTGGGGGTGGGCTAAGAGGAAAAAGGTTTGCAGCTGTTGCCCCTGGGGTATGCACTCTAGCTGAGTGTAACAGATTTTAACAAGGCGTAACAGTAATCATAAAAGCTGGCACCTACACTACACAAGTGGCAACAACAAGGTTCCTGGAGTTAAACCTGGGGCTGCAGTCTATTTTTGGATGATTGCTGGTTAGAGGTTTCTTTGTTTTTAGCTGGAGTGAGAGGATTCCTTGCTCACACTAGTGGGGGGGGGGTGATCAGGTGCTCAGTGGCTTAGAGATGTTACACCTGGAGGGCTTTCAGCTGCAATTACAGCAAATATGGCATCCGAGGTTTTTAAAACTTTTGGTGTGTTGTACATGAGCAATCACTTTGGGATGGGGGAAGGGAGGGAAACCATCAACTGGAGTTTAAAGTAGCAGGGGAGAATCCAAGGCACTCTGCTAACCTAGCTAATTATCAAAGGACAGCCAAGGAAATAAGGTAAAATTGCATGCACCCTTGTTCAAGGACTGGAAGGTTTCTCCAAGGAAAAACTATGTGTAGGATCACACCACAGGTAGAAGTTGTATGCTGCTTACTAGTCTGCAATGGCCGATTTTATTCTCTTTTATATTTGCAGTCCCATTTGGTCATTGTTTGCTGCACACAATGTAGCTAAAGATAAAAGCAGCTGGAGACTTTGCACATCTGTTTGGTGTTTAGTGAAGAATAAGTATTGAGGAGGAGGGACTGAAGGCTATGACTATTGAGAGGGGTTAAATAACTTAACATAAAATAAATTATCAACAGTGAAATGGATGAAAGGGGTGGGGGTGGGCTAAGAGAAAGAAGGTTTGCAGCTGTTGCCTCTGGGGTATGCACTCTAGCTGAATGTAACAGATTTTAACAAGGCATAACAGTAATCACAAAAGCTGGCACCTACACTACACAAGTGGCAACAACAAGGTTCCTGGAGGTAAACCTGGGGCTGTAGTCTATTTCTGGAGGATTGCTGGTTAGAATTTTCTTTGCTTTTAGCTGGAGTGAGAGGATCCCTTGCTCACACATGTGGGGGGGGTAAAGCGATCAGGTGCTCAGTGACTACTACACAAGTGGCAACAACAAGGTTCCTGGAGTTAAACCTGGGGCTGCAGTCTATTTTTGGATGATTGCTGGTTAGAGTTTTCTTTGCTTTTAGCTGGAGTGAGAGGATTCCTTGCTCACACAAGTGGGGGGAGGGTCCCAAAGCGATCAGGTGCTCAGTGGCTTAGAGATGCTACACCTGGAGGGTTTTCAGCTGTAATGATACCTATTAAGTATGAAAAGGAACTAATGATGATTATATTTTCTTTTATATGGGGCTCTAGACTGAATCCAGTCAAGAGAGGGATTCTATATATGAAAGAAGAGCAAGGAGGCTTGAGTTAATAAACCCAGTAGTACATGCAGCATCTTTAATTTTATACAACCTATTACAAGGAATTATGAAGGAAAATAAAAAAACTTGATAGATATGATACTATATTATAAATATAAAGAATTGTGGGAAGGAATGGAAGTTAAACAAATAAGTAAAAGTATTGTTAATGAAGAAATGAAAGAGTATCAAAACAAAATTGCGTTATGGAAAATAAAACAGAATATATGTGAGAAAATTAGAAAGGAATAGTACTTAAGTATTGTGAAAGCGTTTTATTACATTGATCCATGGAAAGATTTTGAAATAGATAAGAAAAAAGCCATAATGATGAATATAGTTACATAAAGATTAAAGAATGTAATGATTTTTACAGAGATTGTGTATTAGAAAATTGCTGGTTAAGGCAAATATGCTATACAAAAAAAGCAAGATAGAATATGTAATAAATGTGGAGAGTTTGAAACTACTGAGCATGTGTTTTTGAAATGTAAAAGAGTTAATAACTTATGGAAAGAAATATATAAACATAATGGGCAGGATTCACGAAGCCTCCGTGTAAGAGTTACAAGGCTTACACGGAGGCTGCAGTTAAACGGTGTGACGTCAGCATGTCATGCATATGCATGAGGGCATGCTGAATCACACCTAAGGCTAACACGTTCCATGGAAGACAGTAGGGGGCGTGTCCGTAGGGCGAGCCCTGCAAATGGACACGCCCCCAGAAGAGTAAAAGTCCCTAAAGTAAATGCCCACGACAGAGTCTGTGTAAATGTGAATAAACACAACACAACACATGCCCCCACAGAATATGAACATAAAATGTATAAATGAACATGTTTTTTTTTATAAGTTGTAAAGATGTTTGCCCGTGAGTGTGCTCGTTTGCGCGGGTGTGCCTGTCGCTCAGCCACAGTTAGCAGTCAGTGGAAAACATATAAGAACTAAATATGTCAAGTAAGCCAAGAAGCAATAGTGTAGCGGTGGAGACGTCGGCTGATGAGGAGGCAGTCATGGTTCGAGCCCCCACAACATCAATTTTTATTTTTAGTGAAATAAGCACAAAACAAGTCCCTGACATATTATGTACTTATATAAAATTATATTTTATGTAAAATGTAATGAAATGGGCCATGTATTTTGAAGAAATGTGAGATAATAAAAAAAAAAAATGTCAGATGTGCCTATAGCTGAGCTACAGTCTAACAAGTTGAGTATATCTGCCTGTAGGTGAGCAGTGTTTTAACAGGTTTAAAATGAGTGCCCGTAGGTGAGCAGTGGTTTAACAGGTGTAAAATGAGTGCCCGGGTTTGAGCAGCGTTTTAACATGCTGAAACTGTGTGCCCGTAGCTGAGATGAGCGTAATATGCTTGCTGACAGCCAAACGGCGCGTAAGGCAGTGTGACCCGTTTGCACGGAGCTGCGCACCGCGCCAACAAGCTAACCGACAGGCAACGTTGAGCAAGCTGTATCAAAACTGCCTTTACACAGACACACCTCCTAGCCTGTGTAGACAGACATAAAATATAAAAAGCAATGGCCAGTTTCAAACCCAAGATACAATGCACCATAGTCAAAGTACTGAACCACTAAGCCATGACAGCTGCACTTAGAAATGCAGTAATAGCATATATATAGGAATGAATAGAAAGAGGAGCATGACAAAGCAGGTTTTGTAAAGCTGATACAATTCCAAAATGGCCAATCACAGATAAGTGCGGGAAAAATGGCATATATAAGACCCATAGGTGGGAATACACAGCATACCCAATTGTAGAACTGACTTGCAGCCAGGATGTCAGGTGTAGGTGAGGGTAGTTGCTTCCGAGCACAGAGGTGGGGCATTGAGGAGTCCAAATATATGGTTTGGCTCCTCGTCCATAATCATGAGGCCCAACTCATGAAGGGCCAGGTCCTGTGGGGAGCATATAGGGCTGAGGCGTGGGATCGGTTGGCTCATGATCTCACCAGTGCCACAGGAATACCAAGGACTGGTGAGCAGGTCCGTCACCACCATGCAGACCTGAAGAGACGGAAGCAGGACCAACTGAACCGTTGGATCCAGGAGGCCCGGCAAATGTCCAACGCCCCACTATTGAGTAAGTTACATCTAATTATTTATGTAAGAAATTAACCTAGCTGATATTATGGAGATGTGTATTCCAATATTACTTTATTTATATTACAGCTGCAGGTGTCCGTTCTGTGAACCGTCGAGCCTATGGCGATAGGCTGGCATGGTTGCGCCACCAGGCAGGTCAGTAATTCTCTCCCTGTAACTGTAAATAAATATATAAGTATGACAGTTAGTAAAAAAGTGCAGTGTAGTCACTAATTAATAAAATGTGCAAGTAACAGTGTAAGAGGGTTTGCAAGTATTGCTTGATTACAAAAGTGTAATGCAGCCTGTAATCCAAACATAAAAATGAAACAAGTCTGAAATAAAGATGTCCCACCTGTAATATAATAGTACATAACCTGCAGCAGGCTGAAAAGTACAGCTGCAGAAGCTGGGTAAAACACATGTGTGAAATATATCCCTGTTGAAATACAGAAACATGACAGAAGTTAGACTGTTGGAAAGGATTGTTATAACTACAGGTAAAACATGTCAATAAAGCCTAGAATTAAGTACCATCCTGAATTGTAAAAATAAAACAAGTGAGAGAGTGTGAGAAAGAGGTATGAATCCACCAATAAAGTAGTAATAACTCCTGAATAAAGTATACTGCAGTCAGTACAGAATGAAATGAATGTGACAGGCAGAACCAAACAGTACCATGTGTTGAAAACGGTACTGCAGCTGGAATGTGTGTCCCAAAATCTGGATATGTTGCTCTCAGTCTGCAATATGCAGATAGTATGGTTGTCTGAAATACCAAACTTCCACAGTTGTCTATAGCTATATAAAGCAAATGTAGCAGGATGATGTAGCTGAACAGAGACAGATATGAATGTGTATGAATAAAAATGAAAATGTATATTGATGTAGCAGTAACATTCCTATCACCAAGCTGAAGTAGTTATCACAAAGGAAACTGTAGGCGGAACTGTAGTGTGTATATATCTGCAGCTATTAGAAATGTACAGCATATGTATTGGTATTTTAAGTTGTTAATTAAATTTTCTTCACCCTACCCTATAACGACATATAATCCATTCCACGTGAAATTGGTATGTGCAATCACAATTAATACTCCTGGACATTTGTCCTGTTGGTTCATACATATTTGCATGTACGTTGATGCATCTGCCCTGTTCATACATCCAAAACCGATGGCCTGTTGCCATCAATCAACCCTGCATGTTGTTGGATTTTGTATTGCTGTTCAAATTATGCATGTGTCATGCTTGCTGTTCAATGGTTTGAATATATGGGTGTTTGGTTAATGGGAATACTAATGCATGCTCTTGCAACTAATTGTGAATGGTATTGTACGTTACTAACCCAAACTGTCATAACATAATGCAAAACATAGGACGACAGGAAAGGCGGGTTCCAGCGGACCCACCTCTCCCTCCTCAGCTGACGAGTGCACCTGGCAGTAGTGCCCAGACCGGACCCTCTTCTGGTGGCCCTGTGCCACCTGTGGGTGGAAGCACTGCAGGGGATGGGGCTCGTCCCCCGTCTGCAAGTGTGGTCACAGGAGAACATCCACTCACCCTCCGTAATGTCCGGACTGTGGTGCGTAGGGAGATCCGGGATGCTGTTCTTGGGCACCTACGCCAGCTTGAGGCATGGGTGGCACAACACATGGGCGTGCCTGCTGCCCAGCCTACACAGCCCACAGCACAGCCCCGTCCTGGGCAGTGAAGGCACAGTGGCAACTGCCCATGGGTGGGGATCACAGTTCCACTGTTGCCATCTGTGGGCTCATGGGCTCGAGATATCCAAACATCCATCCCCGTCAATTGTGTAACCCCCCACATGTGTCATACACCGCCCCTGTATGCATCTTGTTTGTCTTGTCTGTTAACCTACCCAACCTACCTCCCCAGCTATACCGACTTCCTGTACCTGACATACCATTCTCACCTGAAAAAAAAAAAAAAAAAGGGCACTCTGTACCCACAAAAAAATTACGCCCCATACATAAACGCCCATTTTGCAGACATGTCTGCTGAACATGTAAACTGTCAATTACAATTGGCTGTACAACAAGTATTATTGTTGTCCTTACACCTCTCACAGGGGTGGAAGGTTTCAAATGTCACACCAAATTACAAACATATGCACAGCTGTTGCTGATGAAGAAATGGGCAGCTATGGGCCTTACCTACATCCCTCCTGCAGAACCCGAGCTTGTTTCCCTACTGTCCTACCCTCTTTGTGACTCCTTTTTCACCACTTTCCTGTCTCCCCATTTTCATTTCTTTCAAATAAATTAGCGCGGGTGTGCGCAAGAGTAAGCACTTTTAAGCAGTTGTAAGCGGGTATGCGTGTGTGTGTGCGCAGAGCTAAACGCAGTGCGCATGCATGAGCTCCGCGCAAACCAGCGCTAACCCGCTTACAACTGCTTAAAATTGCCTTAGTCACTCTGAATGACAAGGCCTGTAGTCTGCTCAAAAGTAAAATAAAATCCCACTGTCAGTCCCGAACCCAGGACCTTGGAAACAGTAATCTGCATGACTTACCACTAAGCCATGACTGCTATATAAGATCATTGTGCTACAATATATATATCATGCAATAGTAGGAATAAATGTAAAGGGAATATAGGATGTGTAGTACACAAAGCATGTCATGTATATTTACTGTCAAATGTAGTGGATTTCTATAATAGTAGTGTGTGAACAGAAGCAGCCATGCTAGTTGGTAGCTTGTAGGTAATAATGTCACTGTAGTACCTTGCAAGCCACACACATACTCACAGCAGGATAATCACTGCCCATACCCCACAACCTCTTACAGCAACACATCCGGACTAAGTAATAAAAAATGTGGAGCAAAGGCCCAAAAACAGGGACACATTTCAAATATTTCTCCGACAAACTTAGGCAGTTGAGAGAGTAACAGGTTTTGCATTATGTTGGATGTTTGGAAGGGTACGAAGTCTGAAACTGAAATGTTTGTCACTATAGTCTGACTTGAGGCCTGAGTGATTTGCCAGAAAAAGCTGTTTATGAGATATGGACCTAAATATGAGGCCAAAATGTGGACATCCTGAAAATATCTGTACACTTGAGAGGTCTGACACTGCCATAGTTGAATAGTTAAGAGCCTAGACATAGTAACAGTGACTGAGTTACAGGGATGCCCCACAGACTCCCTGTGAAATGTACAAACAGTAGGCAGAAAGGTGTTACAACACATGCAATGGTAACTATGAAGTACTGAAAGTATGCACCACTTGCACGGCAGAAATAGTGTAGTAATACATATGCTCATGCTAACCCACAGTCACAACTGCAGAATACCAGAAAATTTAATGGGTGTACCCCACTGATATGTACCATTCCATGAGGCAGATAAAAGATGCACCTGAGAGTCTCTGGGGCCTGCTCAGCAGCATACTCAAATACCCTAATAGATGTCAAGGCCCACACCATGGCCAGACCACACTGCATGCAGTAACACCCTAGCAGATATAGCAAGCATTCCAAGGTGTGAATGTACATGGAAAATAGGAAAGCCACAGCAACACACTACAGTCAAGACACCTAGCAGGCATACAAGTAGTGAATGTAAAGGGCAAATATTGAAGCCATAGCAACAAAGTGCAAGAGCCACTGCTATATACCAGTTACACCACATGTCCCACAGGAAAGCACACACACCCACATTCACAGTAGTAGCAGTCTTAGGTGTCAGTGTACATACACACTTAGTACAGGAAGCTGGAGGAATGAATGGAGAAATGTTAATCTACAAGACAGCCGGAAATATGAGAGAGATACTAACCTTTACACTCACAGAACAGTGTCCACAGCATACCAGCATGGTCCCTGCCCTTAAACTCTGAAAGGGCTATGCCTATCTCACATATCTTTTTATAGCACTGTCCTGAAATCACAGTGAGAACTGCAATCAGTACACAACTGGCTGCATGCAATTAGCAAATGCTGGCTAACAATTGGTGCAGAGGCCATCACATGGGCATATGCAGATACCTATAAAAGCATGCTGTACTCCCAGTCCACACATGCAATACTTTCATTGCACCCTCTGGAGGTAGGGAGAGAGAGAGAGAGAAAAAAAAAATACACAAACAAAAACACTTAACAAAACCTACTAGAAAGCTGACATCTGTCAACTGGAGCAGCAGCAGGACACCGATCCAAAAGACAACGCAAGCAGCTGTGACAAACACAGGTAATGTAAAGTAATACTTTAAAAGTCTACATACTGTGAACCATCCATATGTGTCATTGGTCTGTATCTATATGTATATGAAGATGTGCATAGGGCAGGGGACATACAGCAACTATCAGTGAAGGCTGTACATACATATGTGAGGGCATCTATGTGCACATATCAATGTAGGTTGAATGTAGGTTGTAGTGCAATGTACAAAGTAGGTTTCACAGTTATGTATGTTTAGTAGTATGTTAGTGTGTGTATACAGTTTTGTAAACAAACATGTTGATATACCTATCTATCATATGGATACGTATGTATGTCAATATATGTATGTATGTATATATATATATATATATATATATATATATATAATATGCATATATGTATACATAGATAGAGAGGGATGTAGGAATACATAGACAGATGTAGATAGAATATGTACAAACATATATATGTAATACACACATACAGATATAGATATATGTAGATACATATACATATACATAGACAGATCTGACTATCTACAGATATGACTGTATATGACTAGCTCACACTCCCCCTGTCCCAACCCCTCTGTCACTCTCACCCCCTCACTGTCACACCCCCCTCTCCATATCTATAGCAATATATGCACATCGATATATATATATATGTGTATATGTATACAGACATATATATTTATATATTTAGACATATATATATATATATATATATATATATATATATATATATATATATATGCATATATATATATATATATAGAGAGAGAGAGAGAGAGATATTCTGAGTGAGGCACATGTGTACAGATGCATTGCAACAGGTGCCTGGTGACAAAGGCATGGAGTGAACACCAGTGTCGAAACTGGAGTACCATACCCCATTTCAAATCACCTACACCAGTAACCAACAGATATGGGATTGGCTGCCCACCACTACATGTGTCAGGGGTGAACACAGTCATAAATGTGTACAATAGTCCCCCCAGTGATAGTCACAGTGACATACTATTCCTGGAATACCTGTACATGGTATGTGTCAACATACATGGTGTGTCAGCTATGGACATGTAGGTCAGTGTACCCCTCAACACCACACAATGGCTGCCACGGTATGTACCTCACATGACAGCTACTGATATGGAGAAGGACACAGTGACATGTACGACACAGTGACAATGCACTCAAACACATTACCAATGCACAGTGACTGACAACACCACAGAGTGCACACATACTACCCACATAGAGGTTACCACTCCTGGATTTACATACTTAAGTCACACCCATGACAGATGTCCAACAACCATAGTAACACCTCACACCATCCACAACCTAAATGACTGCTGTGTGTCATCCTTGACACCACAGTAGAGAGCACATGGCGGAGGTACAGGTTCCTACCCACAAAAAAGACATACCCTGCAATAAAACACACAGCGTTAAGAAGCAAGACTCCCCATGAGTACATGTCACACATACCCCTGCTGAATGTTAGTCAGATAGGTAATATGCCATATGAGTCACCCTGTGTAACTGTTTGACAGGAGCAGGTACCATCACATCACATGTGTCACAATGGTCAGGGTAGCAGAACAGTATGCTGCTGTAGTCACAGGGGCAATAGCATATTGTATTGTATTGTATTGTATTGTGTTGTATTGTATTGGTATGTAGAGGTGCCTCCTTTGTGGAGTGGAACCACTGCTGCTGTACGCCAGTGTACAGGTACATATCCTGTAGTCAGGCTAGTGTTACATAGCACTTCTATATGCGGGTTTAGCTCCTCTTGGAGTTTATGTAGCATGCAACCGGGGATACCATCAGGTCCCATTGATGCTGTGTTTTTTTGCTTTTCTGAGGGCGGCTCTCACCTGGACATCTGTGATGACAGGGAGGTTACATTCAGCTGGGATAAGTATGTCTTTGTTTGGGGGAGAGGGAGGGGGGAAAATTGCACTAACCTGTCTGCCACAATGTTGCCAATATCTGTGGGTTCAGTGAATTATTTGTTGTTATGTACTAACTATGAGCATATTGGAGGGTTTCTGACCAGGTTTCTAACATAACTGAAGAAGGCCTTGTGGTTATCTGTAGTGTCCCCGGTGATTTCCCTCTCAAAGTTGCCCATGGATGTTTGTATGAGAGAACACAGCTCTTTACTAGTGCTGATTAGACATGCCTTCCCTTAATGGAACTATGCTCTGTCTTGCAGTAGCTTCCATCTTTTGTTATACAATCTGTTTATGGCTGGGGTCCACCAGACAGGATACTTTCCCTTTGTGTAGAGTGTCTTGGTCTTATATGGGATTGCATGATCCATGCATTCTCGGAGATGTCCGTAGAAATCATTTGTGAAGGAGTCAGCATTGTGGGTTGTGGCTTCCACTGGCCCAGTGGGCTTAAAGGATACCATCTCAGTCTTAAGAAGTGTAAAGTTTGCGTTTGAAATGTTATTCACTGTAGTCATTTGTGCTGGTGGTGGAGGTGGGATATGTATATCCAGGGCGATTAGTTTGTGGTCAGATCACAGTAGTTGATGATGTACCCCATACAGTACCTCGATACAAACCCCCAGAGTGAGGATGTGCTTTGGACCTGAATTAATGTGCTGACTGCTGGGGTTTGGTAGTATGTCGTATGGAGTGTGCCAGGTACTGTTGCACAGTTGTTGGCTGAGCACTGATACCTGGCCATTTACATATGTATCCACCAATAGACAGACAGATGCTATATATGGGAGATATGTTGTATCACAACAGTCAAGTAGCATGTGTAGTATGTGTGCCAAATTCTGCTGACATATTTTGCTGATATCATTTTATTTCCTTTTTCAGGACCATGGCTCACCAGCAATCCGCATACTCTGCAGCCGAGGATGAGGAAATACACCAGAGCCTGGTGCGGGATTTTGCAATACTCTTTTCCCGCACCAGCCAGAATCAGCAGGAGAGGGCTGCACTGTGGCAAGACTTGGTCCATCGGGTAAATGACATAGGCACTCATAATAGGACATATGAGCAGATACGACATCACTGCAGTGATTTAATCAGAAATGTCCATCAGCGTGCGTCGGATATCCACAGGCAGCAGGTTGCCACAGGTGGTGGGGTGGCTACACATCCCCCACTCTCCAGACTGGAGGGACTACTCCTAAGTGATGTGGCTCCAGCCCACCAACAACAACAACAGTAGCAGACCTGCATTATGATGGAGGCTGGAGCCACACAGCACCATGACTACGAGCGTGCACGTAATATGCCATCTGTATAGTTGACTGTTGTGTACACTGGTAGTTAATGCATGTGTGAGGTGTGTCCTTGGTTTGTAGCTGTCATCATTGTATTTAATGTGCAAGTGTGATATTCTCAATATCAGCAGCTGACCTGTTAAAGGCAACTGTTGTACTACTGACCTGTATCATACTCAGTAACAATGGCACTGTTGTGCCCACTGACATTTATTTCCTCACTTCTGCAGGTCCCTCCGGTGTAACAGCAATGCAGCCTATCCATGCTGGTGAGTTTGTATTAACAATACTTTTAATAGCCTTGATAGTAATAGTAATATTAGGCTCAATCAGTAGTGCTCTGTGTATGCATGCAGGTGTGTCTGTGTCTGTGTGTTGATATCTCGCATACTGAGTAGTGTGCAAGTGTGCAAGTGTGCAACTGTGTGCAAGTGTGCAACTGTGTGCATGTGTGCACCTGTGCACATGTGCATGTGTGCATGTGTGCATGTGTGCATGTGTGCATGTGTGCACCTGTGCATGTGTGCATGTGTGCACCTGTGCACGTGTGCATGTGTGCATGAGTGCACCTGTGCATGCGTGCATGTGTGCATGTGTGCATGTGTGCATGTGTGCATGTGTGCACCTGTGCATGTGTGCATGTGTGCGTGTGTGCATGTGTGCATCACTGGTAACATTGTGTAGACATTGTAAACTGTGTTTCCTGTTTCCCTCCCACAGGTTCTGGTGCTGCTCTGGTGTCATGCAGCAGGGAACCTGAATCAGGTGCCATGGGTACTGATAATGATGACATCTGTGTAATGGCACAGGAAGGTGTGCCATGGTCCATCATTGGTCAGCCAATTGACAGTATACAGCTGTCAACCCCATCAATGCGCACAGTCATCCTGCCAATACATCCTTTGTCACCAATATCCCTAGGTGATGGACAGGATACAGTGGGCATTGACCAGGGTAATGTGGTATCTGTGGCACATGCTTCCCCACACAGCAGCCATGGGCATGGCCCTGAGATGGTACCACACAGACAGATGTCCAGGGGTTCTCGTGGGAGCATCTGTGGGCATACTGCCCCTGTCAGACGTGCCCACAGAGGTCTTACAACCTCAGCTATGTTTCGGGCTGTCCTGCAGGCACAGTCATGTATGGAACGGTACACCAGACAGGGTCTGAGGGAGCTGACAGCATGTCGCACAGCCATGAGTGACAGTATGTGTGACACTGCGGCTGCCATCCGTATTTTCACAGATGTTATAGACAGACATTGTGGGGACAAATTAGATCATTTCCACAACTACATGCCCATGAGCCAGGGCAATGGTGGAGGGTTGAGGCATCGATGTGGGCGTATGCCAACAACAGCAGCAGCTGGCAGTCGTCACAGATGACAACAGGGCCGCGGCTGCCCCCATAGTGCCAGCAGCAGCCCCAGCAATGCTGGGTCTGTGCTGTCATCAGACCACCCCAGGAGACCACGTGCACGTAGCTCTGGACAGGCCCAAAAGGGATCTGTGTCCAGTCAACGAACACCTGCTTCTGATGACAGTACCCAGTCTGGATTAGTACCGGATACGGTCCGTAGCACCCCTGCAAGGCACAGGTACCGTGTCTGTGGCCAGAGACACTGATCTGTATGACCTGGCAGGTACAGTCTGTGGCTGTCCACAAACACCGTATATGGCAGCCATGAGGTGGAACTGTGTGCGTCCATACACACATGCAAATTGGCAACACCTAGGGCTACCGAATACATGCACACACTGCATCAATATTGCCCCACCTTGTACTGCTGTCCCTCACTAACACACATACACATACATGCCAATTGGTGGTATCAGTGGCAGACTCAGGCATACCAAGTTTACACCCTGTGCATATGATGCAACTGTGCCACCTCCTGCAATCTGTAATCTCAGTGCAGGTACAGGTTAACATGTTGCTGATGCACAGGGTGACTACATAGACGTGTAGTAATAGTATCAGTGCAGTGTGCTGATATAATTGTGGGTATATCCCAGCCTGCCTGATGCAGTAAGGGTATGATTGTCTTGTACTGTTTTCTACACCCATGGTAAGTACCATAGTGTATCATCTGCACATGTTTGCATACTGGTAGTAAGGATGTCAACAGAAGGCCACATACATAGGAAGCACAGGGGATAAGGTAATAAAAGTATTGATACACAATGATGGACATGTAAACTGAAAGTTACATGTTGCCCACACTGGACTCTGCAATGCGGATGTTTGAGGATGTTGATATGTGTGCAGTACTACACGACTGGTACAGGACACACAGGAGCACCCTAGCACTGCAAGCTCACATCTCATACCATGCTAGACAGCCCCAACACACAAAACTAACTTTCACAGGAGGGAGAGTCCCCATAAATGTCAGGTGGTGGCAGGACAGGTAGCATACATCCTACTAAGTATGGAACCACTGAGTGAAGGCTCAGTGTCTGTTATTTGACATGTGTATTAGTGCAGGTATGAGCACCTGGGTTTCCATCCGGTTATTGTACATCCTGACGGTACATGGTCTGTACACTTGTGTGCGCTGAGACTGGACCCTGGCCATCCGACCTGTGTATTTCCATGTACATGTGTATAGTGCCTGCATATTTGCAGTGTTACCTATTAGAAGTGGTACAGCTTGTTTGTTGTACAATGGACTACATGCAGCCCTGCTTACTGTAGCATTGTTTGCATGCATGTTTGCTTGCAGTTACCCTGGAACATGATTCCACCTGCAATGCAGATTTACGGAGCTTCTGTGGATTCCTAGTGACATCTGCATAGCTTACTATATGTATGTCCATGTCTCACTTGACAGAACATCACTGTTTGTTCTGTTCGCATGTACATTGCCTGTGACACATTGCATATGACTTACCTGGCATTTGACCACGTGAGCAGTCATATATGCCAGCGCTAACTAATCACAGGCACTACACCCTCATATACTCACCTTCTGTACCTTGTTCCCCATTGGCCCTATGTGCTGTTAATCACCATGGCAATCACAATACTATGGTAGCATGTGCAAAGGTCACTTGTCAGTCACCTCTATGGTACAGTTGTGGAATATGTGAGTCATGTGGCAATGTCACAGCTGCCACATGTACACAGTCAACCCTCTCCCTTACCCATGGACGTACAACACATGTGTGAGATGCAACCACATAGCCAAACTGGGGACTAAGCACTCTGAACCCAGTACTGGCATAACCTGTCAGGTGGCATGAAATACTACAGTGACTACAATACCAGTCTGATGTAGACCTACACTGACAGCAATCCAAACACATGAACACACTGGGGCATTCTTGGAGCCTCAGAATAGCATCCTGCCTGAGCAGCAGACACCTCTGCAGCTGGCACACAGGCATACGTTAAGCCAGAACACAGCACTTGCAACACATAGCACACACATCCTGTGTGCCAAACAGTCACAGCCTGTACGGCTAGACAACACACCTGCTACAGTTGTGTAAGGTACCTTTATTGTCCGGTACAGTGAGGTCCCGCTCACCAGGCTGGACAAGGTGAAGGTCACAGTGATATGCACGTGGGGCACTATGGTCCACCACATAACACAAGCATACAGGTCAGTCAGAGGCATGGACACATATGACTCAGTCATTGTCCATGCCACTATGGCTGACCTGTGATGTACCTCCCTGGACTACATGATAGGGAACATAGAAGGCCTCTCTGAGCATGTGGCACAGGCTGGTATGACCCTGACCTTGGTTGACATCATACCCTCACCAAGAATGCTGAAATATTACTGAATGCTGATGAATTACTGTAGCTACAACACCCTAGCTGAAAGGTTCCTAGCATGTAGTCACTGCATTGCTATGGAACAACTTGTTACCACTCCCACAACAGGTGAAAACATGCAGCACCTGTTCATCAACAACATGTAGACTATATGCCCCAGACCAGATGTGTATCTCTTGCTGCTAGGATGATACCATATACAACTCACGCTGTATATACACATACCACATGCCGCACCCGCACAGAAAACCACAGTCATAATATTATCCACTGCAAATACCATGTATTCACATGTGGCAGGCGTCAGACATGGGAACTATTGAAGGTCGCAGGTATATATGTGTATTTGGCACACACATACATCATATGTGTGCATTGCCATTACTGGTTTAATCGATGTCATGCATTATTGTGAACAACAACCCACACACATGGGCATTCTGTGTGACAAAAACACACATGGCATTTGTGGAATTCAAAGCCATAACTAACTGTGCTATGACAGTAGTGAGAGACGCAGTAGCAGAGCATGCTATTTGTATTACTGGGAGATTTGCCCTCTTCTGCTGTACTTGTAGGGTGCTAACATCATCTCTGTTTAGAGATTGGAATACGCAGCAGCTGGTGTGTTGTACTGGTTGCCAAAAGGGTCAGTTTTCTCACACATGTAATTACACACACCCTACTTCCACTCCCACAAACACACTTGCCATTTGCATGATTCAAACTCCTACCTAATTATGTTATGACACTAGTATGAAATGCAGTAGCCAAGCATGCTATTTGCATCACTGGGGGTTTCTTTTCTCCGGCTGTACTTATAGGGTGCTGACATCATCAGTGTTTAGAAAGGGGAATGTGCATCCTGTTCTCCTAGTTGCCAAAAGGAGCATTGCTCTCACACAGAATTGCACACACACTAACCCCCATCACCCAAACACACATACTGAGCATTTGCAGGATTCAAACCCCCACTTAACTATATTTTGACACTCAAAATGGACACATTAGTGGAGCGCGCTATTCGCATTACTGGGAGGCTTTTTTTCTCCTGCTGTACTTATAGGGTGCTGACATCATCAGTGTGAAAGGGGAATGCGCATCCTGTAGTGTGTTCTCCTAGTTGCCAAAAGGGACATTTCTCTCACACAGGATTGCACATACACTAACCCCCCTCACCCAAACACACACACTGAGCATTTGTAGAATTCAAACCCCTACTTAACTATGTTATGACACTCGAGACGGACGCATTAGCGGAGTGCGCTATTCACATTACTGGGAAGCTTCTCTTCTCCTGCTGTACTTATAGGGTGCTGACATCATCAGTGTTTAGAAAGGGGAATGTGCATCCTGTAGTGTGTTCACCTAGTTGCCAAAAGGGACATTTCTCTCCCACAGAATTGCACACACACCAACTCCGCTCACCCACACATGCATGGAGTATTTGCAGGATTCAAACCCCTACCTAACTATATTATGACACTTGAGGGAGACACATTAGCAGAGTGCACTATCCGAATTACTGGGCATCTGCGCTGCACCTGCAGTATTTATAGGGTGCTGACATCATTATTTATACAGAGGTATGTACATCTATTACTACCTGTCAGGTGGGGGATAGCATATATATGTATTTGCAGCCACCTACTTTAGGGTCAGATATGCACATCAGCACTGGCAGGTTATGTTTTATACCATGCTTTGTGACCACAAGACCTGTAACACACAACATAACCAGTTCAGACCACCCCTCCCACATCCAGGACACACACTTTGCTTCCCTGGGAACAGTGCCAAGATATGAAGGTGTTCACATACACCATTCCAGTTGTTAACGTCAGGTACAGGTATATTGTGTGTGGGAACTACTCAGGCCTCTAAAACATTACCCTGCAGCCACTACAATTTGTGAGTCCATGTGCTATGGCAGGACCACTCACCACAGCCACAAGGGGGAATACATATTGCACCTGACCATCTGCAACATGGGTACTCACTGTTCCACACCAGAGGTAGACCACCATTGTTAATATCTGACCATACCCACCTTTCCCTGGACATCCATATCCCATCTCCACCCCCAGGCAAGGTTGTCACTGCAAACAAAGTGTATTTATCAAAAGCAGACTTTGCACTTGTGAAGACTGGGGTGGAAGACTTCAAAGGACCCATGCTGGGGGAGTATACAGGCCACTCTGCATAATCCTTGACAATTGCATTCTATGAGCATGTGGAAGGTTTGCATTGATCATGCTATCCCAAATATACCCATGACTCCTCCACAACAGGACACCTGTCAGGAGTACACCAGCCATATATGAGCTGTCCAACAGACAGAGTGAGCTAATACATTGCAGAGCAGTAGTCCACAGAGGGAGGACATCTCTGAACAGTACTGGCATGACACTTCAATCCCTCATAATCATCACGACAAAGTGCTGACAGTGAAATTGTCCAGACACTGCAGATAAGGCTCCCCTCAGTCTGTTATTGATGCCCACTTACTGTTAGAGGTCCTCACCAACCCTCTTCCAGCACACACCAACCACATGGATGTGGCATAGCAAATTCAACCCCTGGGATGTTCACTGTGTCCCTGCTTGACAGAGGCACAGCACACTAGCCTCAAACAGTGCCTTATGTGACCTACTTTACAGTGGCACAGTAGCCTACTGTACTGGGGAGGCAGACGCCAAGCACACTCTGGCTAAGCTTTCATTCCCTAGGGCAAACAGCCTAGTATTGACCTCTACACCCATATGTTTAATTGTCAGATGCACAATATTTGTTGCTGATAGACTGTTTGCAGATCTTTATTGCCATAGCATTCCCTGTTTCTATGAACAACTTGTGTATCTGTGGAAGATGTTTGAATATGAGAGGGATCCAGTATATCACTTATGTCTCTGTAGTCATTTAACTGTGTGCACTGGGCAGATTGCTGTAATGTGGTTGGTTCCTGGAATAACACGTACAAATACCAGATATGTGTGGCCAACTGCTAAAGTGAGATATGGCCTAAGTGTGTGAGCATGCCCAGTTTAGGCATTCCATGGCATGTTGTCTGACATATGTCTCATTTATCTAAGTGTGCGAGCATGCCCAGTGTGAGCTTTCCATATGTTGAACTCTGCAGTCCACCACATTTGTGGATGAGTGTGAACTTCAACAATATCTCATGTTTATGGTTGTGTGTTGGGTGTCATGTTGTGTACTTACTGGCCAACTGCTTTGTGTCTGAACACAACAGGGATTATACTGTGCCTGCAGGGTTTGCATGGGATACTTTGCATACAGTTGTCAACATCCTTTCATACTGACCTAACACTGTAGTACTGTATAGTGTACTGGTTCAGTACTTTCACTGTGGTGGACAGTATCCTGGGCTTTAGACCTATCACTGATTTAAATTTTCATAGTGAGCACAACAGACTGGTTAGGGGCCAGTTGTGCACATATGACCATGTTGCATTATGTTCAGATATGGACTACTTAAACCAGGCTTGTCCAACATTGGTAGTGTATTCCACAACATAGGTGGACATTGACAAATACTAGCGATGTGCCCTAGGCCATTTCTAATGTTAGTCAGAGAGTGTATTTGTCCTTCGACACACATTGTAACTGGAGTTTGCCATGACATATGTCATGGTTAGTATACTGTGCCTCTGTCTACCCGTGACATAACAGTGATACCCAGGGTAAACCTACCATCTCCCATCCACTCATCAAGATTCCTCTTGAGGAGAGTCGATGAGTGACTCTCTGGCTAACCTGTACTGGGAGTTTACTCAAGAATGGGGGTGGCTTCTGTGTTATGGATCATTCAGTACAGCATGTCCTATGTATGTCAGTGCTGGGGTTCAGGTCTCTCATGTGCATAGCTCACTGCCATTCAGATTGTACAAGGTGCAGCATGTTCATTGATTCCAGCTTGGACATGGCTTTATACATTAGGCACAGCTTGCCTGTGGGCGGGCAGTATGGCAGTGTGTGGAGCTGCAGTTTGTTTCATCAGGCAACACATGGCATCTGTTCAAGCTCTTTGATACTCCTGGTGAGGTACATTTGGGCTCTTTCCAGTTGATGGAGGTGTCTGCTGAGGTACATCCCACAGGGGCCATTGTAGTCAATTGTGATGCTGATGAAGGATGACTGCAGAGCCACAATGACCTCCCCTGATCTAGATCTGACTACCTTCATGATTAGGTGGGTATATGGTATGTTTCTGTAACCACTACAGCCACATACTTGTCCAATGCAAGATATCTATCAACTTGTGTCCCCAGGTCTCTTATTACATCTTAAGTACTTAATGGGTTAACACCTATGCGGTAATTGGTGGGCACTTACTGTATATCCACAGGGGTTGGCTATACACTTTTCTGCAATTAGCTTGCTGACATGGCTATGGCACCAGTTGTCTGTTTCTATGTGGCCCTTTTGTGGGATGCTTGTGTCAGCTGGAGGGTCAGATATGGTGGCCAGTTTGTAGTCCTCTGCAAACTTGTTCAGACACAGTCCTTCCATGTTGGCCTGTACCTATGGGACATACATACCAAACAAGGGAGGTCCCAGGACTGAGCCTTGTGGGATGCCAGTTGTATCTGGTTTGTAGTCTGACATGGCTGCAGCATTTCTGACCATGTCAGTCCTGTCCTTGGTCTGGTTTACAACCCCTCTACTGACATAGGGGTTTATATTTAAGCTGGTGAGCTTACCTATAATGAACACGTGGGGTATTGTATGGAAGCCTTTTGCAAGGTCCAGCTAGGCTGTGTGGACCACATTCCCCTCATCAATGACCTTAATGACTGTTTCAAATGAGTCAAACATGTTTAAGGGGTAGGATCTGCACTTAGGAAAGCCACACTGGGTAGGGTTCAGTGTCAGTAGGTCCCCAATATCTTTATGTCTGAGGTACATGCTGATCCTTTCCATAGCTTTGCAGACCAAGCTTGTCAGGATTCTGGGGTGGTAGTTTGCAGTATCCATTCAGGCAACACCTTTGTGGAGAAGGACCACTGCTGTTGTACACTGCTCTTTTGGTACATATCCTGTGGTAAGGCTGACATTGAGCAGTAGTGTTATTTGGCGTCCCATTCATCTGGGAGTCCATGTTGGACTCAGCCCAGGACACCATCTCATACCATTGATGCTGTGTGTTTTGCTTTGTAGATGCTGGCTGTTACCTCAGCATCTGCAATGTCAGGGTGCCAGCACTCTGCTGGGATAGATATTTGGCATTTTGGGGGGGGGGTTTGCACTGCACCTGTCAGGTTGGATATTGGCAATATGTGTGTTTGTTTGGTATGTTGTTTGTAATATTTGAGTGATTCAGAGCATATCTGTGAATTTCCAACAAGGTTCCTACCATCAGTTAAGAAAGCCTTGTGATTATCCTTAGTGTCCTGTACAATTTGTATCTTCATAGGTTCATAGGTTCATACTAGGCTATCCGCCCTAGGGCATTTATAAGCCTAGCCAGTGTGTGTGTGGCTTTCGCCACCCCTTGCTATGTGAATATTATGGCCATTTAGGATTTACTTTACTGTGCCTCTGTCTGGACGTCACACAGTGAAGACCCCCAGTGTACATCTACGATCACCCATCCACTTGGCAAGATTCCTGTTGAAGAGAGTCAGTGAGGGGCTCTGCCTAACATGGAGTGGGATTCCGTTCCAGGGTGTAGGGAGCCTCTGGGTTATGTATCTGTCCCTCCAGCACATCCTATTTCATTATGTGTTGAGGTTGACATCTCTCACTCTCACAGCTCCGATGGATTTGGGTTTTCTGGGGTGTAGCATGTCCATTAATCCTGTGTTGGACATGGCCTTGTACAACAGGCATACAACGCCTCTGTGTAGGCAGTATGTGACTGCATACAGCTGGGGTGTCTACAGCCAGGCAGCATATGACATTTATTTGAGACCCTTTATCCTCTTGGTGAGGTACCTTTGTGGTCTTTCTAACTGCTGCAGGTGTTGGGTAAGGTACATCCCAAATGAGGCATTGTAGTAAATTATGGGCCTGATAAGAGAACAGTATAGGAGCACAATGACCTCTGCTGACGTAGATGTGGATCCTTTCATGATAAGGTGGCCAATATAGCCGGTCTTCCTAGCCACGTTGGCAATGTGAGTGTCACATGACAGGTTACTGTCCACTTGTGTCCCGAGGTCCCTGATTACTCCTTCCATACATAATGGATTACCACCTATGTGGTAATTTGTGAGTACCTTGTTTGGTATTTGGTGAGACATTCATACTGTCCAGTGTCTTCAGGAAGGCTGAGTGGGGTTCCTGTGTGTGAGAGTGTGGTCTGTAGCATGCTACAGACGGTACAGCAGTTTTGCCTATGGTTAGTTGCACATGGGTGGTCTCCGATGCTTCGTGCATTGTCAGTTACCTGGACGTGTGGGTATCTTTGCTGAATATGGATACTCCCCCTCCTTTTATGGTTTGGTCCAGGTTTTGGGGCCACAACACATGATATGAGGTATAATCTGGCAGTGCTGGTGTGCTGTCAGGAGCCTTGCTGCAGGTTTCTGTCACTGCACAAACATCGATGTTCTCCATACTGGGGAGGGCCTCGGGAGCATGCATGTTGAGGTTTAGACATCTGGCATTGGGCAACATTACCCTTATGTTTCTTTCCACTTATTCTTTCTAGGGCGGTGGGTTAGTCTTTTCAGCCTTGCCTACAAAAGGCTCTATGGAGGTGGCAAGAGCCTTAGCCAATATCCAGATGCCCAGGGGTAACAGGTGCAAGCCATCCCTGGCACAGCAGCATGGCTTGTCAAGCATTACATCCCAAGCAGAAAGACATTGGATCCCCTTGGAATGACACCAGTAATTGTGCCACTTGTTAAAGCTGATCATTCTGTGTTTGTACTGTGGCATCATTCTTGGTGAGGGTAGGATGCTGCACAAGGTCAGTGTCATACCGGCCTGGACTACATACTCGGAGAGGTCATCTATGTCCCTTTTCATGTAGTCCAGGGAGGTACATCTCAGGTCATTCACGCCAGCATGGACAATGACTTCATCATATTTCTACTTGCTTTGGGGTGACCTATGTACTTGTGTTATGTGGCGTATTGTAGCAGCCTACAGGCAGCTTACTGTACCCTTTCCCTTGTTCAGTCTGGTGAGTGGGACAGCAGTGTGTCTGACTGTGGAGTCACCTATTACAACTGTATCAGGCATGTTGTTTCTCCTTCTGGCCTGTGACTGTTTGGCACACCAGTTTTGTGTACTATGTGTTGAATGTGCTATGTTTGGAGGTACTGGTTGCTTGGGTGTCTGCTTTGGAGGCCTCTGTTGATGTGGTGTGTTTGTAATTAGAGCCTCCAGGAATGTTTTTCTGTGTTTATGTCTTTGGTTTGCAGTTGTGATAGGTCTATGTGAGACTGGGTTTGTGGTGTGTGTGGTTACCTTCTCCTCCTGACTAGTTTTGACTACTGAGCTGAGAGAGCTCAGTCTCCAGTTTGGATAAATGGTTGCATCTCTCATATATATTTGTATTTCTTGGGGGGAGGTGAGGGTTGTCTGTGTACATGGGGCAGGTGTAACATTGCCTCAAGATTCACAGATTCAACTTGTTGTAGCTGGCCTTAGTGGATTGTATGAGTGGACATATTTTATTGCCATACTACTGATTAGAGATTACTTCCCTTTTTAGGTTTGCTCTATCATGTAGTAGCTTCCTCATTCTCTTGCATGGTTTGGTAATAGCTGGGGTCCACCATGCAAGATGCCTGCATGTATGGCATTGTGTCTTGGTTTTGTTTGGGATTGCATAATCCATGCATTCCTGGCAGTGTTCATGGAATGCCTGTATAATGGGTTCTGATGTGTGGCCCATATTTTGCACCTGCACAGGGCCTTTAATGGATTCCACATCAGTTTGGAGGAGTGCAACATTTGCTTTACACATGTTTTTCACTGTGGTTTTCTGGCCAGGGACTGTGGTCAGGATGTGTATATCTGGTGTGATTACTCTATGGTCTGATCTTACCAGTGAGGGATACACTTCTCATCTTGCCATCCAGTACCCATGTTGCTGATTATCACATCCAGTATGCTTACCCCTCTTTTGGGAGGGGTACGTTGTTCCTGAGCATTTTGGTTTATGGATTCTAGGAACCTTTGTCCTAGGGTGTTGGAGGTAGAATAATGCTCCCAGTCTATGTTTGGGTATTTTCAGTCACCCAATATAATGTGGTTTGGAGGGCTTGATATATTCATGTATTCCAACATAGGTCAAGTGCAGTTCCTGGTGTTAGGATGGTAGTCTGTAGCAGGCTATAACCTAGGAGGCAGTTTTAGCCACTGTTACTTGACCATGGCTAGTCCATGCTGCTTCTTGTTGTGGTACCAACATGGGGGTGTGGTTATCCTTGACAATTATTGCTAGTCACCCTCCTTTTGTAGCTTGTTCCATGTTTTGAGGCTGTACAACACAGTATGAGGTGTAACCTGGTAGTGTTAGGGTGCTGTTGTGAGCCTTGACCCAGTTTTCTGTTACAGGACAGATATCAACATTCTCCATACTGGGTGGGTTTACACTGCACACATCTTGCTGTTTAGAGCTCTGGCACTGGGTAGCATTACATCTAGGTTCTTATCCCTTGTGATACCTCTGGAGGTGGGTTTGTGTTTTGAGCCTTACCTATTCAGGGCACACTGTGGGTAACGACAGCCTTTGTCAGTATCCATGCAGCCTGGACTGATAGGTGCACACCACCCCTAGCAGGTGGAGCATCATGTCATGCTCAGCATGTCATCCCAGGCTGGCACACATTGGATTCCCTTTGACTAACAGCAATACTTCAGCCAATTATTGCAATTGATCATCTCATCTTCATATAGTGGCATCATGCTTGGTGAGGGTAGGATGTTAGGTTCATCAAGTTTGCATATACTACATGGTGTTACATTGCTTAACACATGGCAATCATGACTCAGGTGGTGCTGCAGGTCTGCCTCTGTTGGATGCACATACTACACTCCCTGTACATGTTTGAGAGCAGGTTATGTAATTTTAGGCATCCCTGTTATTATATGAGTGAGTCAGAGAGGGGTATCATTCCCAGGGTTCCTACTGAGCCAGTGTATGTGCTATGCTTTGCCTCTTTGCCAAGGCCAGGGCATACTGGGCAAGCCTCCTTTTGCCTACTGGGGCAGGCTCAGGTTGTTCCTCCTCTGAGTCACGCTCTGCCTGTGATGGCCTTGGCAATGGTGGGGGGCTGTTTGGCCCGGCCCTATGCTGGTCCTGCTGCAGCTGTTTTCACAGGATCATATTATGTAGCATAGCACATACCATGACAATTTGGGTACATGTAGTTGGTGAGTACTGCAAGGCTCCCCCAGATGTGTCCAGACACCAGAACCGTGACTTTAGCTGTCCAAACACACGCTCTATTACATTACGTGTTTGTGCGTGTGCCTCATTATGGCATTCCTGTTCAGGTGTGTGTGCATTTCTGATGGGTGTCATCAGCCACAGCTCCAGTGCATTACCTGCATCCCCCACTAGGTGTCTATGTGGGATGTCCCCATTGGCAAATGTCTGGCACAGCTGTGCCAGATGCCAGATATGGGAATCATGGTAGCTCCCAGGGCAGCCAGCACACACATTCATTATTATGCCCTGGACATCACACATGACCTGGCAGTTGATGGAGGGGAAGCCCTTGCGGTTAATGTAGGCCCTACCCCACTCATCGGCTGCTGCTTTGATGCGTATGTGCATGCAGTCTATTGCACCCACTAACTCAGGGTATTCCGCTATTTGCTGGAAGAGATGCATATTGCTGGCCAATACCTCACGGGCATTGGGGAAATATACATGATCACCGACATGTGCTGACATGGCATCCAGGAACTGGTGCAGTACCCTGGAGGCTGATGCCTGTGATATCCCCATCATATCACCAGTTGGTCTCTGGAAGGTACCTGTTGCTAGTATTCTTAGGCCAACACATACCTTGGTTTCCACTGGGATGGGTTCCCCTCTGTTGGTTCTGTGTGTGAGGCGTGGCCTGCACAGCTCAACAATTTGCTGCAGGAGGTCTCTGTCCTCTCTATAGCGCTCCACTATCTCCAGCTCATGTAACCCGTGGTAAGTGACCCTGGGCCTGTACACTCTTCTCCGTCTCCTCACTGTGGGTTGTCTGACACCATTTGCATTGTCACCACCCTCAGCAAGTCGCCTATGTCTCCTTATGACAGCTATGGCAGCCCCTAGCATTTCTGCTCTGAGTTAAGCTTTTTCAGTTTTCACTTCTAATAGCTTACTCCTGTCTTGCAGTGTCTCTTGAGAGAAACATCCTGCACTGCTGTTTGCAGAGTTTTAAGTGCTGGGCTGGGCTACTATTCTGCCTGTGTAATTGCCTGCTTCTAATTGTTTTCACCTGCTAGCTCCAGCAGTATTCCTTGCTAGCTTCCTACTAATTCTGTTGCTTCCTTTTTCATTTCTGTTTCCTCAGGGGTGAGCAACGCACATACAAGTGGAAACACACTCACACTGGCTTACACGCGTGCACACATGCTTACACGGTTTAGAATCTACTTATTCGGATTAAAACACGTGCACACCAGCGCAAACAGTCTTACAAGTCTGCCAACAGGCTCCCACATGCTTAGACTGCCTTACACACGTGCACACTGCCCTATTCGTGCCTCATGGTGTGCACACGTGCGCATGCACGCCCAGCAAGAAACTTTGGTGTTGGCAACAGTGTACACCTTCCATTTCTTGACTTTCCCATGCTTATCTTGTGGCACTCCTCTTTCCATGATATGTGTCTGACATCTGTCACGTAACACTGACCTCCAATGAACTGCATTTCTTTCTGCCATTCCCCCTGTGATGTCACCTATCTCCTACTCTGTTCCTCCCCCTTATGTAACTCCTACACTACTCAGAATGTGCTCATTTGCTATGTGACAGTGGGGTTCAGTATCCTAACACTCATTTACATCAGATTGCCTACTAATGCTTAGTTACATGTCTTAGACTCAGATTCCCCCCTTAGCAACCACTAAACGGTGGCCATGTTGTTTTTGGTCTGCTGGTCCCTGCATTGTAAATCCATGTATTGCATAAAACCCACATTTGTGGGTTTATAACCTTCATTTTTATGTTTTATATAGCGCAGCCCGTTTGGGCGGGGCTGCGTTGCGTTTAAACATCGTCGATCGCCGAAAAAAATGACTATTTATTTCTCATATTTGCATTGGGGTACCTTGACAATGGCCACATATTTGGCCATTGGCATGCTGCCTGACACATATGCACCCTTTATTTGGAGCTGACGTAGCTCCATTGTGTTATTTGCAGAAACGTACTCAGTTGTCAACTGAGTACATTTCTGCAGCTAACACGGCTCTTACACGGGCTGGTTTGAGCTTCGTGGATTGCTAATCTACCTCATTTGCATGCCTTTTGGCTTCAAGTGAGGTGATTAGCATGTCCATACCCAGTCCTGTAGGAGACGTTTTAGCTGGTCTCTTACACGGAATTTCGGGCTGTTCCTGGATCGCGAGGGCTGCATGGAGTCTTACACTACTCTTAGACTCCGTGCAAGCCTTCGTGAATCCTGCCCAATAGGTGAAAAGTTTGTTAAAATATGATCAAATAAATATGGACATAATAGAATTTGGTTATTATGGTGCACAAAAGCAGGAAGAAATGTAGAAAATGGACAGAATGATATTTTATGTTTCGTGGACTATATGGAACGAGACACTAAATGAAATTAAATACAATTGAAATTGGGCTTTGACAAAGATTTTGGAGAAAATAATGCTTTGGTTGTGGATAAAAGAGTGGGGAGGGAATTCTTAAAATTAAGTTTATAATGTATGGAGATTTGTAAATAAATGTAAATAATGTAAATATGCAAATATGTAAATAATATGTAATGTATATATCAATTAAAAAACAACAAGTCATTGTTGTGAGTGGGACCTATTTTGAAGGAGTACTTCCTGTTTCTGTTCCAGGTACAAAGGTAGCCCAGAGAAACAGGGAGGCAGATGGAGAGGGAAGGAGATGATGGAATAGTGAAAGAAATGAAGGAGAAAGCAAATATCAAGACCAAAGAATGTGTGCAGGATTTTGAGGACATGTTTCAAAGAAGGCTGTCTGATGGAGATGACTCAGCAAATGATGGATGTATAATTACAGACCTCCAGTTGGGAGTGTTGCAGGATGATTTACTTAAAGAAATGGTGGTGTAGAGTGAGACAGAACATGAAGGAGATGTTTCATGGGGGATATTATGTAGAAAATACAAAAGGAGACTGCAGAGACAATCCTGAAGAATAGTTGTGAAATGGAAAAGAAAACATATTCACAGAAAGTAAAAGAATGTGAAAGTGGAGTAGTAGAAAAAAAGGCAGAGAGAATGAAAAATGGAAGTATGTGGTAACAATTCAAATTAAGAAGACAAAGAAATGGAGAGACATGAAGCATGGGACAATTTAATAGCTCCTTTAGGTGTAAAAACATGTGAGGAAAGAGCATTTATTCTTATTAACAAAGAGATATTTTTGACATTATATTTATGACCATTTTTTCAATGGAAAATTTTCTTGGAGACTATGAAAAAAAGAAAGACTGCTAAGCCATGGAATCTTTATATGATAAAAACATTTAAAAGGGAAACAAAAAAGAAGATTCATGTAGAGTTTTGAACAGTGGTAGAAAGAGACACTTTGAAAGGGTATTTGAAAGCTTTATATCAAGAAGCATTGTATATTGCAAAATATTATGACAAAAGGGATTTATGGACTGATGGCTCGGATTTTAATATTGTGTTAAAACAGAAAGGGGAAAAAATTATACACATACCAAGCATGACAAATGTGGAAGGGAATACAGGGTGTTGTTAAATACCTAGTGATAACCAAAACATTTTTTTTGGGGGGGGGGGGGATTTGATAAGTAACTGTGACAAAGGAAAATTTTATATTTGTCGGGAAATGGGATAGGATGCAAAACATGTGAATTGAAATGTTAGAAATGTTGCAAAATTGAACATCTATGAATGGATTGCAAAAATGAAAATAACAATAAGAAAAAATAAAAGAGAAGAAAATAAACAAAGAGAAGACATTTTTAAAGTAGTAGAAATAGAAGAAACATTGGATAAGAAAACATAATAAAGAGGACATAGAAGTAGGTTCTGAAATAAGTGATGAAGAAGACATAAACTGGGAGGTAGTAAAAGGGCAAAAATTAATTCTATTGGTAAAAGGGAAAAAGGTAGAAGAAGAACATTCAAAGGGATAAGTACAAAAGAAAAAGATAGGAAATGGATGAAAAGGAATATGTACAGATAAAGATTGGGGTTTAGTATAATGGTTAAGTGGTTTGACTCACTGACACAAGGTATAGTGTTTGATTCTCACCTTTGGGAAGAAAAGTGGGTAGGTTTTGAATGGACTATTAAGAATGTAGCCCAGTAATTATCTACAAATTTATGAAACCATAAATCTAAGGTAAAGGGAAAATTAAAACTTTAGAGTGCTTACCGTAAATGTGAATAGTATTAAGAATATAGTAGGAAGAATAGATATTTTGGAGTGGCATAATATATGTGATGTAGACATACTTATATTAGAAGACACAAGATTTTTAACAAATGAAGAAAGATTATAAACAGAGAAACTATGGGGAGGAAAGATAATCTGGATTTTTTTTTAGAAAGAGGGAAGTGAATGGGGTTAGTGTGTCCTCTACCACCTAGCCATTTCTGCAGTTAGGCTGCTCGTCTTGCACTCGCTCACTCCTCAGGTGTCTCCCCCCCAACAAACCTAAAAAGACAAGAAAATAAACGGAAATACCCCCTACACTGGTCAACCACCTGGGACTACCTACAGAATTGTTGAATTAACTAGCGTCTTACTCCTCGGGTGCCCCCCCAACAAACCTAAAAAGACAAGAAAATAAACGGAATTACCCCCTACACTGGTCAACCACCTGGGACTACCTACAGAATTGTTGAATTAACTAGCATCTTACTCCTCGGGTGCCCCCCCAACAAACCTAAAAAGACAAGAAAATAAACGGGAATACCCCCTACACTGGTCAACTACCTCGGACTACCTACAGAATTGTTGAATTAACTAGCATCTCACTCCTCGGGCCCCCCCCCAACAAACCTAAAAAGACAAGAAAATAAATGTGAATACCCCCTATATTGTTCAACTACCTGGGACTACCTACAAAATTGTTGAATTAACTAGCGTGTATGTATCTGACCTAAACTACTGGATTATTTTAAATAAAAATTGTACCCTACCCTTAGCGAGCACTCTAGCAGCCTACAGCAGCCCTCTGTCTCCCCCCCCGGTTGCTTTTTCTCATAAGTTTTTCACTAAAAAGCCTACTATAGTCTCTGTCTCCCACCCCCATTTCACCACAAGGTGACAGCAGACTCCCACTACAGTGCAACGCTTGCTTTCCTGCTTGCTGTTCCACTACCTAACCAAAGCTACCATCTTTCAGTACACCAAAGCTAAAGGTAAGGGCATATAATAAAGGAGAAAGCCCAACTCTGCCCTGTACCCCTATACCAGACTAACTCCCACCCCACTATACCTCACTCTAGACTATACAATGCCCCATTATAGAGGCCCCACCAGCTGATAGTTGTTCCTGCTGCTCTCACTCCTACCTGGCTCTTCCCTTCCCACTGGCCCTCTTCCAGTACTGCCCCTCCCTCTTACCTCCTTATCCCCTCCCCAGATGTGCACTTCCTCCCCCATACCTATTTCCCTGAGGTACTTCAGCGGCACCATCTTTTAGAAAGAGGGAAGTGGATGGGGTTAGCGTGTCCTCCACCACCTAGCCATTTCTGCAGTTAGGCTGCTTGTCTTGCACTCGGTAGGTCACAAGCAATTATTTATGCTGAATATGTGTTGCATGCAACTGCTGTTTTTGCTTAGATGTACTATATTTACAGCCTGATACTTATACTTCATTTATGTATGTATTATTATCTTTGTTGATGCTATTAACTTGCTCATGTGTTGCCTGCAAATGCTGTTTTTTTTTAACTTGAATGTTCTATATTTATGGCTTGATACCTATACTACATTTATCTAACAACCAATGCTTTGTCGCCAAACAGCCATGTGCTAAACTGCTCAATAGCCTTTTAACTGAGTTTAGCGGCATGCAGATAGGACTAAAAGGCAGCAACAAATAGTATTATTAATATCTGGACAGCATTGTTTGCCTTTGAAAGCCTGTGTCTAAACATGACTTGTGTTTTTTTATGCTCATATTTACGTGCAAGTTGATTTCAAAGGTGCCGACCGTAGACTACTTATTCTGCTTGGTACAAAGTGTCCGTTTATCAGCTTAACACATTAAATCACTCTCTAAGCTTTTCTAGACAAATGCTGCTTCAGCACTCGATGTAGCCTGGTGTACAACCGTTGGGCTTCTAATAGTATACTTAGCTCGCATAGTCCTGGACCCAGCCAGCTACAGGGGCTGAACGCCAACTGTGGCAGCATCTACATGTGCTTCATAGGGCATTCTTGTAAACTCTAAATGTCTTACATGCCATTTTTGCTCAGCATTAAGTGCTAGCACAATACAAAGGTGCAAACCGCAGAGTACTACTCTGCCTGGACTAGGGTATCCATTTTGTATGTTTCAGCACTCGATGTAGCATGATGCATAACCCTCTGGGTTTTCAGATTTTATATTAGCTCACATAGTGTTAAACCCATTCAAGCTACAGAGGTTGAACGCCAACCACGGCAGCATCAACATGTACTCAATGGGCTGTTATGGATCTATCAGTGTTTATTATGTGAACGTTCTCTGAGTAAGTATTGAGAACTACTGTGTTTGTCTGCCTTTTCTGCATCTGCATTTCCTAATAATTCATGTGCATGTGCTTTGTTTTTGACTGTGAAGTACGAAAATGTTTGATTAAATTCCCTGCATCTGTATATTTTAACTGTACTCCCCACCTACACTCACTCTCTACCCTGCTTCCACCTATATGTAAACTTGTTTCCTCTGCATCTATATCTTCCTCACTGTACCCCCCACCTACACTCACTCTTTATCCACCTTCTTTCTAACTGTACCCCCCAGCCTACACTCACTCCTTATCCAGCTTCTTTCTACATATCCCCACATACCCTATAATCACTAACTTACCATTCTCTCTCTCTTTACAGCTCACTCCTCGGGTGCTCCCCCAACAAACCTAAAAAGTCAAGAAAATAAATGGGAATACCCCCTACACTGGTCAAATACCTGGGACTACCTACAGAATTGTTGAATTAACTGGCGTGTATGTATCTGACCTAAACTACTGGATTATTCTAAATAAAAATTGTACGCTACCCTTAGCGAGCAGTCTAGCAGCCTACAGCAGCCCTCTGTCTCCCCCCCCCCCGGTTGCTTTTTCTCATAAGTTTTTCACTAAAAAGCCTACTATAGTCTCTGTCTCCTACCCCAATTTCACCACTAGGTGGCAGCAGACTCCCACTACAGTGCATCACTTGCTTTCCTGCTTGCTTTTCCACTACCTAACCAAAGCTACCATCTTTCAGTACACCAAACCTAAAGGTAAGTGCATATAATAAAGGAGAAAGCCCAACTCTGCCCTATACCCCTATATCAGACTAACTCCCAACCCAACATACTTCACTCTAGACTATACACTCCATTATAGAGCCCCCACCAACTGATAGTTTTTCCTGCTACTCTTACTCCTACCTGGCTCTTCCAGCTCCGTTCGCCATGCAGGCTCACTCCAGTCTTCTATCCTGCCCCAAAATACCACCCGCCCCCAGTGCCTGTACTTTTATCCCCACCACACCCAGCCTGCAGCTAACCACTCCCATCCACACCCTGCCTACAACTAGACACTCCCATCCACAAACACATACTTACCCCACACACTCCATACACTATGTCTACCCCTCCACACACACACATTAATACTAACCAACTGTCTTATCTCCCTCTACTGTCTAACCTCCCTTACTAATCTCCCTAACACACACCAATCTCTAAACCCCAAAGCCACCATCTCCAACCTCCCTTATACATCCACAGTTTATAGCCTAATCTCACCTGAACTATATTGCTCTAAACCAAGCCATTATTTAAAACCATCCATACTCTCTATTCCTTCCCCCCACCACCCCTTTCATACCATCATCTAAAAAAAAGCTCCCCCTTAACAACCCTTTCTTCCTATTCCCCATTCATCACCTCCAACACCTCTTCCTCAACTCCCTCCCTCAGTCTGGTGACATCCACCCTAACCTTGGACCCTCCTCAGCCAGCTACCTAAGCAACAGCTCCAGCAAACCCCACAAACCCCAAACCAACTGGCTAACCACCTTCAATGCACAAAGCCTCAGAAACAAAATCCCCAACCTGCATGCCTGGCTTGCTCACAACCAACCTGATATTACAGCCATCTCTGAGACATGGCTTAAACCTTCCATCTCTGACAATGAAATCCTTCCTCCTGGCTACAAAATCCTTTGTAATTATAGAACCCAGAGAAAAGGTGGTGGTGTGGCTATTATCTACCCATCCACCCATACTCTAACTCCATACACCAACCCCATCCCTACCTTCTCCAATGCTGAAATATCAATAGGGTATTTAAAGCTTAATAACTGCAAATCTTTATGCATCTGCTCTATATATATCCCTCCAGGCAATAATTCTAAAACATTAGAAGACATACTATCCTGGTTTAACTCCAATATAATACTCAAAACCTATATCCTTGGCGACATAAACATCAACTGGGCCTCCATCAAATCTAACACCCCATCCCAGTCAATCAATCTCTACAACTTCACCCAACTCATAAACCTTCCAACCAGGCCCAACAATGATGGAACCTCTGGTACCATCATAGACTGGATACTCACTACCCACCCCCACCTTGCCTCTCAAGCCAGTCTTCTACCCGATCCTCTCAGTGACCACCTACCTGCCTTCAGTGACCGCATAACCCCCACCCCCTAAAACATCACCAATATATTCTAACCTGCAACTTATCCTCCTTCAACCCACACACACTTTCAGAATGCCTGAAGCACATAGACTGGTCACCCTTAAAACCTCTCCCACTTGACGATGCATTATTCTATTTTAACAGTACATTCCTAACCATCCTAAATCAACAGGCCCCCCCCACAAGATCCAAAAGAGTCAAATCAAATCCCTGCCCCTGGCTATCCCATGAAACTAGAAACATCATGCATCAGCATGACAAAAAATGGAAACAATACCAAAAACAAAACACAATCAACTCCCTCCTAGAAATTAAACAGCTACATAACTTAGCCAAAAAATTGATAACCAAAGAACACAAAAACTGCTACAATAACCTCTAATCCATTCACTCATCCAATCCAAAAAGATTTTGGAGCTCCGTGTCTTCCATCCTTCACCCAGGCAATAAAAGCAACCCATGCCCAGACCCTACTCTCTCAGATCTTCAAACTGCCAACTAATTTCAACCATTTCTTCATTGACTGCATTGTAGAACTATCTTCCTCATTCCCTGACCACTCCTCCTGTCCCACCAACAGCAAACCTCCTCCTTCCTCCCCCTTTACCCTCAAACCCATCCCCACAAACACAATAAAAAGACTTATTTTCAAGCTAAAACCCTGGTGCATTTATGTTGCCAACTGTAGTTGAAACAGAATTATTGCAGATATTTATTTTACTGTATATGTGATTCTAGACTGAACTCAATAAAAAGTGGAGTTTTGTAAGCAAATAAGGAAGAAGGAGGTTTAGGGTTAATTAATCGAGTGCAATATGTGGCTTCATTAAATTGGTGCAAAGTGTTAAAGTGGATAAATGAAAAAGATGAGTTATTAGTAGTAAAACTGTATAAATATAAGTGTGCTAAATTCTGTGGTATGGTAAAAAAGAGTAAAAATAGAAAAGAATGCATAAATGAAGAAATAAAATGTTACCAAGAAAAAAATATTTGTATGCAGAATAGAAATTGATGATATAGAAAATGATATAAAAGTATAGCATACGAATGTAATGAAAACATTATTATGTAAAACCATGGGAAAATCTAACAGATGAAAATATTAAAGCTGTAGAAATAAGATACCAATGGTGTAATCAGAAATTAGAATGTCTAGATCTTTTTATGGAGACTGGTGAAAGATACATTGTCAGTAAAAGGAAATATGTCATATATAAAGAAAAGTGATAGAATATGTTTACATTGTCAAGAAGAAACTATGTAACATGTCTTTTTGAAATGTGAAAGAGTTAAAAGAGTTATAGGGAAAAGTATATAAAGAAGATTTTTTAAAGATATAAAAGGAGTGGATAAAATAAACATGGATATGATTAAATATAGATATTATAAGAATAGAAATAAAGAATATGTTAAAAGAATAGATAAAACTTTATTTTATGTTACATATGTTATATGAAATAGAACAGTAAATGAAATTATGTTTAATGGTAAATGAATTTTAGAAGCAATATTAAGTAAAATCAGATGGTGGTTATGGTAAAATGGAGTGTAGGTCTAATAAGGATGAAAATTTAGCATGATTGTATAAGAAATTATGAATATGTGTTTGTACATATGTAAATATTTGTAAATATGTGAATACTTTGTAAATATGAGTTATTTTTGTATATAAATGAAGGATGCCCTACTCCTTGGAGTAGAGGACGTGAAGTACTATCTGAAGCTGGTAGATGATGCTGGATGGCTCCTACTGATGTTTTGAATATCTTTTTGGGACAGTGCAGCAGAGCTGGAGAGAGTTGTAGGAGATGAAATAAGTGTTACAAAACTGTGAAATGAAGGACTGGTGATGCTGATGTTGTTGAATTTGATGAACCGGGCAGAGCCAACAGAAGGAGAAGATGCTAGATGGAGTGACATGGTGGAGAAAGTATTATAGGAACAAGAAACTGAGATAATGGAAAAACAAGCAACTGCTGGTGAAGAGAAAACAATGGAGATATTATCAGCTGGTGGAATAGCCAATATTTAGGGTTTACTTCTGCAACGGGATTTTTTTACAGGAAGAAACAGAAAGATTGAAAACACAAACAACTGCTGGTAAAATCTTCAAGTATTCTTGGCTGGTGGAGTAGCCAATTGTTAGGGTTTACTTCTGTAACAGTTTTTTTTTGTTACAATAATGAAGAAGTTATGCAGATGCAGTAAGGCAAGGAAGGCAAGGAAAAATGGAATTAGGAGCTGAGAGGGGTCAAACAGATGTAGTTTCTGAACAGTTACAGAGAAGATGATCAGTGATAAGAACAAAAAGGTTAAAAGCGGTGGCAGTTTGAACAAGAATGACATTATGGCTAGTATTATTTTGTCAGTAGGATTTAACATTAAAGGCAAAAAGTTGAATATTTTTGTGAAGTGACATTTGAAAGTTTTAACTTGCTGGTAGAGATTATGACTGAGACTGAAAAGAGAAATGTGGTAGCACCATGGAAAGATTATTTACTTGGAATTACAAATATAAAAGAAAACAGAACTTCATTTTTGGATGAACTCAAGTTAAAACTGTTTTATTTTTCATTCACTGTGTAGTAAAGTAATAGTAATTAAAAAAATGCGTGATGAAAGAAATATATGGACTGGGGGTTGGGAAGTGTGTGTAACAATGGATGTTAAGGATAGGAAAATTCAACATATTTCAAATACAACAACTGTGAATGGCAAGAGGATTTGTTAGGTACTGGGGTCAATCTAAAGCATGCTATTTCTGTTGGGATGAAAATCATTTAGTACAAGACTGTATCAAATGAATAAGCGGCCAACACTGGGAGAAAAGACATAAAAAAAAAAAATCAGCCTTTTTGTAGAAAATTTAAAGTATTTGACACTTCTGGTTTGACTGTCCCATACTAGAAAAGAAAAGAGTAGATTAAGAGTAAAGCTCAGAAGAAAGACAAACAGTAGAAAATATTATTACTGAAGATGTTGAAAGAGAAATTAGTATGGGAAGGGGATACTGAAGAAAGGGTAAACAATAAAGAGATTCTTAGAGAAGAGATAACACTTCAAACCGAGGTTATAAATACACAGCAAGAGAACATATTTGCAATTTTGGAAATTGTAGATGAAGAGGAGGGAACATTGGGACAGCAGAAGAACTAGGAGAACAAGAACAAGGTAATGAACATCAATTGGTGGGAGAATTAAGAGAAATAAAAGAAAAATAAGATTTGGAAGTAGAATGCTATCAAAAAAAAAAGAAAAGGATGGCACTGAAATTTTAGCAATAAAAATTAATGCTGTTAGAAATTATATCGGAGGTTGGTGGTGGAATGGTGCAAAAAATAAAACATGGATGCTTTTTACTTGCTATATACCAGATGTAACAGAGAAGAAAAAAGGAAAAGAATACAGTATGGGGGTGAAATCATTTGGCTGGTAAGAAATGAGATGTATTTTGGTAAAGGAATTCTTATCAAAATGATGAATTAATTTTAGGTATAACAATACTAGTACCAGGAAGGGTAGTGATATGAGAATGAGACATAAATGTATAAGAATAATAGTGTTTATATATATATATATATATATATATATATATATGTATACACACACTAAGGGTGTCACAGTGGTGTAGTGGTTAGCATTGTCACCTCACAGCAAGAAGTTCAATTCTCGGCTGGAGTGCCTTCTGTGAGGAGTCTGCATGTCCTCCCTGCATTCGCATAGGTTTCCTCCTACATTCCAAAGACATGCAGTAGGTGGATTGGTCACTCTAAATTGACCCTAGGTGTGAGTGTTTGCATGTGAGTTTATGTGGCACACCCTTCAAGGAGGGGTGGGCCTTGGGCTAGCAACCTGAGCCTATAAAATCCATAACTGCTACAGAAACAATGAGCACATGGTGCATAAACAGGAAAGAGAGAGATACATATACTAATATGATGAAGAGATAGTTGTTTGAAAAAAAAATGTTTTAATAAATATGCCAGAGTGATGGTAGAAGATTTTAACTGTAACCTGTGGAAAGAAAAAAGAAAAATAACACAGGATAATAAAATGTTGAGACTTAAATCTAAGAAAGAACAGAGAATGAGAATATAAGAGGAGAAATTTTAAGACAGAACTCAATTACATAATTTATTCTAAAGACATAAAAAATAATGAGGGTACTGCTGGCAAAGTTTTCAGATCATACAGCATTATGGACTAGAATAGGGGAAGACAGCAAAATCATAAAGGAGGGAAAAAGGATGAAGCTGTAGAGTTTAGAAAAGAGGAAGGAAGATGAGAGAAATTATTTTATAGAAAGATCACATGACAATGAAACAATTTTATAAAAATTGGACATGGTGGTAGTATACAAGCAGAAGTATAAAATATATTTAAAAAGCAAGGGATGGATAATTGAGGTTGTAATAGGATTGACAAACTATTAAAAAGCTGTTCTGCAGTTAAATAAAATGATGTGTAGAGATTTGGTGAGATAAAAAAAGTAAATGGAATGTATTTCACAGGAATGGAAGTAAAGATATTGGAGTGATATTTGGTGAGCATGAAAGTATTATATGTCAATTGAGAGAGATATTGGAACAAATAAAAATTTGTTAGCTTGGTACAAATGTTTTGCTTATCATTTCAGAAAAAGAATTATATGGCAAAGGGGGGAATATATATGTGTCCTACTCAAACAAAAAAAGAGTTATTAGAGATTTGGGGTCAAGACTGAATCCCAGAAAAGAAGGATTATTTATAATAAAAAATAAGGTGGTTTGAATATAAAAAAATCCAGTGGTGCACTGAACATCTGTGCATTTCTTTTGGGTAATGTGAAAAGTAAAGGTAAGAAAATGGAAAGAAAATAATATGACAACAATTGCAATTACGGAAGTTAAAATTTAGAGAAGTTGATGGGAAAGGAAAGAATGCTATAATATGTTTTTTTGTGTGTGTACTCATGGAAAAAGTTAAAAGAGGATAACCAAAAGGCAATAAAAGAGAGAACAAGGTCTAAAATTTTTTATGAAGTAGATGATGTTTGTAGAGAATTTTATTAGACAAGTTACTAGTGAAGGGGAATATGAAATCTAAGGTGATGAAGGCAAAAATGTGTTACTGTAGTGAAGAAGACGCAACAGAATATTATTTTTTGATAGGAAAAAGAATAAAAATTTTGGGAAAAGTTTAAAAATAAAAATAAATGAAAATGGCTTAAATTTATAAATATGAATATAATACCATACGAGAAGTATAATAAAGTAAAGAAATGTGATATTGATAAATAGGGTAAGTACTGTTTGTGACAATATGGGTGCTGTCAAAAAAAAGATGTGAAGACTTATTATATAACAAAAAATGGAAGAGGATGATGTATTGGTCAAAATAACAAGATGTTTGTGCAAAAAAGGTCTGGGATAGAAGGTAAATCTAAAAGAAACAAATAATGATAGAAATAGAATTGTTTAGTTAAGTTCTTTTCTACTGATAACTTGTATTTTTGTGTTGACATCTGGTAAATAATTTTAAGTACGAATGTAAAAACCAGTGTGTAAATACTTGCCCCGGGATTCATGAACCTTGCGCCAGGCGCCCGCATAGCGTTGGCGTTATAACGCCAAATATGGCTGCTGAGCGATTCAGGTATGAATGAATTCCACGTGCACTACCGGCGTGCGCCGGACCGTCTCCGCCCCCCGGCGTAGGTATGCAAAACACACTGTGTGCGGTATTGCACCATGCAAATGAGGGCAATAGCGATCCACGGCGGCGAAGAAGCGTAAGCACGGAAATGTAAACCAAAAAAAACGGTTTACATTTACCCAAACATACCGGAGGAGTAACGGAAGGCTGTCAAAGTCAGGTATCATATAGGTGCAATATGCCAATGTGGAAAGGCACCGAGAATGTCCAAAGAAAATATGCACAAAATGTAAAAAATGACATAAATGGCACGTACGTAGAAAGAACAGCAGACCCCGGGATGTGTGCACAGAAGTTGTAAAGCAATGAAATAATATGATAATGTCCGAAAAGAGCATTAGAACACAAATCAGCTGCACAGCCACCACACACCATAGTATGTATGTAAAGCTGCAACCCCAGCGCAATGGTTGTCAAGGAGTGGAGGCGGTGTCCGCGCCGTAACCAGGTATTAGTAGTCAATTCCATGCAAATGAGGCAGATAATAGTGAATCGCAAAAACGGCGCCAGCGTAAGGATGGAGCAAACGGCGTAGCGGTACTACACCGAGGAGTGGCCTACACCAGATACACGTCAACCACACAGGGGTGTGCCACCGTAGGAGGAAGGATATTGGAGGACAGCAAATCTGGGCTGTACAATGCACATCACAACATCATGACTGGCGTGTTAGGAAATAGATGCGCTGACAGTACAGAATGCGCGTACAAATGCATGTGCACGAGGACGACTACGTTCCCGAAACCAGTCATGTGACGGCCTCACCGGCAACAACCAGGGATATAGGAAGGTAATGCTGAGAATACGAGGAAATGCGGAAGCAGTGTAAATGTATCCGTAACGAGCAATTAACACCAATCAATGCAGGAAGGGCAAACGCCGGCAGCTGATAAGTCTGCATGCAGACTCCTGCAGAACGGGAAAGGAGAGGGAGGCATATGAGAGCAAAGATAATAGGGGATGTAGTAGAAATGCAAAGAGCAAAGAACCGAAATAGCACAGCCAAGTACAGATGTAGCATAACTGCGGCGCCAGATAAAATGCATCATATGCCATGTGCGTGCAGGATGCAGTAATGTAAGATGCCAGGCGAAGGCAATGCAGGCAACTGTAATGTTACACTACAGGCAGTACCGTTGCAGCTGCAAGCGTAAAACCACGGAAATAATCCATGGATAGGGCCGCACAGACACACCCAATGACATCACCGGGTATACAGCACAACAGTAATAAATGTGAATGCGCACAACACACAGCCGATTTCCCAAACGCCGCACCGTAGGGTGTAAACAGACGGGAACTTTTAACATGTATATGCTGGGTCCCGCCGTGGCGACGATCAACAGCTGTGTGGCACAGACAGACGGAGTTGCCGAGAGAGGTGCCGACAACCACCGTAGGCCTCACAGGAGAAGGAGAGTGTTCAGACCAAGGGTGACCTACCAGGGCTGCGAGACCTGGAGATAGTAGAGCGCTACAGGGTGGACAGGGACACGTTACAGCAAATAGTGGAGCTGTGCCGGCCGCGCCTGAGAACAAGAGACAACAGAGGGGAGCCCATCCCAGTGGACACAAAGGTATGTGTGAGCTTGCGAATACTGGCTACAGGTACCTTCCAAAGGCCCACCGGGACATAATGGGCATCTCACAGGCATCAGCATCCAGGGTACTACACCAGTTCCTGGATGCCATGTTACCACATGCCCATGAGCACATAAAGTTCCCCACATCTCAGGAGGAGTTGGCTAGCAATATGCGCCGCTTCCACCGTGTGGCACAATACCTGGAGGTCCTGGGTGCGATAGACTGTACGCACATAGAAATCAAGTCACCACCTGGGGAGCAGGGTAGACGCTACATAAACCGCAAGGGATACCCCTCCATCAATTGCCAGGTCGTGTGCAATGCGCAGGGCATTATCATGGATGTGTGTGCTGGCAGCCCTGGAAGCTACCACGACTCCCATATCTGGCATGCCTCACAGCTGTATCAGGTATTCGCCAGTGGGGACATCACACAAGGTCACCTTGTGGGGATGCTGGCTACGCACTGGAGCCGTGGTTGATGACACCCATCAGAAATGCACACACACACATGCAAGAACGCCATAATGAGGCACACGCACAAACGAGAATAATCATAGAGCGTGTGTTCGGGATCTTGAAATCACGGTTCCGGTGCTTGGATACATCCGTGGAGCCTTGCAGTACTCTCCAGGCACAAGTGCCCACATATTCATAGTATGTTGTATGCTACACAATATGATTCTGCGGAAACAGCTGCTGCAGGGACATAATGCCGGAGGGCCACCAAGCCCGCCACAACTGCCAGGGCAAGCACAGGCACAGGGCCTGTGTCGCCACGGACACACTGAGGCAGCCCCAGTACGTAGCCAGACGCGTACCCAATATGCCTACGCCTTGGCAAAGAGGGAACGATAGCACATACTTTGACAGTGTAGGCCCCATGGACTGACACCTCCTGACCTGCACACACAGTAAAATGGACGCCACACAAACATGTCCGCCCGTAATGTGTACCGTATGTGCGGACGTATGTGTGACTCCAACAAAGGCACCGGCCAAACACTGCACACCCAATAGTCAGCAGAGCATGGAACGCCAACAACTCAACGCACGCCGGTTCAACAGCACACGGCGTAGCCATATGCTGCCACTATCGGCGCAAGTCGACCACACATGTACGCATTTGCATACACAGATACCGAAATACATATTAGTACACATGTAGAAATATATGTACGCATACACAGATAGAAAGGACAACAGGGTAATATGGAACCCAGGGATGCAAGGTCACAGATAAGTAAGACGCGAAATCACCACATATTAAACATACTGGCCGACAACCCGATCATCCTGGAGGGTGGGCAGGGCAGGTAACGCCAGCCATGGAAATGTTAACCTGCAGCAATACATATCCGCGTGTCGGGATGGTCACCGGTCCACGGTACAGTAACGGGATATGTGTAGGGTCACCACTTGTCCCACGTTGTGAGGGACAGTCCACCTTTGGGCAGTTGTGTCCTGCAAAAACAATGACAAAATGGCAAATGTCCTGAGATTGTAGGACAAAACTATTCCCCATAATTACGCTATCAGTTGCAGAAAACAGTTATTTTGTAGAAGAAACATCTAAATATGATAATAAACAGAATAAGCAACTGTAATGCTACAGCTTTGTATTCCGTCAAAAGTGAATCGCTGTCCTCTGTACTGGCCGTGGGTATGTGTTGGCATGCAAAACCTGACGTTGTACTAAAAATGTCCCACCTTGGCCATTTGAAAAGGTGGCAACCCTACATATGTGCGTGTCATATCCATAGGACATGAGTGCGGAGATACACGCCGCCACCGCGATGCGCCAACGTAGGTATTGTGTCCAACCATCGGTGCGAAGCGGAAAGCATACCAGTGAAGTGTACGACATTATGAGGAACGACCTCATCTGGGGTGTAAAACAGTGCATGTTCCTCGCAGTTCCTCCAAGTTCCACATTGAAAATGTCTCTCAAACAACCATTGTTAGGAATGTATATAAATGACATCCTGGTAAATACAATGTACTCATAGTAAGTCATTAAAGGTTCTTCACTGTAAGTAAATCATCATATTATAATCAACCTATGACCTACTTAGCTGAAGTTGTCACTATGCCATTACTATGTGTTCCACATTATGCCCATGTGTTTCACATTACTACTGTGTGTGTTCCCCACTCCGGCAATAGAAGGTTGACAGCCATGGCGGCAATATGTGTATGTGTGAGGTGAGGTTGTCGTGTGTTCCGCTGTGTGTGTGTAATGTGTGTGCCACTGTAAACTGTGTATGAAGGTGACATGTCACAGCGGAGTGTAATAATAGGCGAGGCATACAGTACAGGAACCATAGGCGTATGTACAGCAGTACCCACAAAGTAGTACCGACATCTCCTCAGTGGCTATGCACGTGGCGACGTAAAATGATGCAAAGCGCAAATGTCCCAAACTGTACCACAGGGCCATAGCAAACAGGAGATGCAAAGGACGCATGTACAAACCACGACCGTAGGTATGGCGGCCATAACGCAAACTCCACACGGTCCGTCCGCAACGTCACACAGCTTCTGGCATGTACGGCGAAAAAACGAATGCGGCATACCGGCATCCATCGTGAACAGAGACGGTCCGGTAAATACCGCTGTGTGTTCCACGACCGTGGCGTAAGCAAGCGGCACACGAATAGGAGGCTACCGGTAGCATACAGTCCGCCCCAAGTATAGGACCACAATCACCGTAACTATCAGCGACCAAATGCCAATGGATGGTAGGCACGGACGAACATCCGCAGATATATAACCGATGTGAAGGAGGAATACGTGCAGGAAGCACATGCAGGCGACACCGACAGCAGACGACATCAACAAAACAAATATTCCCGAACAACACACAGGTAACCCGCAGCTCCTAAGCCCGGATGGTGCACACTCACAAGCATATCTGGTATGTATAAATGCAAGACTCAGACACCGGCCTCGTCAACCACATCCGCAGATATACCCCATTGCACATATCAAAGGGATAACAGCTAAAACAGTAGCAAACACATACAGGCAGTGAATGACAGCGGCATACCCACAACAAGCTCCTGGGAAACACTAGCAGCGGCTCATGCATCCATGCATTCGCTATGTACAGGAAAATAACAGCCAGGTAACACATTTGAATGCACAACGCCATCGACAGACGCCGCCAGGACACGGGACCCACATGTCGAACACAATACCATACCCAACACACACAATCCACGGCTAACACCACAGCGAAATGTACCCGACAACACACATAGCGGATGCAGTCACACAAACATGATACAATACATACCATCCTCACGAAGGTATTGCAAATAACCAACGGCCACACGAGGAAAGAACCATGGCCTAGTGCCGACGCCATGAACGAAAGGAAGGGGATCACCGCTGATATGCGCATAAGTACACACCGAGGAACAGCTATTGGCCTGATTAACCCACATGCATCAGGCGACGAATATAAGGAAGACCTCCTGGATATTCAAACCGTATGTTCATACCGAACTAATCCAAACAGAGAAAGAGAAACAAGAGAAACAAGGGAATCGAGACGAACTCGAACAAAAGGCGGAAAGGTATGTCGAACCCACGACATGTACTGGTGTGTAACACGATACGTATGACGAATCTGTACAGTATGTGAACGGTGTGTGTAGGTAAAGATACCTGTCCATCAGGCAGAGAGGCGAAGGTTGGATATGTAATGCTAAACGCGCAGCATACCAACAACTGTGGACAACGTGTGCACAGCAGTGGGACAACATGTAAACACCGCGATAACCCCAGGGCGGCTTGCCACCCTTTCAAAAGGCCAAAGTGTGAAATCGTGGGACACACTTCAGATGTTACAGGTGGACACATACCCATGGTCAGTACAAAGGTTAGAACTCTACTCTTTTGCATAATGAAATGTGTAGTCTTGTAGCAGGTCAGTTGCTTATTGTGTGTCTTGTAACAGTTAGGAATGTACATACATAAACAAGTATGTTATGCAACTCCCACATAAGAATGGGATATAGTGATGTCCCACAATCTCAGGACATTTGCCATTTGTGATACAGTTGTCAGGACACAACTGCCCAAGGAGGACTGTCCCTTGCAAAGAGGCACAGGTGGTAACCCTACCCCAGCTCTGCCATAGGGGTTGCAAACACAGAACAATGCCACCACCCACGCCGATGTTGGCAGTGGATATCCAACACTGAAGTGCCACAGCAGGATAGGACATTTATGTATAGTGTCACAGCACACATGTGCATGGGCATATACCGTCGATGTCATACGGAATGTGCGCACGACGTGCACCTATCCCACGCAGTAGGGGCGACTATGTCAATTATGTGTAATGCAAAGCTGGCATGATGGATATGTTCACAAATCATAGACAGTATCACAGGCATAGCATGCATGATGGAGCGATGGGCTAATGTTATATACATACACAAGATATGTATGGCCTGCACATATGGGACAATGTAGTAGCAGAAGAGGTACCCAAAATGGAGGTAACAGCAAGTGACCATGTCCAAACGTTCCATAGCAGGTGCAATGTGTGCCACAATGATGTCCAGCAGGGCCGTGTGTAAACACATGTGCAATGTACACAGTACTGACACCCCCCCCCATGGTAGTGTCCACTGAACGGCAGAACTGGATGTCAACTGTCATGTCTATACAATACGTCCGCTGTGGTGGTACCATGGGTGTGTGTCACCCACCAGCAAGTCAGCTATCACACGACTAGTGACACAGTGTGCCCCTGTGGGATGTGCACAGGACCTATGTCCCACAGCATGGTGTGTGTCCAGTCTGTGGATGTCACACAGACGCCCGGGCTGAGCAATGTGGCATGTGTGCACACATGCAGGACTGCTACTCCCCCCCTGCCCACAGCAAACGACATGTAGGAGTACTACATGCATCAGTACTGTGGAGAACATGGCCCATGGCAGAGTACATTACACCCCTGTGTGCGTGGCATGCAGGTGAGCACAGATGTGTTACATGACTGTCATTTGCATATGTCAACTGTCTGAGCTGGGTAGACAGCACAGCATGACTATACTGAGACATGTAACGTTGTATCCATTGTGTAAGGTACACCACACATGTGTCATTGTAACACGGCCTGCGTGTACATGTGTGTATGGCACAGGTACAAGGGCACCCAAGGTATCAGCTAGACATACGGTCCAGAAATGTGTAGTCCTGCACATGTGTACCCACGCTATGGTGTAATATGGCAACCACAGCACCATGTGGGCCATGTGTGTGTACATCAACCATGTACAACGTGATATGCCTGTATACGGACAGTATCCATGTGATACACACCGCATGACTGTCAGTATGCAAATGTGATGTGTATGCAGTATGTGTGATGTAACTGATGCAATGATATCTACATGATATATCTGCCACACTGACACCTGTATGGGTGTCAGCAACATGAGCAGGATGACCTAGAATGCTGCCAGGTATGTAGAAGTGGTACATGTAGGCATGTACAGTACTGTGTGACAGCAGGTAGTGTACGTATGCAAATATTGAGCATGAGGGGCCACATGTCTGAGGAATGTGCAATGCCACACGTCCCTGAAATGTTGGAGTCAGCATGATATGCCTGCACCACTGTGTGAACTGTACAGAAGGCACATGGCGTAACATGCCGAAACATACGGTATGATGTGATGCAGGATGTGTACACTGTCAATAGCATAAAGTGGAATGGTGCTGAAGGGCAAAGAGCGGATCATGTCTGATGTGATACCCTCTGTAGCACCCCAACCACCCATGCAATAATATGACAGGTGGCCAGCATGGGATGTGGTGTGCTGTGGTGCACAGAAGCCCAACAAGGGTGCCAGGAAAGGCATGCAGGTAGTCATTGAGTGTGTGAAGCATGTATGTCAAGATGTGGCCCAGTGCCATACTGAATGGCCCAGTCATGGGTGTAGAGATGCAGCCCCATACGTGCAATGCAGTACCATCCATGTGTAGTGTGATAGATGTGGTAGTGTGGTGGTCAGGGTGCACAACGTACATGAATGGGCTAGCAGTCACTGACGTGTGCTGCTGCAGAGACATGTAACAGCCAGGTTGGCGGGATACAACAACTACGGCGGTTGGAGGTGACATTGGGACTGTGTTCCCAGACATAACATGTGCATGACAGTACTATGTATGTGTCCACAGGGTTAATACAATGTCCAGCCAAGGATTGGAACCCTGTAGTGAGTGAGAGTGTGTATTGTTGGTAGGTACCCCATTGGCAGGCAGGATGCCAGCAACATCTGTGTCGTCAATGCCTGCATGACTGTGGTATGCTGCATTGAATGTGGATGTAGTCAAACAGCAGAGACATACCACCACACTGCGTGAGGGCCCACACTGCAATGTCTGGCAGTCATGTGTAGGTAGCTAGCTGTGGAGTATGTCATGCACCAGCAGGACACACCATGACTGTCAAGTGACACACAACACACAGGTGAACAAAACTACCGTGCAACAGCCTGCACATGTGCCCATACAGCACGTGTGCATGGAACAGGAATACCACTGTGGCATCTGTGAAAGTGCCAGCACCACCATGTCTCAGTGTGGGATAGCATGGTCCCTACCGTGTAAATGTAGCAGAAGTGCACTGTGATCACTGTTGGCATAGGCACATAGACTGTCCATCGGATGGGGTGCCATGCCCTCAACTACCTCTGTCAGTGGATGTCAGTAATACCGGCTGTAGTGTGTATGTACCATGCATGCTGCTATGGTTGTGTGCTTAGGGTGTGGCTAGCAGGGATGGTAAGCATGGATGTTCAGCAAACAGAGGGGGGAGGTGTGTAGGCCTAGCATACAGACACATGGAGGTTTGGTGCATGCTGAGGGTATTGCAGGTATGGTATGTGTCGTGTAATGTGTCAACCAGCTATGCGGACTGCATGGCCAAGCATGTGTGGGTACGTGGGAGTCCAGACTAGGGAAGGTCCTGTTGCCCGCAATACATAGCAGTAGCAACTGTCCCAGGTGCAATGTACAGCATGCCAACCCGACTGGCATGTAACCTGTGGTGTACAGTGTCTGCACTGTAGCGTGTCACAATGTGTGTACTGGTCACAAACATGGGTATCTGAACATGGACTACCTATGATGCAATGTGTCATGGGAAAATACAGTATGTGTGTAAATCACGGTGTGGTTTGGGAACCACCCACCTGTGTGTGTTGCAGTCCAGGTATGTGACTGGGAGGTATGATCTGTGTACAATCTGGACTGGCAGGTGTGCCGTGTAGGGCATGGAGGCATGTCCCAGGCACCGTAGATAAATGACATGTGTGCTGTACTGTGTGTGCAGTGCTACTGTACAGCACAGTGGAGGGTGTAAGCATTGTCACACATCACTGCATGCTGTGCCCACCTGTGACAGCCCTGCCAGAGGCAGACATGTGACACCGCTGCACAGGCAGCATAGCATGAGAAGATGTACATGTGGGCTGCACACCTTAGCCAGATGTCCACACGCCATGTGTGCCACGGTAGTGTGGTTCAACACGACTATCAGACTGGACAAACAGCACATGCCTGCATAACAACAGTATGACCATAGTCAACAGTCCCAGTGACAGAGTAGGCCAATGTAGACTATCCCTGCATGCAGACCAGTGGCTACTGGACACCTGGCTAGACACACACCTGGACGGTTAATTCACCATTGAGCCATCACATGTCCACGTCCATGTGGGCCGTACAATGTCATCACAGGGTGGTCACAATAGCAGGTGGCAAGGCAGACACGGTGTACCAGGTGATGTGTCATGTCTGCATATGTTGAGTAGCACAGCCGTTCACATGTCTGCAACATACTGGTGCATGATGTATACTGTTACATGATGAATGGAACTGCACTGTCACCCACTACAGGGCCAGCTGGCACAGGTGTGGTGTGACTGGTGTAACCCATGTTTGCACAGGAGACACACTGCTGTTGTAGGCAGCCATGCTGGTGGCCACCAGTGATATATGCAGTGGTCATACAAACATACTGTACACAGTGTTCAGGCAGGAATGTCAATTGTCGTGGACGATGTGCTGCTATGTGAATGTGGGTGTTTGTTGTGAATGTCACACATCCAGAAGACACCATCTGGTGCAGTCATGGTTGTCAACACCGGTACACACATCCACAGCAGTCAGAACCCAGTCCCGACAATGTGTGTCAGTCACCCTTGCACCGTGTGACATATGTGCACATGGCGGAACACCTCCCACTGTCATCTAAGCTGTCTACATGATGGCTGGAATGTGCTGTAGAAATGTACAATGCTGGTAGCCCAATGAAGTACCTGGAATCAGACACAGTACACTATGTCAGCCATGTAAACCATGCACAACAATGACTGCCAAACAGACATGAACAATGCATTGACACATGGAACATGTGCTCATGACAACCCCACTGAGGTATGTTGCACATATAGATGTACAATTGTCATCTATGGCCATAGCATGGATGCAGACACACATACTCCACAGGTAGTACCATGTGATGTCGGTAGGGGGCATTGCTTGTGTATATGTCACAGTAGATGTACACAGACATGTCCTGCATAGCCGTCATGTAGGGGTAGCTGTGGTATGTCACTACTGGACATGCCCATACAGAGTACCATGTCCCGCAGGAGATGTGTTAGGTGTGTAACACATGTGACATGCTGACAACAATCTGCGATGTGTATGGCTGCCGGTGTACCTGTGTGACAATGTCTGTGATGGGTGCAAAGGCACATAGTATCGTATTGTATGCACACAAGCCCCACATAGCTGCATAGCCTGAACATACAGTACAAGGAGTGTGTGGGATGATAGCAACCCACAGGTGGAGATGGGTATGGACGGCCCACAACCACATGTGTGTGTACGGTGTTCACGTCCACGACACATGAGCATCTGAGAGGCTAGTGTCACACTTGTACAGGGTCGCATGTACATATGTTCCGCAACATCCCTGTATGTCCCACCACTGGCCTGTGGACCGATGGACAACAAGCAAATGTGCAGGTATGAGATGTGCACAGCACATCACAGATGCCTACCGTAGAACAGGCCTACCATGTAGACATGTGCACAGTAGGTCTGCGCCACCTGCAGTCAAACACATTAGGTGCCAAACAACACCAATAGTCCGGCCAATGACACAGATGGGCGTGCATGCCTCTGTGTATGTATGTCTGTGAATGGCTCCGGCATAGCAATATAGCCGTGTCACCATTGTGAACAACAATATGAATGGGTCGTATGTGTGAGGGGTGCATCATATGTGTATGGTCAGATGGACGATACCATCAGTGGGCCTGCTATGTGAACATCCATGTCCCCATACACGGATACCTCTGCTGAGGCCAACACCACATTCACACAGGGAGGGATGGCGGTGTGTAGTGCAGCAGCAGACATGTGGGTGGCAGCGGCAATGTATGTACACATATGTGTTACCCACATCAGTTCAGGCAGATATCCATGTGCATGGGATAGCGGTGTGTGTACACATACAGCATTGTGTCGATCAACATCCCAGCACATAGCACCTGCCAGGGCTACAGTGTATGCATGGATGTGTGATACCTGCATGCACCACACACACCCTCAACAAGCAGCGTACAGCATACCTCGCTGGAGGACAGTGTCCACACCATGGTGATAAACATGTGGAATGTCCATTTTCACACAGCTATGACAAAAGCAATGGACAGCCACCCTGCCAATACCGTCAGCCCCTGAGTGGGTCACACCCATTGCCATGTATGTGGCATACCCTGCCATATCATGCAGAGATGACCAGCAAGGCTGCATGAGCTATCACGGTCCCACATGGTGCAATGGACAAAAGGCACTCTCACTATCAACCATACACAGTAGTAATGTGGTGGCGATGCACCCTGTCATGTTACAGGTGCTGTGTGATGCTCTGCACAATGTGTGCGTGTACACGCTATGCATGACCTTTCCTGCCAATGTGTCATGGTTACACATTGCTCCATGTGTATCACATACGTAACACAGGTGAGCTGGGGCAAGTTGTCCAGCACCTGTACAGTGCTGTGTGGAAGTACATGGCACAACACATGCATGTGCAGGTGTCCATGTGTATGTGTACAGTGCCGCTGCTGACGTTCACAATGGACACAGACGTGATGTGTACTGACATATACACAGTGTACAGGTGAACAGTAGCACAGACGTCACATGGGGACATATGCCAACTGATATGGACATAGGTGCAGCCAGGTACACATGTCCATGGCAGGCTAACATCTACATGGTGCGTGCACAGTGTGATGGGGTGGCACACAGATATGATGTGACACCCAGTGCTCAATGGTGTGAAGCCACAACATCGGCTGTGTCACCGCCACGATGCCCTTCACAGATCACTGTGCAGATGTCGTACATGTCATAGCAATGCATTTCCAACAGTATGCCAGCACAGCAGTGTGAATGTGACCTGCCACCATCATTATGTCTTCCAGATAATGCCACGTTGCCGGCTTCCACCATTTAGCCGACAGGAGGAGGAGGTCATCATACCATACCTCCAGAGTAACTACAACGCCCTGTTCAGCCATGTGCCACAGCAGGCACAAGAACGGCAGGAGATGTGGGAGGAGTTGTGCAGGAGGGTGAACAGCGTCGGCGTAAACAACGGCAGCTACCAACAGATCCGCAGGCACTGCACAGACCTGATCCGGGATGCAAGACAGCGTGGCGCTGCAATCGCCAGGCAACAACGTGGGACAGGTGGTGGGCCACCAACACAGCCCCCACTCACAGCTACAGAGGAGCTCCTGGCTAGTCTGGGGACACCCACGGAACAACACGCAGAAACACCTGCGTCCATCGTGGAGGTGGGTGTCTCCCGAGCTATGATCCTGGAGCTGCCTGGTAAGTCAGTGTTGCATGTTTGTATGATAGGCGACGTGGGTGTGGGTGTCATAGTACAACACATGATATAGCAATACATGCCAGGTATATGGCCACACAAGATGCAAACCATTGTATGCTATGTTGTGTTAGAGACATGTGCATAGCACATGCAACCACACACATGCATGATGTGTCATGCACAGTGCTGACCGTGGAGATAGTAATGGCTAATGTGTATACCTTTGTGTAATGCCTTTACAGGTACGTCTGGCGTGTCGCAAGGCCAAGGGTCTGTTGCAGGTAAGTCTGTTGCCAGTCAAACGCATGTTCTGCTGTATTGATATTCCCCATGTGTCTAGGCATGACATGCTCACCTGTGTGTGCCCCGTCACGGTATACAGCTCGCACCACCCGACATACACACCACCCATGTACAGTAGATACACCCGTTACCGTACAGTGGTATGACACCACACAACCAATTGGTGTGTTACGTGCATTCAGCTATGCATACAATAGTGTAGGTGTTACACAATGGCTGCATGTGTAGTATGCATTGGTATGCCAGTGCAGTATGGACACAGTACCACAGAGTGAGCTGTGATCTGGCCAGAGCACAGGTGTTACCAATGTGACCCATGCCCCTGCATCGGGTGCACACGTTGTGACATGGCGCATGCCATGTCCCATGCACGTGGATGTCTGGCTGCAGCATTGTCACACCATGATATGACCTATGCACAACATAGCAGACATACACACTGTCAGCATATCCGTAGAGAATGTGACACGTCACACTAATATGGGTGTATGTCACATGGGCCACCACAGGGCCGTGTGCACAATGTCTACCACACACAATTGTCAATGAGTCAGACAGACAAGGCCATGGTTGATACCTACAGGCATGTTGCCACACAGCACATCCACAGTGGGTACTCACCATTGCACCCTGTACACACATAGTGGGTTCATCAATGTAGTGGACCCCCTGGACATCTGATGTAGTACACCAGTGACATGACATTCCTCTCCACAGCTACTACAGGTGCCTCCAATGTTCACCATATATGTGCTGCTGAGCAGCTGAACTGGCTTACAGACATGGCAATGTAATGCGTCCAGGTCACGCATCGCACAGACACATAGCTGTGTCCTGCTACTGTGCAGTGGCACAGAGCCCGCACCACACACCGTACAGCTATGCACACAGCTCACAGCAAACGTACCTACACAGACATCACTGTTACACATACATTGTATCTGTACACTGTACACATAACACTGCACCATGACAGCCATCATGATGTGGTGCATGCGGTGGGACACCATCTTCACACGTCCACATGATACCGCACATGTTTGCGCTTTACATTACATACTGTTGCCAGCCATGTGTACTCCCAACTTGCCCATGGCCACACGGTGTATCACGCTGATGCATGCAAACTACCATGAATGTGTGTACTGCATGCCTACTAAATGACACCTGCCTGTTGTACTGTCCCCACCAGGGCAGTGTACATACTGCCACTAAGAATGTCTGGTCTGCATTCACTGGTCTGTGTTGTGTGAATGCTGCATGCCACCTGCATAATCACATGCATGCTGTGTGTGTGTCTGTGTGTGTGTGTGTGTGTGTGTGTGTGTGTGTGTGTGTGTGTGTGTGTGTGTGTGTGTGTGTGTGTGTGTGTGTGTGTGTGTGTGTGTGTCTGTATTGTAACCGATGGTATGTCTTTGTATTGACAGGTGCTGTTGGTGCGTTACCCTCCTGCGGTCAATCTGATGCTAGTGTCCCCACAGATACTAGTGGTGATGAGCATGTGCATGAGGCACAGGCAGGGTCGTCACAGGCAGAGACTGTGCCACTGGAGAACATCACACATACGTCCCTTTCATCCCTGCACACAGTTCAGATGCCAACACATACCCCAACACCATTGCCCATAGATGATGGTCAGTCAGCGTCTGTTGTCCCCGAGCAGGAATGTGTGGTGGCTGCAGAAGGTGTGGGGACACACGATGTTGCCAGTGTAAGGACTGGTGCAGTGCCACGCAGGCATGTGGCAGGTGCTGCCCGTAGGGGGAGCACCGCTAGACATACACCTGCCGTCCAGGGTGCAGCAGCTGGTATAACCAGACGCATGTTCCAGACTGTAATGGCGGCGCAGGCACGTGCCGAACGGCAGAACCAGGAGGGGCAGAGGCTGCAGAGGTCTGCAATCCGTACCCTAAATGACAGCATCCAGGCATTGGCGAATGCACAACAGCATCTTGCCGATGTTCTGGATAGGAGATTGGGCGATATGGCTGGTCTCATCGACCGAGGCTTGGCCATCCTTGAGCGTGCGCACTCCGTGCAGGAACACCAGGTAGGGGTGAGGCATAGGGCACGTGGCCGTGTGCCAGCAACACCACCTGCTGCAGGTCAGCGTGTGCGTGCCACCTCCCATGCCCACACAGACAGTGATGGTAGCAGTAGCACTGCAGCTGCTACCACACCATCCACACCTGGACAGAGCAGGCCACGTGGACGTGGCCCTGGACGGCCCCGTCGTGGGCACGTTTCCAGCGGACATGTGACATCGGAGAGTGGACAGTCTGTACCTCCACCCGGTCGTGCCCGTGCGACCCCAGGCAGGCGGGTCACCGCCACCGGCAGACACAGTGAGCCATAACACCTGCACTGTACAGTCAGGGGCTGCCAAGCATACCCCGTGTAGGCATCACAGATGACTGAACTGTGTACACACACACCCACACACAGCAGACACAACTGTAGGGCTCCACCACACTCACATGCAATCTACATAGTCATGCCCACTCAATGCACTGGCCCTTACACACACACATGATGTCATCCATTGGTACAGCCCATGCCTGTGGCACACATATCACCCTGTGCAAATGATTAAGTCTCTGCCGCATAACTGTGAGCCACACCATCAATGCACGGTTAAGCTGACATATTATGATGCACAGGGTGGACACGATAGTGAGAGGTGTATGTGATACCTGTGTCCGCATAGTGCGTGCTGTGTATGTTGTGGTGTGTGTGTATGGCTGGTGACAGGTGTGTATGTGATGTGTGTTCTGCACGGACATCATGCAGCAGACATACCATGCAGGACAGGTGCAGCATTCATTGATATGTGTACACAGTATGTGTGGCGGTTACATGTGTAGCACCATGTCGGTGCAGTTAACCCGTATGATACTGATGGTGTACTTGCACGTGCCTACTGAGAGCACTGTAATTAGTTCCCCACGTGTAGTCGTGGTGTACCCACAGGCATGTCTGGCAAAATCAGCATAGCACAGTTACCCACATCTGGCATGGACCCCTACATAGGTACATAGGCACACATGAACGTGACAGGATATGTGCCCTACGACATGTGTGGACCTAGCATGACTGTGTGTGGCATCTAACACCCCTCAGGATGGTGATGCCATATCCATCAGTCCCCAGTCCCTGGTCTAGCAGTGACACACAGAGGTTGACTGGCGCATAACTATAGTCACACATCCACACGTCAGTAGCAGTCCTGGACAAAGGCAGTCAGGGCCTTTCCTTCACATGGCCTGGCACCCCTCCCCGTGTTGTAGTGTGTGTCTGGCCGTTACCCTGTTCCCCCAGCACGTCCCACTCATCGTTGGGTTGAGGTGTCTGACAGTCGCTTCTGTGCCCGTGTTCGCATGGGGCCTGGGAGGTGGAATGTGCCCATGTCACCCAGGTCAGACATGGCCGTGTATGTCGGGCACAGATCACCACGGAGCAGCTGTGCTGTGGAGATCCACAGCCAGTGTCCCCTTGGCCGTGCACCTTGTGACACATGTCCTAGCAGCGTCATCCCCGTCTTGTGGAACGTTTGCGGTCCTTCCGAGTGCTGCAGGCATCAGGTTAGCTACAGGCCACATGTGCCATTGTACGCAGTCATTGCACTGGTGTGTGATGTGTACAGGGGTACAATGAACACCCTGATGTGGTTGCCATTCCATCCAGACCAGGAGGCCACAATGGAATGTCTTCACACCCACATTGCCATTGTGTGTGTTGACAGAGGTTGCCAACAGGTGTGGTAGCCATTACCCTGAACATGTCCACCATCTTTAATGGCGTACCACCTACATGTGAAATTGGGACGAACATGTTCTTCACACTGGGTAGGGCTGCACCTTCTCTGGCATTTGTTAGCAGGCCATGGCTCTGGCACCAGTCAGCCATGTCTATGACGCCCTAGGTGGATGTACGTGTAACATGGGGTGCTGGGTATGTCGGCCGGTGCGTAGTCATCTGCATACCTTGTCTGCTACAATCCCCCTATGATTGCATGCACATTGGAAGGTCGGATGCTATCTGGCAGGGTGCACAGGAGTGAGCCCTGTGGCCCTCCACTGGGTCCAGCTATGAGTGTGACAAAGCACCTTCAGCACCAACCCTGTGTGGTGTGACCTCCAACCTGTGTGAGAAGCATCGGGTGACATATGTCCCCACATGTATGCTGGCGAGCATTTACATGGGTCCCATGTGTAGTGTGCTCTGAACGCTCCCACCAGGTCATGGTACTGTGTGCAAACCCACATATCCCCATCAATGGCCTTGGTGAACACTCCAGACTGGACGAGCAGGTTCGGTAGGCAGGATCCGCCCTTGACTATGTAGTTGTGGGTATGTTCCGGTATTGGCTGTACACCGCTATCTGTAACCATGACCACCTGTATGGACCTCCACACAGCTTTGCAGACAACATTTGTCAAGCGTATAGGGTGTGGCTGTTGACAGTCCATAGGAGCAATACCCTGGCATAGTGGGACCACAGATGCCATATGGCATCCATTGGGGACATAGCCCATAGTAAGGCTAACATGACACAGTGGCCGCATGTGTGGGCCGAGGGCCTCAAAGAGGATGGGTAGCACACAGCCAGGGAAACCATCGGTGCCCATTGCTGACGTGTCAAACGCCATAGAGATATGGGATCACCCCAGGCCATATGACATGTTTGGGAGGATACACTTTGGTGGGATGGATATGTTCCCTGTTGGGGGGGGGGATGTATGCATGGAACATGTCCTGTGGTATGCAGACAATGTCTGTGGGTGCAGTGACTGTTGTACCATTCTGGACCATTTCCAGCCATGTCAGTGTGCCCCCAACCATGTCCTTACCACAGTTAGGGAAGGCCCTGTGGTTGTATCATGTGCCCTCTGCAGTACCACTCCCACGAGCGGACCTGGATGTTGGTATGTGGGGCCGTATGGTGACGCCGGTATGAATGGGTGATGGTTTCCCTGGTACTGTCATTGCCCTGCCATGTAGTAGCTCCAACTGTTGATGTACAGGTAGTCAGTGGCTGCGGTCCACCACACCATGTGCCTACCTGTGGTGGACAAGGTCCTGATGTCATCATGTTTGCCTGTTGCAGACATGCATGTGGGTGGTCGGGGAAGGCATTCGGTAGGTGTTTCCGGTCTGGCCTCTGTTCAACATTGGCATGGAGGACATGTAGGGTACCACACCGGTCATATGATGTGTGTGGTTTTCTGTGGAGAGGTCATCACTGAGGTCCCCCATGCTGGTGTTGGTTACAGTGAGTGGATGACCAGTGGATCCACTATACGTTCTTGCATCACCATTGAGGGCTGTACATCCTGTGTGGGGCCTATCCTCACCATGCGTGATGGGCAGAACTGTCAGACACCCCCCCCCCTGGTATGTATGGTGCATGGCTGTTTAACAGTGGCCAGGTGTGTGAACACCTGGGACTGCTGGCGTGCTGTGTTGCGCCATGGGTAATGTTCCCAGGCTATGCATGGGTGGTTCATGTCACACAAACGGTGCTGTTGTGAGAGCATGCCCACTCACCAGTGTCCTCAGGACATCTGTGAAGGTATCCTGTGTATGTGAGGGTTGTCTGTAGCATGCAACAAACTGTAGACCAGTCCTACACATGGTTAATTGTACCTACATATTCCCCGCAGCAACAACAACGTCTGTGGCATGACCGGGTTACTGTTGTGTGGCCGGAAACACAGGATGGTCCGCATTCCGCCACCCATGCCGTCGCACCATGTGTATGCATGTCTGATCTGTGCCGACTCTAAGTGTCTGAGCATGCCCAGTAGGCAGCTGTGTAGATAGACACACAGCACAGTGCACACCGCAGCCGTCTGCAGTAATACCCCGGGTGCATGCCTCTATCCCCTACGCAACGGCCACGTCTGTGGCATGGCCAGGTTTCTGTTGTGTGGCTGGACACACGACGGTCCACATTACGCCACCCATGCCGTCGCAACATGTGTATGCATGTCTGCCCTGTGCCGAGTCTAAGTGTCTGAGCATGCCCAGTATGCAGTGATGTACTGATCAGTAGTTACTTGTTATTCTGGACTGCAGCACTAACGTGTTAGTGTACGGCGACCTTGGGATGGTAACAGACTGCGTGCGCACTCTGTCCGAACACCCGAGCGGGCGCATTGCCTTTGCAAATGATACCACTCACGTAGGGGTATGCCTCCTGACAGCGCTCTGCTCAGTAAACTCGGTAGCGCGTTCTGTAAATGCTTCATACTGTAGTGTGTTCATGTAGATAGGCGTAGGTTCGTCCCCCGTCCTTTCCGTGTGTGTGTGTGTGTGTGTCTCTGTGTGTGTGTGTGTTTCCAGCTGCGTCTGCGACTGAATATGCTTTTAGACGCTCCGCAACACATGCCTTGGCTATTGCCACCTATTGTCTTGCGGCTGACGTCAGCAGCCTACAAGTATGCCTGTGACAGCGCTCTGTTTAGTAAACTCGGTAGCGCGTTCTGTAAATGCTTCATACTGTAGTGAGTTCATGTAGATAGGCGTAGGTTCGACTCCCGGCCCTTCCGTGTGTGTGTGTGTGTGTCTCTGTGTGTGTGTGTGTGTTTCCAGCTGCGTCTGCGACTGCATATGCTTTTAGACGCTCCGCAACACATGCCTTGGCTATTGCCACCTATTGTCTTCTTGGCTGATGCCAGCAGCCTACAAGTATGCCTGTGACAGCGCTCTGTTTAGCAAACTCGGTAGCACGTTCTGTAAATGCTTCATACTGTAGTGAGTTCATGTAGATAGGCGTAGGTTCGACTCCCGGCCCTTCCGTGTGTGTGTGTGTGTGTGTGTCTCTGTGTGTGTGTGTGTGTTTCCAGCTGCGTCTGCGACTGCATATGCTTTTAGACGCTCCGCAACACATGCCTTGGCTATTGCCACCTATTGTCTTGCGGCTGACGTCAGCAGCCTACAAGTATGCCTGTGACAGCGCTCTGTTTAGCAAACTCGGTAGCGCGTTCTGTAAATGCTTCATACTGTAGTGAGTTCATGTAGATAGGCGTAGGTTCGACTCCCGGCCCTTCCGTGTGTGTGTGTGTTTCCAGCTGTCTCTGCGACTGATTATGCTTATAGACGCGCAACACATGCCTTGGCTATTGCCAACTATTGTCTTGCGGGTGATGTCAGCAGCCTACAAGTATGCCTGTGACAGCGCTCTGTTTAGCAAACTCGGTAGCGCGTTCTGTAAATGCTTCCTACTGTAGTGAGTTCATGTAGATAGGCGTAGGTTCGACTCCCGGCCCTTCCATGTGTGTGTGTGTGTTTCCAGCTGCCTCTGCGGATACACATACTATTATACGCTTCGCAACACATACCTTGCCTATTGCCAGCTATTGTTTTGCGGGTGATGTCACCAGCCTAGAAGTATGCCTCTGTCAGCGCTGTGCTCAGTAAACTCGGTAGTGCGTTCTGTAAATGCTTCATACTGTAGTGAGTTCATGTAGATAGGCGTAGGTTCGACTCCCGGCCCTTGCGTGTGTTTGTGTGTGTGTGTTTTTGCAGCTGCCTCTGCGGATGTACATGCTTTTAGACGCTTCGCAACACATACCTTGCCTACCAGCGGCCATTCCTGTACGGTTGTTGTCACCCACCTGTACATGTGCCTCTGCTGGTGGTGTGCTCGGTGGTCCACGTAGCGCATACCATACCTGTGTTGTACGTTTGTGCGGTTGGGTATGTGGGGGTGTGGTCAATCACCATGCGTGCCATATGTGTGTGTGTGTCCATGCTCCCAGCTGCATGGGTTCATAGGGTATGGCTTTGAGGTTTACGCGCAACACCCATATCCTTGCGCCATCCTTGTGTTTGTGGATGGTGGGACGCAGATCGTGTGCTTGTGTGCTTCTTCTGGTCGGCGACCTCCGTGGCGTGTTCTCCACGTGTACCCTACTATGGTGTTGTGGGTTGCTGCTGTGTACATTACACTCACGGGCCTGCGGATGTGCTCGTGTGTACCTCTTTCTTTGTATATCTATGTACCTATGTTGTGGCCGCTGCTCTCCCATGGACTGCCGTATTCCCATGTATCGCATATTTGCACGGCTGACACATATAACTGTGGTACTTTGCATATCCACACATTGTCCATGCACTGTCCGTATTCCAGAACACCTCATAGACATCGCTGGATTACATGGCAGACAGCTATCCTTGCTGTCCTTACACTTTACCCATACATGACATACACCTTGTGTGTACTTGCCTATTTATGGTGTGTGTATGTCTATGTGTGCTGTATGCATGGGCGTGTGTGTGTCCCACTATAGCCATGTGTGCAGCTGTCGCCACTATGGGTATCCTTGTGGCCCGCTGTCACATGTGCACGTCTGCACATACCTGCAGACTGTACTACCCCTGCGCCGGCAGCGGCCTTAGGTCGTCCGGTGCCCTAGGCTGTGGGGCTACATGGCACACGCCAGCACAACACATGGTGCACCCATCTTGATATACCTCGTGACACGCCTACTAGACAGGTGTCCCTACTAGGGCAGCGGCCTGGGCAGCCGCAGGATTGGCGTATGCCTACGGCCAGCTATGGGCACATCACAAGGCACATGTCTACAGTCGGTGTTTTACGACATCTAGGGTATTACACCACAGGAGGGACCTCCACAGCTATGCTGAAGAATGCGTATGTAGATAGATTAGTAGGTGGAGGTTTGGCCACACACCAGGGCTGACCGATGGATAACTGTTGAGGCATCCTTTGTGAAGCAGGTGGAGCAAACACCCGTAACGGGAATGTAGTGTAGATGCAGATGTAGGGTTAACATACATTTGTCTACTCTGTCAGTTCTGTACCATTGTATTACAGTGATATGCTATGCATATCTTCCATATACATTGTTAGGTCTGTGATCGTTGTGGGGTCGGCATAGTACGATATCATGTAATACGTGTGTTCATAGGATGCCTTCTGAATTGTTGACATACGTGTGTGTCGTTAGCAGTGCGTCTGTGCTTTCTATGCTGTGGCTACATGTTCATTGTTCGCATAGAAAGTGACAAATGGAAGTGTACGTGTGGATACTTAAAGCCTGGATGCTCCCATGTTATGTGTACGTCTCACGGGGCCTACGGGTGATAGCGCATACATGTCTAACCTTTGTATACCATGTGTGACCTGCCGTGCACGAAATGTTTACGTTGACTGTTCCATCTACCTATGTGTGACATGGTTTGTGGCCATAGGGTGCCAGCGGATCTTTATTGTTGAGCATGTGTTTTCCATGGTCAATTGACATCAATCCTATTAATCCACTGAAGGATGTCTTTCATTGGTGGGAACGCCATGGTTCGACCATCGTATGTCTTTCCCAGCTGACGTTGATATTGTGCCATTGGTATGGTTCTACAGGTCACCCATCTGTTCTGCTGTATGGAAGCGTGCGATCCCCATTAATGTGCTGGCGGATTAAGTGCCGTATACTCCGGTATCTGCCCAGTGGTCTGGCTTTGTATGGGGAGTGTCTACTGTAGTCCCTATCTGTATTTCCTGGGTTATGCCTTGTAACAGCTGTGGGATTCCCCCAGGTTTGCAGCTATGGGTGCCATCTTGGCCCTACGTTTGTCCATCTATGGGAACTGCCTACTGGACACTAGTATAGGGCTGTACACATTACACAGCTGCATTCATCATTTTCCGCGGGATGATTGCCATTATTAGTGCGGAGTAACGCATATGCCATGCCCACGCCCCTCACGGGCGGGACAACGAATCATCTGCCAATCCACGCGAGACCCATTTTTGCATACCCACGATCCCATGTCTGCAACACTCGACAGTACCCATTGCACATCCTTCATGTGTGCGGGAATGGGATGTGAACGCACGTCTATTGACACGACGAGCTGGGGAGTCCTATTCATATGTCCTGCATGTCATGGACACTTGTCATCACCCTTGTACACGCTTGTGGTGCCCATATCTACCTGTGCCGTAGTCACGGCTGTCACTTCTTCTGGTTCGCACGATAGCAGCCTGTCGCCAACACCTATGGACAAATATGTGGGTCCTACTATGGACACCGATGTGCATATGTAAAGTGTAGAACATGTTGGAACGTGTCCATTCGGCCAGTGGTTTTGACTGCCGCTGTATGTTCCCCAGTCGCGGATGTCTGTTTGCCTACCCATGTTATGTAGTGCTACGGAACCCGTGTCCTTCCACAATTAACCCATATGGTGTTACTGTAGTCCTGCAGGTTGGCAACTGCTTTATGTAAGCCTCAGAGGTCCCATTGTGAACTATCCGCCACTGTATTGCCATAATAACACAGCCGGTACATGTAGAACCCATTTATTCATGACAGGATGTTCTTTATGAGTGGGAACGCCATACTTTAAGCATGCTATGACCTTCCTAGTTGACGTTGTTGGAGTGCCATTAATATGTGTTCCACAGGCCGCCCGTATGTTCCGCGGAGTGGAAGCGGGTGATCCCCATAGACTTGCTAGCAGCTTGGTTGCTGTATGCGCGGGATTCGCGGCTGGATGGATGTCTATGGTGTGTGTCTACTGTTGTTTCCAGCTGTATTTCCTGTGTTATGCCTTGCTACAGCTGTGTTATTTCACCAGGTTTGCTATTCTGGGTGCCATCTTGTCCGTACGTTTGTCCAGCCTTGGGAAATGCCTACTGGACACTGGTGTATGGCTGTACCCATTTCACACCTGCATGTTGCATTCTCCGGTGGATGATTGCCATTATTGGTGGGGGGTAAGCCATGTTCTGTACCCACATCCCTCCCACGGCGCGGGACAATGGATCCTCTGCCAATCATCTCCGACACCCATTTCTGCATACCCAAGATGCCATGGCTGCAACCCTCGACAGTAGCCATTGCAAATCCTCCATCCATGTGCGGGAATGGGATGTGGACGGACATGTGTGGACTCGACAATCTGTGGATGTCTGTGCATATGTCCCTCATTTCATGGACAGGTGTCATCAACCTTGAACACGCTGGCGGTGCATTTCTGCTGCTGTGCCGTAGTCACGACTGTAGTTCATCTTGGTCTCCTCGCAGAAGAAGAAATTTTTGGGTCCTACAATGGACACAAATGTGCATATGTAAAATGTAGAACATGTTGGACTGTGTCCATCTGGCCAGTGGTTGTGACCGCTGCTGTATGTTCCCCAATCGCGGATGTGTGTTTGACTACACATATTATGTTGTGCTACTGAAACCCGTGTCCTACTACGATTAACCCAAATGGTAATGATGTCATGCTGCAGGTTGGCAACTGCTTTAGGTAATCCTCAAAAGGCCCAGTAGGGCGTATACGCCACTGTATTGCCAATATAACACAGCGGAACATGTATACCCTATTTATTCATTTACGGATGTTCGTTATATGCGTGAACGCCAGTGTTGAAACATCCTATGACCTTCCTAGTTGAAGTTGTTTGTGTGCCATTAGTATATGTTCCACAGGTCGCCCATTTGTTCCGCAGTATGGAAGCGAGTGATCCTCATGTTGTTGATGGCAGATCCAGTGCCATGTACGTCGGTATTCGCACGGCAGTCTGTCTTTGTATGGGGAGTGTCTACTGTAGTCCCTATCTGTATTTCCTGTGTTATGCCTTACTGCAGCTGTGTAATTCCATCAGGTTTCCAGTTATAGGTGCCATCTCGGTCGTACACTTGTCCATCCATGGGAATTGCCTACTGGACACTGATATAGGGCTGTACAACACTCACACCTGCTTTTACCATTATCCGGTGGATGCTTTGCATCATTAGTGGGGAGTAAGGCACGTGCTATACCCGCATCCCTCCCATGGGGCGTGACAACGGATTATCTGCCAAACAACATCGAGCCCCATATCTGCATACCCAGGATCCCATGGCTGCAACCCTCCACGGTACCCATTACACATCCGTCATGTCTGCGGGACTGGGATGTGGACGCACTTCTATGGACACGACAATCTGGGGATTTCTGTTCATATGTCCTGCATTTCATGGACAGTTGTCCCCAACCTTAAACACGCTGGTGGTGCATATGTCTAGCTGTGCCGCAGTCAGGGCTGTCACTTCTTCTGCGTCGATGGCAGCTGGTCGATGCTGCGAATGGATCAATTTTTGGAGTCCTACAATGGACACCGATGTGCATATGTAAAGTGTAGAACGTGTTGGACTGTCACCATCTGGCCAGTGGTTGTGACTGCTGCTGTATGTTCCCCAATCGTGGATGTCTGTTTGACTACCCATATTATGTATTACTTGGCCTGTCTATGTCCACGAGCGGTGGCGGAAATACAGCAAAACCACGACAATGGAGCCTAGTACCAGAACAGTCAGAACTAAACAAAGCAAAAGGTACTAGTGGAAGAAAACGGCTCCTTTTTTTCTTTTTTTAGCAGCTTTATTAACAAAAGTAACGAACCAAGCAGCAACACGTAGTTTCAGCAAAACACTCCAAACACATTAACGCTATGTCTCCACACCTGCGTTTTCGTTTGAATACACTTCCTCAGATGCACAATACTACAAGCTCTTCCCTTCTGCTTAAATACTATTGCTGATTGAATAATTAATCCTAATAATACAATAAGTACTTAATTGCCATATTCTTCATATATTATACTATACATCACATTTACAAAGTGCCTTCATGTCTACCCTTGAAATCATGTTACAATTTATTACATTCCTGCTCACAACATTTTCTATAATTAATTATCAACTTTTATTCATGATATTCAAAACATTACAATTTGACATTTTATATACAAAAATCTAAACATATAAAATATATCTACAATAATATATACAAACATACAAGTAAAAAACATCCAATGCCCTCTGGTGTCTGGATGAACACATTACAACCACTGTTTTCACAGTTATGCCCAAACTTAATACACTTCAAAGTTTACCCAGGTTCAAATTCATTTCTTACAGATACCCTTTCCCATAATTATCCTGTCACTTCTTTTTACCTTTTTTCCACAAAATAGTGCTGATTAATTATATATTTAATTATCTTTAATAATGTCTCAGTATCTTTAATCCCCTGTTATAAATCTTCCAACTCAGAGCTTCGCTGCTCTTATTTTCAATACTGGGGCCAAAGATACATAATTATTCAACCCTGGTGGGTTATAAGCTTCCAAATGAAGTTGCCATAATAACTCTTTGTACTCAATTGTCTCCTCCCATTGTCCACCACGTATATCTTTGTTTACTACCTCTAACACAAAGAAGGTATAATCAGCTTCTTCACATTTTATTTTATGCTTGTACAGAGCATTACACATATCTTTGTCTTCATCTCATAGTTATGCTCGTAGATTCTATCTCTTAGTCTTCTTTCAGACTTCCCCACATAAAATGCCTCACATTTCTTACAAATACTTAGGTATATTATACCTTTTGTTTGACAATTAACATATTGCTTACTCTGCACTAATATGTCCCTACTTTTCACATAAATTTATATCTTTATTGCAAATATTCGGGCACTGGGAGCACCTCCCACATTTATATGTGCCTTTTCTCTCCCTGGAAGTATTGTTTTCCTTAATTCTTCTTTCAAACAAATTTTTCAAATTTCTCCTTTTCTATATGTACATTTCAAGGGTTGTATAAACAGACTTCTTAAATCAGAGAATTCACCAAACTGTACCCATTCTTCCTCCACTATTCTTTGTATGACCTTAGCCTCCCCACTATAATCTGTTATAAAGTTATTTCTTAACTCAAAATTGTTTTTGTCGAGGTTGGTCACCTTCTCAAGGTCATCTTCCTGTCCTAAAATAGGCCGATATTTGTCCACTCTTCCTTCCCTTACTTCCTTCTCAATTTCATCTATTAATTTCCTTGGGTAGCCTCTATCTAAAACATCCCTCTTAGTTTCATACACTCTTCCTCATAATCACTGTCCCTAGAGGTCATCCAACTACCTCGAACATACTGCCCTTTACTATTCCCTTTTGTGGTGGTGGGGTGTGGAAATACAGCAAACCTTGGGTCCTGGTCATCTTCATAACAGACATTATTGCATATATATCAGGCCAAAACAGACAATGACACTAAAGATACACTCCACAGTCAAATGATACAGAGCTCTTTCACCCACTGACATGAGGCATCGTCGGAGTACAAAATACATTGGATAGTCGTGCCTTATACACTTCCTTCAGAGTCAGTTCAAGTCACTTAATCAATAAACCTGCTCATAGTTAAGTAGACAGTGCTCCAGGTCTTGATGATAACGTGACATATACTGATCAGTGTTGCATACATTACTTAATGGAAACAATAATACACCAACGATGTGTTAATGTATCTACAATATTGGTAAATACAATTAGTATCCGGACACATAGTTGATAATTGTTGAGAGTGCACCTTAGGATGTAGTGTGTTGATCAGGTTATTGTATATCGATGTGTATATTAGTAGCATTACGATAACAAAGCATGGAATCAATAGGTACTATTTAAGCATATATTTCACAATTGTGAATGTAAACGTGTGGAGGAGACATCCGTAACCTTCTCTGGTTCCACTGGATCACACACGCACACTCGCATGTCCGGATTGTGTGTTACGCGCACGCGCACATGCATATCCGTATTCCGTTTATATATGTTTACAGTGTCTGTGTGGTTACGTGTTTTGCGTTACTTGTGACTATTCCGGTAACATATGTCTGATCCGGTTGACGGACGTGTGCAGAAAGCACTGACAGCTTTATATATGTAACGGTGTTTGCAGCATGGACGCTTTACGTACACGTGCACATCTATATGTTCTATAGTCATGATTCCAACGTGACTGCAGTCACGTTTGAGACTTACTGTGACCAGTGCACGTTAGCTGTTCGTTGTCATTAATATGCATACCCGTGGTACCTATGTACATTTGCATATCACCCCCCCCGCACACACGCACGTCACAGGCATCCATTCCCCTGCTGGGAAAGGTGCGGTACTGCATGTTGAACATTCCTAATTCCCCCTCGCTCATGGCCCAGGATGCATATGTCGTCACCACAGGGCTGTTCAGATGACAGCTGCTTATATCCCATATGCATACAGGCCTCTGGTTGTCAGGGTGTTGCTGTGGTGCTTTGGGTTTGGTCTTGTCCGCCCACAGTACGGGACCGCCCTGACCCTGTATGAATGTTAGATGAGTCACATGGGCACGTTTTGTCCGTGTCCATGGTACTATGTCACGGCCCCCCCCCCCAATTAGTCTTAACCGTGTGCGTCGAATGTCCGGTGTATCCGTTGTAGATCTCGTTATACTAATTGCACACGGTCTGATCGAGGTAACCTACTGCCATTACTAACCGTCGGTGTTTATCGGCTGTGTGGCAATATTACAAGGGTTTGACATTGCGTGGCGTTCACTGAGCCACAGACATGTCCGTTGCTTTTGGCCCAGTTCCGCTGTGCTACACACATTTAACATGGCGTAACAGGTTGAACAGCTCGAACCACGAGGACATCGGGTTGTCCGTCGTTGTCTATTATTGAATGTCTCTGTGGAGTTTGTTTCACAAAGCGACACATTGTCGGCATTGTTAACGGACATCTCGCGCGATGCGTCCGCACCGGCAGCGCTGGTGGCGTATGTCTGCCTTTGGCGGCGAACAGGCATTATGCTGTGCCATTCTGTCTGGGGATATATGGTTTCCTTCCTTACGTAGATGATGTGCCATACTAGCAATGACCCTAGCGATGACCAGCGTCTGGGTGTGGGTACTGCTGTATTACCCACGAGAAGAGTGGCCTTAGGGTAAGTGGTGACCTAGGCAGAGGTTGCCACCGATCGTCACCGCTACCCCTCCTGGTCTACCTACACCACATAGAGTCTGGAAAGGTGCCCGAGTATAGCAACACCCTAGGCGGCTACCTGCTTGGCCTATGCCTACGCCCGGCTATGTGTGTGGTCCCTTGGGCATCACACTCGGGCACGTGCCACGTCTGCCGTTCGTACGTCCAGCATTACCCACATCCGCCCCAAGGCAGTTAACACAACATCCATGGGTCCACATGGTGTCCCAGCTGTGCACTCCGGGAACTCTATGGGGAATTTAACCCACACCGGACAGCTGTGTAATCCTAGCCTCACCTCAGGATCATTACCTGAGTAGTAGCACAGAGCGACTGTAGTCACACTCCACATAGATGGTGCCTCCACTGACCCTGGGTATTACCATACCATTAGTTTGACAAGCCTTATCTGCAAAGCCATGGAGATGGATCATAATGGGACACATAGATGAGGACATAGGGGACCCGCATACTTTGGATACAACCCAGTTTAGCTTGGTCATAGTCAGATCATGCCCTTTACACGTGTTTCACTTTGTAGAATCAGTCACCAAGGCCATTGCTGAGGGTAAACCAGTCCATACAGCCTACCTCAACCCGGCAGAGGCCGTCGACACAATACCCCCCTCGGGTATACTTGATAAACCCGTCATCTTGAATGTAAGTCCATACATCGCCCTATGGGTTGCAAACGGGCTAGGTCACAGAACACACATGGCCATAGTTGCTGGCGCCATGTCATACTCACAGCCAGTCACAGGTGGTGTCCCATGGGGCTCAGTCCTGGGTCCACTATTTCCAGCATCTACGTTTCCAATGTACACGCACACAGGGGGCTTATGGGTGACAATGTTTGCATACGACTGCAAACCGGATGCCAAGGTCAGACACACATCTGACACAGATATCCTTCAGGAGTGCCTCACACATGTGGATAAGTGGTACCAGAGACATGTCCTACAGCTAAATGCCAGGAAATGCATAGGCATACCCTTCGGGATGAACAAGGTTACCCCGAGCTACCATATAGGTGGCAGTCCACTGAACACGGAGGGGATTACCAGTGATCTGGGGACACGTGTTGTTGTTAACCGTTCGTTAGACACACATGTTGCTAACATAGTTGGGTAGACCTTCCACATTGGCCACATCATCATGAAGGATTCACATCTAGATCAGGGGAGGTCATTGTCCCCTTGTACTCATCACTCAATAGACCTATGATTGGGTACAATGCCCCGTTCAGAATGTATCTGACCCAACACCTGCAGCAGCTGGAAAGGCAACAACAGTTCTTCGACAAACGGATGCAGGGTCTCAGGTATATGTGTTATACTGACCGACTGAAAGTATTCCAGCTGTATACAGTTGCATACCAGTTGCCCAGAGGTGACCCGTGCCTGGCATGCACGGCTACGTCGAACCCAGATCTGATGACTATGCTTCACGTAAATAAGGTAGATCCCTCAGAACCACAAGGGCAGCTGACGTACAGCTTGACACTGTCATTAATCGAACGTGTTGTTGGGACGGATTCATCACCCGGACACTCACTATGCTGTGGAACGACATCCCAGTACATGTAAGGGCAAGCACCTCGCTGGCCTTCTGTTAGTATTTACACATGGATGTCTGCATTGATTTATTTCTGTAACCTTGTAAATGAATGTTACATTAGCACATTGTGAATCTTTACATTTCGTTGGTCTATTTTACAGTACTCATATTCATACGGTTTATGTGTATATATTATGGTTCATTCATATTACTAGGTGTCTGCAGTTCTGTTAATATATTGGCACAATCCGTAGGACATATACATGTAGCTTACACAGTCAGAGATTTGGAAAACATTTTATGTTGGTTCATGTTTCATATATGTACATATTTTTCCATTATTCGGTGAATACTGTACCTTTGAGCAATGTCTGTTGTCCTCACTGTGTGGGATGTGTAACCCAAGTAAGGTTTGTTCGCTTGTCTGCCTTTAAGGCATGTAATTAGTACCTAGCACATCTAATGTACCAACCAATTAATGCTTGTAAATTTAGTAGGTTGAACTACATTGTATGTAGTCTGAATAAGTCTGCTTATGAAGCAGGCGAAGTGCTCCAAGACACTATGGTGACTGCCTTTAATTCTTGGTGTGCTCTGGTTGGTCACTGACGGTCCCTACAGTACCTCGTCTTTGCTTTGGACTTCATCGGCTGGTTGTCTGTGTTTCTTGTATGGAGAATGTCAACTGTAGTCCCTATGTGTATGAGTTGTGTAATGCTTTACTACGGCAGTGTAATTCCACCGGGTTTGCATTTATGTGTGCCATCTTAGTCATACGCTTGTCCATCCATGTGAATTGCCTACTATACACTGGTATGGGGCTGTACACATTTCACACCTGCATTTTGCATTCCCTGGAGTATGGTGTGCATTATTAGTGGAGAGTGACGCATGTGCTACACGTCCCTCCCACGGGGCGGGACAAAGGATTGCCTTTGAAACAACACCGAGGCCTGATTCTACATACCCAGACTCCCTTGACTGCAACAGTGGACAGTACCCATTACACATCCTTCATGTGTGCTGCAGTGTGATGTGGGCGCAGCTGTATGGACCCGATACCCTGGGTATTTCTGTGCATGTGTGCTGTAGTTCATGGACAGCTATCATCAACATTGAACACGCTTGCGTGCCTATGTGTACCTGTGACGTGGTGACGACAATTAGATCACATGAGTAATGCAGGAAGCTAGCAGGCATGCACTGAACAGAATTTTGGGTCCTACAATGGACACCGATGTGCATTTGTCAAGTTAGATGTTGCTGGACTGTGTCCACCTGCCCAGTGCTTTTCACTGCTGGTGTATGTTCCTCAATCGCGGATGTCTGTTTGACTACCCATTCCACATGGTGCTACATAACCGGCTGCGTTAGTACTGTGAACAAATGACATACATCCAAAGATGGTGGTTAACAACTGCTTCATATAAACCTCAGACATCCCAATGGGACATATCCGTCACTATATTTCCAATATAACACCACCAGAACATGTTGCTTACCTATGCATTCATGTAACCATGTTGTCTTCGTAGGTGGGAATGCCATAGTTTACACATCCTACGTGACGTTGTGTGTGTGCCATTAGTATGTGTTCCACAGGTCGCACATCTGTTCCGCTGTATGGTAGCGGGTGCTCCTCAGTCTGTTGCTGGCAGATTGAGTGCTGTGTACGGTGTTGGCACGAGAGTCCGGCTCTGTATGTGGAATGTCAACTGTGGTCCCTATGTGTATTTCCTGTGTCATGCCTTACCGCGGCTATGTCATTTCCCGGGTTTGCAGTTGTGGGTGCCATCCTGGCCATACGGGTGTCCATCCATGACAATTGCCTACTGGACACTAGTATAGGGCTGTACACATTCCACACCTACATTTAGCATTCTCCGGAGTATGTTTTGCATTATTAGCGGGAGTAAGGCAGGTGCTACGCACATCCCTCCCACAGGGCGGGAGGAAGGATTGCCTGCGAAACAACACCGAGCACAGAGTCTACATACCCAGAATCCCTTGACGCGACAATTGACAGTACCCATTACACATCCGTCCTCTGTGCGGAAGTGTGATGTGGATGCAGTGCTATGGACCCGGTACCCTGTGTAATTCTGTGCATCTGTGCTGCATTACATGGACAGCTATCAGCAACATTAAACACGTTTGCGGTGCATATGTGTACCTGTGGAGTCAATGAGTTCACTTAAGTGTTGATAGGAAGAGGCATTCCTGTCTTTAGACAAATTTTGGGTCCTACATTGGACACCACTGTGCATATGTAAAGTGTAGAGCTTGTCGGACTGTGTCCTTGTGAGAAGTGGGTTTCACTGAGACTGTGTGTTCAGGAATCGCGGATGTCTGTTGGACTACCCATTCCACATGGTGCTACATAACCAGGTGATGTAGTACTGTGGAAAAATTACATACATCCAACGATGCTGGTTAGCAAATACTCAATTTAAACCGCAGACGTCCCACTGGGACATATCCGTCACTGTATTTCCACTATAACACCACCAGAACATGTTGCTTACCTATGCATTCATTTAACCATGTTGTCTTCATAGGTGGGAAAGCCATAGTTTACATATCCTACTTGACGTTGTGTGTGTGCCATTAGTATGTGTTCCACAGGTCGCACATCTGTTACGCTGTACGGTAGCGGGTGCTCCTCAGTCTGTTGCTGGCAGATTGAGTGCTGTGTACGCCGGTGTTGGCACGACGGTCCTGCTTTGTATGTGGAATGTCAACTGTAGTCCCTATGTGTATTTCCTGTGTTATGCCTTCCCACGGCTATGTCATTTACCCGTGTCTGCAGTTGTGGGTGCCATTCTGGCCATACGGGTGTCCATCCATGACAATTGCCTACTGGACACTACTATAGGGCTGTACACATTCCACACCTACATTTAGCATTCTCCGGAGTATGGTTTGCATTATTAGCGGAGAGTAAGGCAGGTGCTATGCAGAAATCCCTCCCACAGGGCGGGTGAATGATTGCCTGCGAAACAACACCGAGCACAGAGTCTTCATACCCAGAATCCCTTGACCGCAACAATTGCCAGTACCCATTACACATCCGTCATGTGCGGAAGTGTGATGTGGATGCAGTTCTATGGACCCGGTACCCTGGGTTTTTCTGTGCATCTGTGCTGCATTACATGGAGAGCTATCAGCAACATTAAACACGCTTGCAGTGCATATGTGTACCTGTGACTACAATGAGTTCCGTTAGGTGATTAAAGAAGGCGGAAGAGCTGTCTTTAGACAAATTTTTGGGTCCTACAATGGACACCACTGTGCATATGTAAAGTGTAGAGCTTGACGGACTGTGTCCTTGTGAGCATTGGATTTCACTGATACTGTGTGTTCAGGTATCGCGGATGTCTGTTTGACTACCCATTCCACATGGTGCTACATAACCAGCTGATTTAGTACTGTGAACAATTGACATACATCCAAAGATGCTGGTTACCAACTGCTTCATATAAACCGCAGACATCCCAATGGGACATATCCGTCACTGTATTTCCAATATAACACCACTGGAACATGTTGCTTACCTATGCATTCATTTAACCATGTTGTCTTCATAGGTGGGAATGCCATAGCTTACATATCCTACTTGACGTTGTGTGTGTGCCATTAGTATGTGTTCCACAGGTCGTACATCTGTTCCGCTGTACGGTAGCGGGTGCTCCTCAGTCTGTTGCTGGCAGACTGAGTGCTGTGTACGCCGGTGTTGGCACGAAAGTCCGGCTCTGTATGTGGAATGTCAACTGTGGTCCCTATGTGTATTTCCTGTGTCATGCCTTACCGCGGCTATGTCATTTACCCGGGTTTGCAGTTGTGGGTGCCATCCTGGACATACGGGTGTCCATCCATGACAATTGCCTACTGGACACTACTATAGGGCTGTACACATTCCACACCTACATTTAGCATTCTCCGGAGTATGTTTTGCATTATTAGCGGGGAGTGAGGCAGGTGCTACGCACACATCCCTCCCACAGGGCGGGAGGAAGGATTGCCTGCGAAACAACACCGAGCACAGTGTCTACATACCCAGAATCCCTTGACTGCAATAATTGACAGTACCCATTACACATCCGTCATGTGTGCGGAGGTGTGATGTGGATGCAGTTGTATGGACCCGGTACCCTGGGTATTTCTGTGCATCTGTGCTGCATTACATGCACAGCTATCAGCAACATTAAACACTCTGGCGGTGCATATGTGTACCTGTGACGACAATGAGTTCAGGTACGCATTGAAATAAGACATAATTTGGTTCTTTCCACAATTTTTGGGTCCTACAATGGACACCACTGTGCATATGTAAAGTGTAGAGCTTGTCGGACTGTGTCCTTGTGAGCAGTGGGTTTCACTGATGCTGTGTGTTCAGCAATTGTGTATGTGTGCTTGACTACCCATACTGTGTTGTGCTGCAGGAAACATGTCTTCCGACACCAGAAACCAATGCTATACATCCATTGTTGCAGGTTAACAACCACTTTCATACCATACCCAGAGGTCACGATTGGGAGGTATTGCCACTTTATTATCGGAACAACACCCCCAGACTGTGTACATCATGGGAACTTTAGGCCAGTCTTACCGGCCATTTCCAATTGAATTGGCAGACACATGTCAATACATGTATGATAACACATATTGTCATGCAGAAGTTGATCTATGTTATTTGGACATTGGCTTCTGCTTTTGGCATCCGTTGCTGTGAGTGTTGCCAGTTAACATACACATTGCTTGCTCAGAGGCAGACTACACACTACTGCGCAGTACTGTGGTCTCCTTTAAGGACCCTGAGCCAGTGGTCAATGGTACAGCAGCCACTGCATCAATCACATTTGCCATCTACCAGTACCTACAGGACTGCATGTACCAGGCATTCACTTACCCAACTGTGGTTCATTGTACCAATGCCAAGCGTCCAGTGTGGTGTACCCCAGCCATACACATGATGTACAACACGAGGAGGTGGCTACTACAGGGTGGAGCAGACACCTTGTGAGGTGTGACACCCTTGGTCATCATATGTGTAGAGTTACACAATGTCATGGGATTGTCCAGGGCACATTCCACAGATATACCTACATGGACCTGGCTGACAATCATACCACCTTCAGTTGCTATGCTCGACACCTGTGAGGTCACTACCACATATGCTCTGACTGGGTTCACATAGAGGTGGGGTTTACTCAACATACACACATTGCCGACATACAGGCTGACAGGTCCAGTGAGGACATCTCCACACCCTCCACCACACATGTGGAGATGTCTGTAACAGCGGTTTGTGGTCACCAAATGTTCTGTGACACACAGGTGGGACATGCTCTCTCCAGGGTAGTGTGAATAGCATCCATGAGACCAGATGGTGAGCCCGCTGTGTACTCCACTATCTCATTTGGGATTAGGACCCACAGTTAGGACAGCTATTTCTTTATAGCCTCACCTCAGGTAGGGTGCCCAGGTTGTATCGCATGACAACTGTATTCCCACATCACAGGGCCAATGCCTCCACTGAGGCTGGTTATTACTGTCCCAGTACCCTGAGGAGACCTATCTGCATAGACATGGGGTGGGATCATACTGCGGTTCGTACATGACTGCATAGGGGACATACATACTTCGCATCCCACACGGTTTGTCTTGTTCAGGGGCGGTTCATGCCTTTAAGACATGGTTGACATTTTCGGGACGGTCACCCAGCCCATTGCTGCGGGTGTTGCAGTCCATACAGCCTACCTCGTCCTGGCAAAGGGCTTCATAACATTACCCCCTCAGGTAACGTTAATGAAACCATTGGCTGGGATGTGAACATGTACATCACAGAATGTGTTGTAAACTGTCTATGTGACACAACCCACATGGTCATAGTTGCTGGCTGCATGTCAGACCAACTGCCTGTCACAGGTGGTGTCCCATGGTGCCATTCCATGGGTGCACCCCTGTCATACATCTACATTTCCACGGTACAGGCACACACGGCGGTGTTATGGGTAACATTGTTTGTAGATGCTTGCAGAACAGATGCCATACTGGGACGGACATCTGACACAGATATCCTTCGCAGGGGCCTCCCGGATATGCATATCTGCTGTCAGGGACATGTCCCACAGCTGACTGGTACATAATGCAAAGTCATACCTGTCGAGGGGTAGTAGGTCACCCCTGTACAACGTATAGGTGGCTGTCCACACAGCACAGGGGTGACTACCAGGGATCAGGGGACAGGCTTTGTCGGTCGCCTTTCATTCAACACACACATTGCTATCGTGGTTCTGTGGGACTTCTACATTGACCACCTGTATGTGCAGGGAGTCACATCTGACTTCACAGCCCGACACGTACACACGGTCACTATATAGCATAGAACTTCACTTATTTGCCTAAGTATGAGCTTATTGTTGTGGCAGTTTGGTAGCTTATTCTGTTTCTTGGGACATTTAGGTATTTCAGTTACGGAGATAACCGATTCAGGCTACAATTACATTAAATACGGAAATCATTATGACCTACACTCTTCGCACACTTCCCGTTTTAATGCTTTATTTCGAACACGTATGCCAATACAGGGACTGCCCCTCGCAAAGTGGGACGGTTGGTGACCTTAGTCGCTACTCCTGTGTCGGTGCGGTGTGCTGACATGCTGCTGTACACCTTCTCTGACTATGCACACTCACAGTACATTGCTGTACGGACACGGTATTCTGGCGTATCCTTTGTTCCTTGGACAGGTACATTTCGGGCTGCGTGGGTTTTATTTGCTTCTCTGTTTAGTTAGGACGGGTACTTTGTTGCATACTCTGCGGACATTTCATTCTGCACGGGCCATGGCTGCAGCCATTTCTATTCTGGGCGGACTATGGCAGACAGCACGTTAGGTTGCTCTTCGCCTGCCTGCTTAAACACGCCTACTGACGTATCCTACTTGGGCTCGCTCACGTACACTACGCACATGCCTGTGGTTATGGTGCACTCTCATTAATATGCATATGGCGCTACTGCGCCGGCTATGCAATGCACCGCCAGCGCAAGCCTTACGCCGGCCTTGCGCCGAGCTTCATGAATCCCGGGGTTGATTTAATTTTGTGAAATGACATAAAATGCAAGTAAATGTTAACAAAGCACCCCTACTCTTTTCGATGAATGCCATGTGATAGTTTAAATCTACCAGCTCAAGCGGATGGGACCTCAGTTTAATGTTGCATCCAAATGATAGCACACTCAGGAGTGTAGCACCTTCTAATTCTGCATTGTAGTGCCAATAATTCGAAAATGATTTCAGTAACCTGGAGGGGGAAGAGAACCCACACTCTTCTTATCTTCAAGCACCAAAGATGAGTATGCTACCTGATGAGCCATTGACTCTGCATTTTCTATCCAAGTGGAATGCGTTTGTGGAATACCAAACAACATACCAGTCAATTTATATATGTGTGGACCAAGTTTTATGGTTTGTACCCAATTTTATATAATTTCTAGTTCATCTTGAGGTACAAGAAAAAAATCACTTGATTTGTTTTCTCTGCTTTAGTTAGCAATATGTCATCTGGGTACATAATATTTTTTAAGTTTCAGTAGTTTCTTGGTAGGTCATTAATGAATTTACAAAATAGTTAAGGAATGACGCCTGAATTAGTAACACTAATCTGTGTTATTTGATACATTTGATACAATAGTAAAAGAACTGTTTTTTAAGTAGTTTACTATCAATATAAATACTTCCTCTGTGACAAAAAACACCTTTAGTGAGGTCATGAACCCATATATTGTGCCTGACAAAATGTATTTTAAATGCACTTTGTAGGTTTATAAAGATATTCTACTGCCCTCTTTCCATGACTGCTAATATTTCATTTGTCAGAAGTTTGATAGCAGTTGTACTATATTTAGAGTGGAATCCATATTACTTATCTGATAAAATATACTTCTAGCAGTATTGTAATATTTGTTTATAAATTCATTTTTCACAGCATATTGCTAGTATCTAAGATAGCTATACGTCAGCAGTCTGCTACAGATTTCGAATAACAGTTCTTCATAAATGGATGAATGAGTGCATACTTAGGGACTGGCTTGGTTGTGAGGGCAAGTTAAAAATTATTTTAGTTTACAAAGAATGCTTTTACCAGCTTTTAATATTATATGAAGTATTATGCTAGAGTTTTGATGCTAGGAGAGTGATATTTTATCTAAGATGCTTTTGACTTTTTTTCTTGCAAGTTCTAATACTATGATATTGTGAAGCTGGAGCAAGGATGGTATATTTGTAAGTAGTATAGATGATGATTTGGGCAGTTTGCACATATTCCTTATGATTTAAGACCATCCTTATTGCTCATGGGAACTGATTATCAGAAGGACATACATTTTCAGCTTATTGAAAAAATAAAACTCAAAGACAGATATGGACACAATAAAAAAATACTAATTGTTGACTCATTAGCATGACTCTGAATCACACTCTAGCTAACATTAGTGCTGTCAGGCATAATGGCAGTAGTATATTCCCTGGAAGGCCATGCAGTGCATGAGCAAAAGCACCTCCATATGCTCATCCCACACACATATTCAGGCAAACACAAACACACACACACACACACACACACACACACACACACACACACACACACACACACACACACGCGCACATACACACACACACATTCTACGACAAACAAGACTTCTCTCATGCAATCACAGTTACAAAAATACTCACCCATTGACCTGCACAGTGCTCCAGCATCGACACACAACTTACACATCCAGAATCTTGACCTCCTATCTACCTACCATCCCCTAACATTGCCAGCTAGGCAGACACACACTCATACACAAACACACATATGCTTGCATTCAGGCAACTTCATTCATGCCTTTACAGACATGCACACACACACACACACACACACACACACACACACACACACACACACACACAGACACACACACAGACACACGCACACACACACACACACACACACACACACACACACACACACACACACACACGCACACACATGCATGCACGCACATGCATACATTAACGTTTGCCCATCCTCACATATTTTCTGAATTTACCTGCACTGTGACTTCATCAGTGGAAGTTAATAGATGACTGCTGTATTTTGCCAGTGTTCACCTTCTCATCCAAAGGTGAAATTGTATGCTGCTGAAAAATTATCTGAAATGCTCAGCAATGTAAGTCAGGAGCCAGTGACATTTCTTGGGGAAAAACATTGCTAATTTATATTAGCTGCTTCCTGGGGATTGCTGCATTAGCCCTTGATGCTGAGGCCTCCCTTAGTTGGAATCCTCAGTGGTAGTGTGGCCTAGGAATTTAAAAGGCTTTCTGTGAGTGAAAACAGCTGTAGTATGTCTACTTGTACCTTTCTGAATCACAGCCGTTGTTTTATTAGAAGTACTGTGGAGATTAGACTTTACTTTTATTGTTGGGATTACTTAACAAAATATTTTGAGATAAGCCAGGAATAATTCTTGTGTTTTGCTTTTAGGCTTTGGTAATTAAGTAATTTTTTCTAAATTAGCTGTGTCACTTTTCCAGTCTCCCATGTCCTGTACCTACCTTTGTTTTCTTTCACAAGCTCAGGAGTCAGACAAGGTGAAATTTTACCTTTTAATTCTCTAAACATCCATGGCTTTTGCATTGTATTAGTTTTGAAAGGTTATACAATTATGAACTCTTTTGAGTAGTTTGTTTCATTGAATAGAAGGGACCAGTTGTTCAAGTTAAGCTGAGTTAGGATGTCATGTTCAAATGCTTTTATTTTTGATAGATACATATGTCTATATCAATCACTTTCTCCCTTTCTTTCTCTCTCTCTCTCTCTCTGCATATATATATATATATATATATATATATATATATATATATATATATACATACACACACACACACACACACACACACACACACACACACACACACACACACACACACACACACACATGGGACCACTTTGTAATTTCAGAATACTGAAATACCGAATCTTAGTATTTCGAAATCACAAACCCCAAAACTCACAACTTCGAAGGTGCAGAATAATGAATCTCACTATCCTGAAAACTCAAAATCATGAAGATACCTTATGTGGCATAGTAGTTTTTGTTTTTTTTTAACCCTCCACCTTTGTGAAGCACCATAAAGTGATTATTTTCCACTATTAGTGCATTATATCTTCAGAAATTAACGATTTAATTCCAACTCAATAAATAGGAAATCGATCGCGGTAGCTACATTTGAAGCACTCTAGCAACAGCATTCAGGAAATCCAAGGTGTTATATACTTCCCTATTTGCCAAAACCATCTCAAATTGAGTGTGTCTTCTCAGTAGCCTACATCTTTTCGGAGAGGATGGACACCCACTGGCAAGGTGGTTCCTTAACTCCTCCACCCTATCCTGCTCCCTCACCAATTTTTTCATCAATATGTATAGGTCAGTTGCCTTGGCACCCAGTAAACTCTTAAGCTGCTGGTGCCATGCCTCCACTGAATTTTGTGTATGAGGCAGGAATAGTGTGTTCAATTCATATACATTCCAGAATGATATTGGAAATAAAGGGGGAAACTGACAAACAGATGTAGACCTAGTAGTAAACCACCTTTTTCATCCTAGGACATACCAGTCACCAAAGTATTTAACCAACTTTTTGCCCTCTTGAGGATATGTTTCCTTCAAATCACTGTAAGCCTGCAGAACCTCATCTTCTGGCAGGAAAGCTAGTGCTATTAAGGACTTCACAGCTATTTGGAATCTCATATTTTTATTATAGAGATGTGCCAATCCTAGCTGTTTCACTTTTCACCAGATGTTTCTCCCAAAATGAAACAAACACCCCTTAGACTTCACTCCATTGATATTCATTCTGATACTCTTCATTGCGGCTATCTCAAAGTTGCAAAGTGTACACTTCAGTGATTTTTCAAAGCCCTGCTCTTCCAAAAGATGGAACACACAATCCCACATAGAGTTATATGCTCAGAGAGACTTCTTACTCATAAGGCAATATAGTAGAGGAACATATTTACTGTATCCCCCATAATGAAGAAAGCCTTGGATACTGTATAGCTGCCTACAAATGACTCAGTTATAAAATAAGGTGCCATCCATCAACCAAATAGTGGCACGGTTTAAATCAAATAAGTTACTGACGGTGCTAAACATGATTACCATGTGTTCTCCTGTGACATCAACTACCCATTTTTCAACAAATGTAATAGTTTTAATGAGGTAGTCCTGGATATTCAATGTGTGTACATTAAGGTTTACATTTGCTGCTGGAGCTGTAACTTTCCTGTGCACCTTTCCCACTTGTTGTAATAAAGTTCATTGGTCTGGCACAACATCTATAGACATGGACGCTAGAGCATCCTCTACAAGTAAACATGGTGCATACCTGGATGCAGCTGCCCTTTGCTTTAATTCAGCACACATACTGTATTTCTCCACTTCTGTAGGATCGCCACTATGGTTATGTGGTACTGTTTTACATAGATGTTCACTGGTAGGTACACAACTTGTTATTACCCTACCTCTACATTTAAATGCTGTTTTCCACTTACAGCACCAATAGTGTCTCCCAGGACCTTTCTATTCTAAATGGTAAACATATCCTTCTATTATGAGGCCTTTCTTCCCTTTCTGAGATAGGATTGTTTCATAAACAGCTTCAATAGTTCTGGGTGAGGAAAACTCCACAGACGCCATTGCAGTTTGGGTACTTACTACAGCTTGTTAAAGGCATACTAGCTATTTATATGCTAGTATCGGGATTTTGTTACACAGGATTTAAAATTTTCAGAGTTATGAGTTTTTGGGTTTGTGATTTTGAAATACTGAAATTCTGGATTTCAGTATTTTGAAATTACAAAGTGGACCCATATACACACATATACATATAAATATATGTTTATAACCAGTAAATTTGTTTGTTTTAGAGATGAGGAGGTTAAAATACAGAGATGGCCTGTTATAAAATTTGGCATTATTTGTAGGATGTTAGATATTATTACATCTAAGACAGCGGAATTGCAGTTTTTTAGATTGCATCATGCTCTTTCTTTTACGATTTGGCATGATTGTATTTTTAAGTCATACAGTTTAGTTGACTTCAAATGACTGTCCCACTTTACTTTAAATCACCTGAGATGGATAGTTTATAGTTTTTAAATAGAGTTGTAATTCCAGTATAGGTACAGACCCAAGGAATGAGAGATATATACAAAAGAATAATTTTATGTGCAGTTCTGTTTGAATAAACTGTTAATTTATTTTTCTTTAGTTACATTGCTTTTGGCTATTGATTGAGGGAGATGGGTTTGTGCCTGAAACCTGGGCATTATTTATTGTAGTTATAGTATAATAATCAATTAGTTATTTGTACAGGTGTCCAGGAATCTTCTTTTTAACAGGATTGTGTTATAGACAGTATTTTTAACTTGCATTGCTATAGATAACTTTCCATTTAGACCAGTAAGACACTGTCCAGTGCGATTCTCAGCTAGAGCATCTTCTACGTGGAGACATGCGTGAATGGGCATACCTTCGTTGAAGGCTGTGCATCAGGCCTGGCAAGCCGGTATTTAAAAATCAACTGCCAATCATTAGCAGACTGGAGTTCCGCTGTGGCGACCCCTAACCGGGAAAAAGCCGAAAGACACAAAAAAAATGTTTACACTACACGCATTTATACATCTTATAGTTAAGGATTTTTTTTGTTTTTGCTATTAATTGCTTTAAGTGGAACTTCCAAGGTTTGGCTTCATGACTTTAGACTGTACTAATAGAGTTGAAGTGTGCATTACAATTATTTTTGTACTTTGCCTTGTGATCAATGGAGAGTAATTTTGCAGCATATATGGTGTTATAATGGTTGTTTTCCTAGATGCTATATAGCATGTTTGTCACATTTTCTGAGATAGAGTGGTATGCTTATTGTATTTATAGACTGCTTTTCATTTAGGTAGTAACTTTTCAATGACTGAATTCAGATAATTTAAATGGAGTAGAATAAGTTTGTGTCAGTGTGACACACCCGCACTGGCCCAGTAATCAAGGAGCCTCAATCCTCACCACTGTCAACAGTGAGGGCCTTACACAATGGGAGGATGACAAGTACACACACAGTAAAGTACAATTTCCCTTAAGAGCACATAGAGATCACAGTCAGCTTGGGGCTGGTTTCTCCCTCTTTCCCCAGATCCCCAAAAAGATTGCTCACTGGCACAGCTATAGGAATGAGATCTCAGCCGAGTGGCCAAGCTAAGACCTCCAGCACCCTCTCTGTCCAACCAGTGCTTTGTGTCCATGCTCAAGTAGCTGACACTCACACACAAAGTGAGATATGATTTATATATAAACATACACATACACCTGGGGAAGGCTGGCACAGGTTTACTAGCTATGCCTCCTTCTGCCCAGACTATAATGTAGTTATCCCTGCCACCAACCACTCTTTATCGGCTACTCTAAGGCCTTTACAAAGGGTGCCCAATCCTACTGTAATGTTAGTATTATTCAAATGGTAGTTTTGACCAAGAGAAAGGCTATTTAGGAGTGGCATGTACAGTGTCACCAAATACATATGCAAGTACTCTAGGAGCTTAAATATGTCTTCCAAATATCAGTCACAAAGATAGGTTTAAATATATTTAATAATAAATAATAAAAGAACAAGAAAATACTCAATAAATCATCACAGTAACTTCAGAGTTCAAAATCACATGAAATATTTAAAACAATATTGCAGGACAGTCTCAGATAAACAAAGAAACCATCTAAGCCATACTTCACTATATTCCTAACTGAATCTGAAAGAATGTACTGTATCCTAGTTAACTTACTTACAGCAAGGCAAGTGCAGAGGTGGAAAGTGGATGTTGTCTAGTCAAAGACAAATACAAAATGCCCTGTCTCTCTCTCTCTCTCTTTCTCTCTCTCAGAGAGTTCTTAAATTAATATATCAAATACTGTTGCTGGGATATTTGCAGCATGACATCACTTTTTGTCTCCTGACTTCAGTTCCCAGGCTCACAAACATTCCCCACTGATGCAGCATCTAGCATCTCCCTGTGAAAATACATAGTAAGACTCCATGCAGCCGTCATGTCCGACGAGCGATCCAGGAACAGCCTGCAGGGGTGTGCAAGAGAGCTCCTAACACATCTCTTACACGGACAGGGCCGGGACATGCAAATTACCTCAATTGCAGCTGAAAGGCATGTGAATGAGGTAGATTTTAGATTCAGGAAACCCGAACCTGTCCGAGTAAGAGTAGTGTTATCTGCAGAAATGTACTCAGTTGACAACTGAGTACCATTCTGCAAATAGCAAAACGGAGCCGTGACAGCTAGAAATAAAGGTTGCATCCAGTAGCGGAAGCATGCCAATGGCCAAGTATATGGCCATTGGCAATGTTTCCTGATGCAAAATGAAAAAAAAATTAATTAATTTTTTTTTGTCCGATTTCCAATGTTTAAGCGTAGTGCAGCATTGCACTAAAGGGCTGTGCTCTAAAAACCAGAAAACTAATAATAAAAATCCACAAATGTGGATTTTATGTGAATTTGTAATGTACAATGCAAGGCAATGGCAGGCTGAAGACAACATGGCTACCGAGTAGGGGTTGCTAAGGGGGGAACCCAGTCTAAGAGATGTAACCAAGCATTAGTAGGCAATCCTATGCAAATGAGGGTAAGGATAGTGAATCCCAAGTCTACATAGCAAATGAGCACAGTCAGTGGAGTGTAAGACTAGGATAAGGGGAGTAACAGAGTAGGATATAGGTGACATCATGAGGGGGTATGTATGAAAGAAGCTAATCTCATTGGAGCAGAGTGGCATGTGTTAGCTGTCAGTTGCTCATCACTGGAAGAGGTGTGTCAGTAGGTATCCTAGCTAAAGTCAAGAAATAGAAGGTGCACACTGTGTCCGCCCCCCTGAGGGAATGGAAAGGGAAAAGGAAGCACAACAAACAGTAGGAAGTTAACCAGGGAGAGTCAGCAGAGCTAGCAGGTGGAAATAATCAGAATCAGGCAATCACACAGGCAGTACACAAACCCAGCCCAGCCCAGCACTTAAAACTCTGAAAACAACAGCCCATTATGTTTCTGTCAAGAGACACTGCAACACTGGAGTTAACTAAGAGAAGTGAATACTTAAAAAGCTTAACTGACAAAAAAAATGTTAGTGGCTGCAGTTGCAAGTAGTGTCTACTGTTATTAATATCAGTATTCATTATGCAATATCCCACCTCTATACATGACGGCAATACTTTCTAGAGGGAGTGAGACTGACACAGCTAACATACATTGCACAATCATGAACTTGCATAGAACATATTTAAGAGCTATGGCGTCTGCCCCACTCAGATATGCTAGTGTTTGTAGTGCCCTGATACTGTGTGTGGTTTGTAAAGTGCCTCTGTAACGTTATTGTTTGCTAGAATGACTGCTTCTCTTATCACTGTCATGTAATGCAATTCCACAACACTGGCTGTTAAGGATTCACAGAACAGGCTTTGTCTAATGGCCTTTCTATTATTCCTTTACATTCCTTCATTGTAAGGAATGATATATTTATTACAACATCAAATTATTTTATATCTGTTGTGGCTTAGTAATAATTCATGCAGTCTAGTGTGCCCAAAGTCTGGGGTTCGAGACTGACAGGGGTGTTTTATTTTGCAGATGAGCAGACTACAAGGCTATTAGCTACAGGTAAAACGTTGAATAAATCAACTATGGTAGTGGAACTCAGTCAGCAACATTCTGAAAGGTTACACTGGGCATGCTCACACACATAGGCCATGTCAGAGTATAGCAATGGTCCATACCTATCAGGCAGTTACAGGTGTCAACCCAGGAACCACACGCTATCCAGCAATCTGGACTGTGCACACAGCTATATGACAATAGACACATATACAATATAGTCGAACCCTGTCATAATCACATCTTTGCTGCAGATACCTAAGTTGTTCATAGAAAGTTGGGAAACAAAGACAATAAACTCCTGCAAAGGGTATCATCAATAAACAGGTGTGAATCCTGAACATTATCATAGGTGCAGAGTCTGATCCTAGGCATGTACACACCTAGAGAGAGTGTGTCTGGCATGTGCAACATGTCCAAGTTGAATACTGTGCATGTGAAAAGTAGGTCACACAAGATAGCCCATATATGTACAGTCCATTGTGCATCTGTGTAGCAGGGACACAGAAGATATCCCATGGCCAAACATACAATCACCCATACACCTGTCCAGCTGACTCACACAGAGCTATTGGACACCTTCCACCACACATGGCTCATTCCTGCATTTACTGCAGATATTGCTATGACCAGTCAGAAGATATCTGCAACCTACAAATGTGACAGATGAAAAGGAAACACCCAGTAAAGCATATAGCGTGCTGTGTTAATGCCTGGCTTTGTAATATCATAACATAGTTAGGTAGAGGTTTGAAACCTGCAAATACTGCGTGTGTGTGGGGGGGCGTAGTTGTGTATGTGTGTCATATCCTTTGAGAGAAGTGGCCTTTTTTGTAGACTGTAGACACAATGAAGGAGCTACATTCTTCTTTGGAAAGTCTGGTGATGTCAGCATCCTGCAAGTATAGCAGGTGGAGACAAATGCCCAGTAAAGCATATAACGTGCTGTGTTAATGCCTGTCTCTGTAGTATCGTAACATAGTTAGGGAGGGGTTTGAAACCTGCAAATGCTAAATGTGTGTGCACGGAGGGTGTTGTGTATGTGTGTCACATCCTTTGAGAGGAGTGGCCTTTTTGTAGACACAATGAAGGAGCTACATTCTTCTTTGGAAAGTCTGGTGATGTCAGCATCTTACAAGTATAGCAGGTGTAGACAAATGCCCAATAAAGCATATAGCGCGCCGTGTTAATGCCTGTCTCTGTAGTATCATAACATAGTTAAGTAGGGGTTTGAAACTTACAAATGCTGAATGTGTGTGTGTGTGTGTGTGGGGGGGGGTGTTGTGTATGTGTGTCACATCCTTTGAGAAGAGTGGCCTTTTTGTAGACTGTAGACACAATGAAGGAGCTGCATTCTTCTTTGGAAAGTCTGGTGATGTCAGCATCTTACAAGTATAGCAGGTGTAGACAAATGCCCAGTGAAGCATATAGCGTGCTGTGTTAATGCCTGTTTCTATAGTATCATAACATACATAGGTAGGGGTTTGAAACCTGCAAATACTGAATGTGTATGTATGGGGGGTGTTGTGTATGAGTATCACATCCTTTGAGAGAAGTAGACTGTAGACACAATGAAGGAGTTACGTTCTTCTTTGTAAAGTCTGGTGATGTCAGCATTCTACAAGTATAGCAGGTGTAGAAAAATGCCCAGTAAAGCATATAGTGTGCTGTGTTAATGCATGTCTCTGTAGTAGTATAACATATGTCGATAGGGGTTTGAATCCTGTAAGCACTGATTGTGTGTGCAATTCTGTTTGAAAGGAGTGGCCTTTCTGAAGAGTGGGAAACACACTAAAGATGTATATTCCTCTTTGGAAAGACTGATGATGTCACCACCCTAGAAATACAGACAGAGAAGGGAAGCCACCCAGTAAATAGCATGCTGTGCTAATGCGTCTCTCTCTAGTGTCATAACATACTTAGGCAGGGGTTTGAATCCAGTAAGTGCTGACTCTGTGTGTGTCACTCTTGGACAATGCGGTGTGGGTTTTGCTTTTACTATGTTATGACATATTATGATTACAACAGTAAGTGCATTGCACACATCAGGTATCTGCGTGGCAAATATATATGTGTACATGTTCCCTTAATCAGTACATAGGTGTGAAGCCTGCACACTACATGAATACATTTGTTGCCATTGACAGGTTGTGCCGCTGTTTCTCAGATCATAGGTCACATATGTATGTATGTGACAGGGCCATCCACTGTCGTGATCCGTGGCCAGGGTCATCTGTGCCACACACACCCATGACAGTTACTTAACAGTAGTGTGAGTGAGGGTATATGCCTGGGGTATATGTCAGACATGTTCATACACAACAATGACTGACAATAATAGACAGTCTTTATAGGTGTACAACCGCCTTGTGGATATGCATCCAGGCCTCTAATGTCTCATGTGACACACCTTGGAACTCCACAATACCTATGGATATGTGGATACCAAGGGACACATAACATAACATGAGGCTGTATGTACACATTGGTACCTAACATACATGTTGAGGGCTACCACCTATGTGGTACTGACGGGATAGTAAGTATAGTAGATGTGGATGACTATGCCATAGTTGGCTTACTGCTATACAGCATGTATCAGATGACAGGCATCTGTCTGTATGATACCCTTGTGTAGGATATGTGTCCCTACAGTGCCCTAGTTGGCACGACGCGCACGTCCGCACATACACATTGCACTGGATAAAGCGCTGCTAAACTTTGGGCAACCCTATTTAGCTGGGTAAAGCACTGCTTAAATCTGGAGCCTTTAAAATATATATTTTCTTCAATAATAAATTGGCCATTTCACTGTTTTTTATAATATTTTAATCATATATGTCAGGTATTATTTCATATACTGATTTGGAACATAAAAAAATTAAGAAGGGTAGGGGTGGGACTCGAATCTTGAATGCCTACTCTTTGGGTTAACACTCTACTATTACACTACTGTTACTTGGCAGAATCTGAATAATTATTTCTTATATGCTATTCGCTGTCACAGTTGCTAGCTGTGGTTAGGCAATGGGCACACGCACACACACACGCGCAAATACGGGCAGCCATACCTCTCAACTGTACAGATTTTTGCAGAATGTCCACATTTTTGCCTTATATTTTTGGTCCATTTTTCATAATATTATGGCTTTCTGGCAAATTATTAAAGATTGAAGTTAAAAAATAATGACAGACATTTGAGTTTTAGACCATATCATACAGAACATGCATACTAATGCAAAACCTGTTATTCTATCAACTTTCTAATTTGTAAGAGCAATATTTAAAACATGTCCCTGTTTGTACCAGTTTTTTAATGGCTTTGTCCAGATTTCTTATTCTAAGAGGTTGAGAGGTATGCATGCAGCTATATCGTGGATTAAAAATAAAAAAATAATATTTTACGTTTTATAACTTTGATTGGGGTTTCCAGTGTCAGGGAGTGTGCTGTTGGGTGCAAGTACATTTGAGCAACCTTGCTCTTGTGTGCTGACATTGTGCTTTGTAACAACTTGCAGGGGCATGACCATTTAGACTGCTCAGCAGTCGGACATGCCCCTGCTTTCATACTCAGTCTGTGTAAGAGTTACTGATGAGTCAGCGTGCCCTCATGAATATTCATGGCTCACTGACGTCATACTGTTCAACTGCAGCCTCCGTGTAAGACTTAATAAGATTTGTGAATCCTGCCCATAGTCTTCAGATGTTCGCAGTTGTTAGAAGACATAAAACAATAAAACACTTACAATACCATGCAGAAGGCTCCCTAGTTCTAGATGTCCTGTCTCCTTACTACATTGAAACTAACTTTTATAGCACAATCACAAAACAATTTAATTTCAACTATTTTCTTGAAGTTTTGCAAGTTAACACTCTATGTTCTAGTTCCCATTGTTAAAACACATACATTTACACAGGTACAATAGTTTATATAGATTCCCATTCTTTTCCAGTGGGGTACACTGTGGATACATCTTTAAAGGTCAATACCATACAAATTCTGTTCAACACACACTTCTTTACCAGCAGTTTAATATACAAATAACATACGGTTCTAATGTAGTGGTAACACAAGCAATTGCATCCTGCTGATATTCACAAATTACATATAACTATTTACAAAATTCCAGATAGCTGTGCTGGCAGTATCTCCTTCTGTCACACTTCTATATAAATCATATTAATATTCACAAATGACATATAATTATTTACAAAATTCCAGACAGCTGGGTTGGCAGTATTTCCTTTTGTGACATTTCTTCCCCCATGAAAACCCAAGCTAGTTTTTCAAGTGACCCTTGAGAAATGTTGCTTGAGAGGGATAACTATCTGGGAATACATTACCTCATTCCCTGCCTTCATATTCCAGCTACCTTGGCACTGCTGACCCCTGTACAGTGCTGCACCATCCTATCATATGTCTGCAACCCTAGGCTCCACCATAGTAATTTGGGACTTGGATGGCTGAGTCCCTGTAGCCATAGATCCCCCTCAGACTCCTCCTGCCTCCTACTGCCAATACTTATCACAAGGGCCTCTCGGTCATGGTAAGATTTCACCATGTTGACATGGTACAGTTTATGCTCCTGCCTCCTGCCTAGCAGTTCTACCATGTAGTTAACATCACTGAACTTCCTTACCACCTTGAAGAGTCCCTCTCAAGCTGCCTGCAGCTTGTTGTGTCTGACAGGAATGAAAACCATTACCTGATGCCCCACAGCATACTCTCTAGCATGAGCATTCCTGTCATACCAGTCCTTTTTCTGCTGTTGGGCTTCTGCCAGGTTCTCCTGGGCCAAGCCCAAGAGCTCCCTCAGCCTTGTCCTAAAGTTCAGAACATATGCTACAACAGACTCCTTGTGGGATTCACACTCACCTTCCCACTTATCTTGAATCAAATCTAGAGGTCCCCTCACTCTATGCCCATACAGCAACTCAAATGGTTAAAAACCTGTGGATTCCTGGGGCACCTCTCTGTAAGCAAACAATAGATGGGGCAAATATTTGTCCCACTCCCTCTTGAGCTGGTTTGCAAAAGAATGTAGCATGGTCTTGAGTGTAGAGTTTAACCTCTCAACAAGGCCATTCGTCTGGGGATGGTAGCAGGTGGTCTTCAGGTGCTTCACTCCACAGTGCTTCCACAGACAAGTCAGCAAGTCTGACATGAAATTGGCACCTCTGTCTATTTCATTTGGGAAACCTACCCTGCTGAAAATCTCTAACAAAGCATTTGCCACCTTTTCTGCCTCAATGGAGGACACAGCCATCACCTCAGGGTATCTGGTAGCATAATCTACTAACAGTAGGATATACTTTTTTCCTTGTGGAACTTGGGGTGCTCAGAGTACCCACAATATCCATAGTTACACTCTGAAATGGCTCCTCAATAACAGGCAAAGGCATCAAAGGAGCTTTCACATTGTCTCCTGCCTTGCTACCTTTTGGCACTGCTCACAGGTCCTGCAGTACCCTGTTACATCTCTGGAAATCTCAGCCCAATAACTGCATAATATGTCTCGTTGTATGTTTTATGTGTATATGACCTGTAAAGGGAATATCATGGGCTATGGCTAGAAGTGCCAGATGGCTCTGGGCACTACCAACTGCTGTATTTTTCTCACCCTCTAGCCTTCTCTCAGGGGTCCACACTCTGTACAGTAACCCTTTGTCCCACTGTACAGACTCCCCCTTCCCTTGAGAATCATGTGCCTAACTAGTTACCTCCCTAAGGCCTTGTAGGGACTGAGAGCTGAGCCTGTTCCAGAGTATGGGAAGTCTCTGGGACAGGAATCTATCCCTACAGCATGTCCTGTTTATTGTGGTGACAAGGTTTAGGTCCCTAGAGCTTGTAGCTTGGAGGGATTGGGATTTCTTTAGGTGTAGCTTGTCCAACAGCTCTGGGTTTGACATAGCTTTATATGTTAGGCAGAGATCACCTCGGAGTAGGTCATATGCTACGGGGTAAAGCTGGAATTTTTTTGAGGCGGTCAGTGTAGGCATTTGTTTGAGGCCAGTAATCCACTTTCTGAGGTACTTCTGTGGGCTTTCCAGCTGCTGCAGATGTCTTGTGAGGTACATTCCAAAAGGGGCATTGTATTCTATAATGGGTCTAATGAGTGTCGAGTAGAGGGGAACAATGACCTCTTTTTTCCTGGATGAGAACCCTTTTATGATGAGGTGTGCCACATAGAAGGACTTCCTGACTACTGTGGTGATTTGACTATCAAAGGAGAGACTACTGTCCACCTGGGTCCCAAGGTCTCTTATCACACATTCAGTGTTAAATAGATTGCTGCCTATGTGGTAGATCATGGGCACAGAGTTTTTACCAAAGGGGATGACAATGCACTTTTTGGCATTGAGCTTGAGGCCATGGCTCTGACACCAGGCATCTGTCTCAGCAAGGCCCTTCTGTAGGATGTCCACAACATTTGGGGACTTGACTATGGCTCCTAGTTTGCAGTCATCTGAGAACTTCGTTAGTCAGAGGCCTTCTGTGTTAACCTGTACTTCAGAGAAGTAGATACCAAACAGGAGATGTCCCAAGACGGAACCCTGTGGTACTCCATTTGTCACTGCTTTGAGATCAGATTTGGAGTCTGCAACTTTTACAGTGTGGGTTCTGTCAGTGAGCTAGTTGGCAACCCATCTTGTGATGTAGGGATTTATACCTACTTTAGTGAGTTTAGCTATAATTCCAGAATGGGGGATGGTGTTGAAAGCCTTGGCAAGGTCAAGATAGGCTGTGTGAACCACCTTACCCTCATCTATGGCTTTGGTGACTGCCTCAAAGAAGTCAGTCAGGTTCAGGAGGCATGATCTGCCTTTCACAAACCCGAACTGAGTGGGATCCAGAGTTTGGAGGTTACCAATGTCTTTGTTTATGTGTTCTATGATGATACATTCCATGGCCTTGCAGACCAGGCTCATCAGGCTAATAGGTCAATAGTTCCCGGGATCAGTGGTGGCTGCCCCTTTGTGGAGTGGGGTAACTGTTGCTGTGCGCCATTCATTGGGCACAAAGCCTGATGCAAGGCTATTATTGAACATGGTGCTTAGGTGGGAAGCCAGTTTGTTCTGAAGTTCATGTAAAACGCAGCCTGGGATGTTGTCTGGTCCCATGGATGATGTGTTTTTGGATTTAGAGAGTGCAGCTTTTACCTGCACAGTTGTGATTACAGGGACTCTGCATTCTTCCTGTATAGAAATGGGCCCTTTAGGGGGTGGGGGTAAAGTTATCACTGAACCTATCTGCCAGGATGTTGGCAAGATCAGTTGGTTCTGTAATTTTCGTGCCATTGTGCTGTAACTCAGAGCAGATCTGGGTGTTGCCATCAAGATTCTTGACATAGCTATAGAATGCTTTGTGGTTGTCCTTAGAATTATTGCCAATTTTGTTTTCATAGCTAGCTTTGGAGGATATTATAAGGGATCTCAGCTTCTTACTGAGGCTGACCATGGAGCTCCTCCACTCATGGGATTTTAATCTCTTTTGCAACAGTTTCTTCCTTCTGTTGTACAGTTTGTTTATGGCAGGGGACCACCATATTGGCTTCCTTTTTTTGGAGGATAGCGTCTTGGTTCTGTTTGGAATAGCACGATCCATGCACTTGTGTAAGTGCTTATAGAGGTCATTTGTGTAGGATTCAGCAGTTGTAACTGTATTGTCCATCTGCATGGGTGTCATGAAGTCCACTTCTGACTTAAGAAGCATGAAGTTAGCTTTGGAGAAATATTTTACCATGGTTTCCTTAATGAGGGGTGGGGGCGGGAAGTGGATATCAAGGGTGATTAGCTTATGGTCGGATCGGACCAACGAGGAGTTGACTTCAGGTGTGGAACACCAGTCACTCATGTTGGTAATGATTAGGTCTAGGATATTGTTGCCCCTGGTGGAGGTGTGGATAAGTTGATCCAGAGCATTGGAGTTTATGAATTCCAAAAAGCGTTGAGCTAAGGAGTTGGTACATGAGTAGTTTTCTCAGTTAATGGTGGAGTAGTTGAAGTCGCCCATTATTAGGGTGTTTGGTTGAACCCTAATATTTTCCAGTACATCAAGAAAAGAGGAGTGGGAATCCTGGGGCATGGTGGGGGATCTGTAGCAAGCTACAGTTTGGATTGCAGTTTTGCCCAGAGTTAGTTGCACCTGGATAACCTCGGATGCATTATGCTGAGCAACTAGCCTGGAGGTGTGGATATCCTTAATGAATATGGACACACCTCTGCCTTTGGTGTTTCGGTCCAGGTTTCATGGCTGAAATGTGTGGTATGAGTTATAACCTGGTAGTGCAGGGGTGCTCTCTGGAGCCTTGAACCAGTTGGGTATTCTCTGACAGTGGTGCCTCACTGTCAGCCTGGGTACTACTACTCACCTCTGCCTTGCAGTCACTCTGTCCAAGGGAACATCAGTACCCACAAGCAGCTGTGGCTCACCTTCAGTCTCACTGCTACAGGGTAGCCCCTGTCTGAAGTAACCACCTCACCAGCCCTGGCTGCAAGAGTGTGGTCTGTCTGAGTCTGCCCAGGTTACCAGACCCACATGCCTGTCTCCAAGCCTAACCCATGACCCATGAGCAGCAGTGGGTATTCCTTTCCTATGCAGTGATGCCCTGCTTGCTAGGTATAGGTTTCCCTTTTCCCCCATCTCATCTGCTGTGTTACATTCTCTATCCGCTAACCAGATTCTCATGTACTCAGGCAAAGGCAAAGGGCTTGTTCCCTCACACAAAGATCTGCCAGGCCTTTCAAAAGTGGTGACATGACATCCACTGTCCCACCTATGAAAATAAGTGCTTAGTTCAGCAATATATAAACACACTTTCATCTGCCTTGCAGCCATGCTCACAAAACGTTTTCCTATATGTTTCAGGTGTTAACTTAAAACATTCTAACAAACAATTTTTGACCATATTGTAATTTAAGCAATCATTATAAGACAATTTACAAATAGCAGTTACAGCTTTACCATGGAGTAAGGGGGTCAGGAACTGTACCCAGAGCCCTTGGTCTACATTATACTGTTTATGTACCCTTTCAAACATATGAATGAAACTATCAAAATGATCTCCCTCTGTAAACTGTGGAAGAAATTTACTGACCTTTTTTGCTTCTGAGGTTAGGTTACTAACTTCCCCATTAACTCCATGACCCTGGCAAAGAGTCAGCATTTCCTTTTCACGTTACCTCAGCCTCTCATTCTCCTCAGCTTCCAGGCATTGCAGTTTCTCATTTTCCTCAGTCTCCAGACATCTCAGTCTCTCTGCTGCTTCTATTTCCAAATGTTTCACCTCCAGTTCAAGTCTTTTTAACTACAGATGTTTTTTAAGTCCTCTGTGGAAAGATTAAACTGTCCATCTTCTGAGAGTTGTACATCTCCAAGACCAACCTGGTTGTCCTCCTGATTGCTGGTCTGTGATGCAGCTTTTCCCAAGGCTGCAATCATTTCTGCTTTAGTCAGGTTAGCATGCACCAGTCCTTTAACCTGGTATATCACAGCCAACTGGCTCCTTGTCAGCTTGCCATACTCCTCTCCTGACATCCTTGCCTGATCTCCCAGCAATATTTGAGATATTAATTTAAGAACTCTTTGAGTGAGTGAGAGAGAGAGAGAGAGAAAGAGAGAGAGAGCATTTTGTATTTATGTTTGACTGGAAAACATCCACTCACCACCTCTGTACTTGCCTTGCTGTAAGTTAATTAGGATACAGTAATTTCTCTTAGATTCAGTTAGGAATATAGTGAAGAATAGCTTAAATGGTTTCTTTATTTATTTGAGACTGTCCTGCAATGTTGTTTTAAATATTTCCTGTGATTTTTAATTCTGAAGTTACTGTGATGATTTATTGAATATTTTCTTGTTCTTTCATTATTTATTATTAAATATATTTAAACATACCTATTTTGCTGATATTTGGGGGACATATTTAAGCTCTGAGACTACTTGCATATCTATTTGGTGACATTGTGCAGGCCACTCCTAATAGCCTTGCTCTTGGCAAAACTATCATTTGGTTTAATAGTAACATTAAGAAATCCAGACAAATGAACTCCACTAAAAAACAAAAATTGAAGAAAGAAACACTCCAAGTCACAACGTATGAGTTAGCTCTTTCATTTACTAAATTAAGCAAACTTCTTCAGACAATTACACAAATCCAAATAAATTCTTAAATACCACACGCCAAATTACATCATCACATCAAAAACCATACCCTGGCTACATTTAAAATGGCAACCAAAAATAGCTGCCCTACACTCATATTTACCACATTAGACTCAGATATTAACAATCTATATAAGTATATACCAATATAAAAAGTTTTTCATACAAAACATAAGTAAATATTTTAAACACAAATGCATATTTAAAACTCATATATAATTATATACCTATCCAAATAGACATTTACATGGGTAAGTAAACAACCCAAACCAAGAAAGGGAAACAAGGCAACAATAACCTGCCAGAAATATTAGAATAGGAGACTGACCTACCTAGAAAGGGATTTTAACTTGAGAATACACTTAATAGATAAACTATCATTAAGTTCTGGGGGAGTATGTGTATTAAGCATCAACTGACATGCTAATTCTTTTTCATCCAGTTTCAAGGATGATGGACCCCTCCTGTCATTATCTGCTATTTTATCAATGACAAGAAATAGAAAGTTGTGGGAGGGATTAGCGTTCACATGCCTAGCCAGAGCATTGTTCAAATTCAATTTATTAATATTGTAAACATGCTCACAGATCCTATTCTTCAAAGGCCTTTCTGTCCTGCCAACATAAAAAGCTGGACAATTCTGGCAAGTGCTCAGATAAACAATTCCCCTTGACTCACAGTTAAATATTTAAGAATTTATTTGGATTTGTGTAATTGTCTGAAGAAGTTTGCTTAATTTAGTAAACGAAAGTGCTAACTCATACGTTGTGGCTTGGAGTGTTTCTTTCTTCGTTTTTTGTTTTTTAATAGTAACATTACACAGTAAGATTGGACACCCTCTGTTAAGGGTATTAAAGTAACTGATAAAGAGTTGGCTGTTGGCAGTGGCAACTACCTTATAGTCTGGGTGAAAGGGGGCATAGCTAGTAAACCTGTGCCAGCCTTCCCCAGGAGTGTGTGTGTTTGTATATAAATCAAATCTCAAAGGATGTGTGTGTCAGCTACTTGGGCAGGGACACAAAGCACTGGTTGGACAGAGAGGGTGCTGGAGGTCTTGGCTTGGCCACTCAGCTGAGATCGTAACTCTATAGTTGTGTAAATTTGGAGTCTTTTTGAGTATCTGGAGAAAGAGGGAGAAACCAGCCCCAGACTGACTGTGGTCTCTGTGTGCTCTTAAGGAAAATTGTACTTTACTGTGTGTGTACTTGTCATCCTCCCAGTGTGTACATTCCCCACTGTTGCCAGTCGTGAGGATGAGGCTCCTTGATTACTGTGCTAGTGCTGGAGCATCACAGTTACATGTAATATTTTAATGCTTTCTTGACATAATATACATATACCCAAGCACATTTCTTTCTCCATCTTCCAAACTGCCATACCATTCCATAGTTTTTCAGTTTGTTTTTCTTCTTTCTCTATTACTAATCTGATATGTTCTAAAATGAAAAATATGTGCATCTTCTGCACCACCCCATTGTAATATACCTATTCTCTACTGCATCACCCCATTGTAATATATCTATTCTCTACTGCACCACCCCATTGTAATATACCTATTCTCTACTGCACCACCCCATTGTAATATACCTATTATCTACTGCACCACCCCATTGTAATATACCTATTCTCTACTGCACCACCCCATTGTAATATACATATTCTCTACTGCACCACCCCATTGTAATATACCTATTCTCCTCTTAAGATTTTTCATACTGTTCACATTTAAAGCTAATATGTTCAGCTTTTAAGAACAGGTAGTATAATAACATTTTTATCCTTTCCTTTCTTATTTTCTCTAAGCATTATATTTTTGAATTTCTTTTCTTTCTTTAATTCTTTTCCCTATCAAATTTGTTTCATTTCTTACAGTACACCAGTCAGCTTCTTCCTCACTTGTCTCCTTTGTTTCATTTTTTTTATTTCTTACTTTCTTTAACATGTACAACCCCTTTATCAGTCACATCTTTTTGTATATTTTCTTATATAACACATGATTCTATCTCTTTCTCCTGTATAACTTCAATTTCATTTTCTTGCACATTCATTTCACATTCTAGCCATGAATGACTAGTATTGCCACATTTTTTGCACTTTAAATCACATTTGTTTGCATTATGCCCTATTTTACCAGATAAATAACAACTGTTTTATCACATTCATTGATTAAATTATCATTTCTTTCCACAAAAATAGCAAGTCTTTGGTTGAACCCTGTGTTTCACAAAACCTCTATTACCATGAACATTAATAATACTAGGCGCATACATAAAATTATCCTTTTCCATTTTCAGTATTATTCCACATTTCCATCTCCCATACAACAAACAGTCCTTTGTCATCATATATGTTTGTAGTGTCCATTACTTCTTTGCATATGATTAAAAATATTCTTTCAGTTCTTTTGCTTCAGCTTCAGTATAAACTGGATCATTATTCCTTTTTTTGTCTGTAAAAATGTTGTACCACATATTCTGACCATGGATAAACATTTTCTTTTGTTCATATGCACCAACATTTTTTTCTATGTCCTGTCCAGTCTCAAATATCAAGTCACAAAAAGTTTTTTTATTAATTAAAATAAATGGTCTTACCTCTTTTGTCTTGACACCCAAAAGTGTTATGATGGAATCCCAAACCTCATACCTGTCCAGACTTTCATCTCGTTTACCACTCACGCATACTGTGTACTTCTTTTTTTTTTCCTTTGTTCATTCTCCAACAGTTTTTCTCTCTGGAATGTTTTCTGGCAGTGTCTTTTTCTCCTTTTTTTTCTTCTATTTTTTCCATGGTGTTGCTCCATGAAATTGCTGCTCTATTTTTTGGCTAACTTTGGTTTACTATTTCTTCCAAATAGTCATCCCACAACCCACCCACCCTGATTGGAGGGATTGTAATTATGCATTTTTCAGAGGTAACTGTCTCTCCTTCAAATAATCTCCTCTGAAAGTTTTCCTTTGAATCAATCTCTATTTCAGCTACAATCTCCTTTTCCTCTTATGTGACTGTTTTTTCTACACCCATGTCATCAGAAAAAAAAAAAAAAACTTCTGGTAACGATTTTACCATTTCAACTAGATTTCCAGCAACTTTCATTCCAATTTCAGCAAAAGCTGAATCAGCCATATTTTCTTCCTGTTTCTCCAGGCTGTCTCCATGCCTGAAACAGGAACAAGACGTCTGCTATGTTACACACAAATGCTTCCTCCTACTACCATTTGCATTATATAGTATTTACATATTTACATATTTACATTATATACAGCTGCTTGCATATTTCATACATTTACTTCACTTTTCACTTATTCTATCCAACTCTTTTACACACAGCCAAAACCATATTTTTCCAATATCTTTGTCAAAGTCCATTTCCCATTATATTTAATCTCATTGACTCTCTCATTCCACATTGTCCATGCAACATAAAACACAAGTCTGTCCATTTTCTTTAATCCTTCTTTTCTTCAATTTGCATATTACCCGTATTCTATCGGGTCTTTATCAGAACATCGAAGTATTAAAACTTAGAATGTTCTCATATCGAACACTATTCAGTGAACGCTAAGACTAGCAAAGCTGCAGAACAGCAAATTCTTTCCTCAGGAAATAATTTGTTTGGCCGTTTCTGTGGTTTCGCTATTCTTAGCGCTGTGGTGGAAAGTTACGGGTTGGGTTCAGGTAAGTGTGTGATTGTTTGTACGCTAGGGTTAGGGGCGGGTTAAGTGAGTTAGGGTTAGGGCGTGGGTTAGGCATGTGTGTGATAGAAACAGACTTTAGGGTTAGAAGCGGTTTAAGTGAGTTAGGGTTAGGGCACGGGTTAGGTGAGTTTGCAATAGTGACGGAACTTTGGGTTAGGGTTTGGGTTAAGGTAAATGGGTAGATAGTAGTGTATGTTTAGTTTAGTGTAGCGTTAGATGTAGGAATTTAAGTGTATGTGTGTGGTTGCTGTTTGTTTGATGTGCTTGCGTTGTGTGCATGTGTTTTGGAACAGCAATTTTTTTCCATGGGAAAACATTTGCTGTTCTGAATGTTCGATATTTTCATGTTTAGATGTTTTGGGGGCGATGAAATAGTGATATAAACACTATTCTATCATGTCCATGTTTAACTGTTTGAGTTGTAAATACTTTTTAAACATATCTTGTTTACATATTTCTCTCCATAAATTCCTGATTCTATCACATTTCAGAAACACATGTTCTGCAGTTACTAATTGATCACACTTATTACAGCTTCTATCTTGTTTTCTCTTACACCGCATATTAGCTTTTACGGGAAATTTACTTCTGTATAATCTCCATAAATAATCATTGCATTCTTTTATGTTTTTATAGCCTTCATATCTCCTTAATACAGATGTTTCTTATTCATTTCCAGTTCTTTTCTTCCTTCATATTACTTCTTAATACTTGTGTATAAACTTAAAGGTGCTGCATGTACAATAGGATTAATTATCCCTAAACAACCTTGGTCTTCTTTCATATACAATGTTCTGCTTTTAACTGGGTTCACCCTAGAACCCCAGATGAATGAAAATATTAACATAATCAATTCTTTTTCATATTTTACTGGTATCATATATAGATTTGCTACCTTCACAATTTATCCTAATACCATACTATTTATTAAATATGTTTTCTTTTTGTACGAAAATCTATACGTTTTTCAGAATGTAAACATGTCTTTTAATTTTTTTCATTACTGTGTCCCATTGTTCCTGTATATATTCATTTTTCCCAAATCTTATTCCTAAGACATCAGTATAACTGTCATTAAATTCAACACCTCCTATTTCACCTTTAAAACCAAATCCTTTATTTTTTTCTTTGTTTATCTTTAATCTCATTCTTTCCAACATTACACCTAATTAAACACTTATTCTTTCCATCCATAGTTTATTCTTTGTGATTATTACCATATTATATATGTGTGTAAGTATACATTAGCGTTTGCACTTCTTTAATCATTCTATACCATCAATCTCCTGACGCTTTGTTAATTTCAATCACTATTATATTCATAACCAGTTTAAATGTATATTACTAGCTGAGCACCCTTGTCTTATTCCACATTCTGTTTTTATTTCTTCTTCTATCCATCCATTCACATTGTTTCACATATTTTTTCACATATAGATTTAATTACACTTACAGTTTTCTCACATATATTATATGTTTCAAAATCCCCTTAATGATTCATGCTGTATATTATCATAAGCTTTTTTATATCAACTATCATTACTTTTGTCTCCAGTTTTTATTGGTAATGTCCTCAGTTACCTCTCTTATTAGCCATAGTAATTCCTGACTACCCTTTCCTTTTCTCCCAAATATATTTTGATCAAATTCTTTCTCTATCTTACATTGTAGTCTTTTAACAATTATTCTCATATTTTATAGTCTTTGTTATTTAAAGTCATTGGTCTTCATTTCTTTATATCTTCTCTGTTTCCCTTTTTAAATATGAATGTTATTACTCCTGTACTTATTTCTTTAGATTTAATCCCAGTTTCTAACCATTCATTCATCACTTTGAAAAACATTCCTTTTTTGCCAGTATTCCATTTCTTTATATATGTTATAGTCAATTCCATCTATTCCTGTTTCAGAATTTATATTAATATCTTTCAAGATATAATTTAATTTGTTTATAGCTATTCTTTTTTCTAGATATACATTATCTTCTTTGTTTAATTTCTTCTCATCATATCTTTTATCTATCTTCACCTCTTTCTTAACAAATAAATTCAAATACATGTTATTTAATTATTTAATATATCTCTTTTTGGTCTTTAATTAATTTACCGTCCTTGTCCATTAATTCTCTTATTATCTTTCCTTCTTTCATTATTTTACAGAAATAAGGTCTTTTTTGTAATAAATGTTTTGGTTTGTATAACAGATTATGAACCTTAATCTGATTCATTTTATACATTTTTTTCTTTTTCATAAAATATTCTCTCTTTCCTTAATGCATCTTTAAATATTTCTTGACTCAGCATAATATATTTTTCTTTTTCTTTCCTTCTTTTCTTATGTATGCATTTTAAGAACACTTTGTTATATTTTTATTTAAACTGCATCTACCATACCTTCAAATTTTCATAACATTCTTTCATATCTATATGTTGTTTCCAAAATGTAATCAGTTTCTTTCTTTCTACTGAATCCAATTCCTTTTTATTCATTCTTTTTATTCTTTTTCCTGTTTTAATGTAGTCTTCATTTTCTTGTATTTTCATCCAAATCACTATATGATCAGAAAACCCATTATATTTAATTCCTTCTTGTTTGATTTTTAAACTTTCTGACAGCAAATAACTGTCTAACTCAGTTTTTATATCATTTTTCATATGTGTCCAATGTTTATTTCCCCATAACTTTAACTTAACACTCCTGATAATTTTCATAACTATTTTACCTCACAATTATTATTTTTTTCTCTTATGTTACAATTAAAATCACCTGCTATTACTGTATTCATATTTGCACATACATAGTTGAGTATATTTTGAACATATTCTCCCTTTCTTTTTTGTAATTTATGCATATAAGACTAATTCTATATACATAGTTTGTCCATCTTAAGTCTAATATTGTTATTCTACCCAATTCAACTATTGTAATATCTAATATGTTAATGTCTTCTGGACATAATACAAATATGCCCAAACATGTTTCTTTACCTATGCTCCATATAACATTCCCGTTCAAAAGTTTTTCTGTTTGTGTTTTTCTAATAACCTTACATACTCTAATATTATCACTTCAGCCTCTACTCCAGCATATCATTGTAATATACAAATTGTCCTTTTAATGTTTTTCAGACTATTTACATTTAAAGCTAATATTTTCAGCTTTTAACAAACAGTTACAGTAGAGTTCTTATATGTTCCCTTTTTTATTTTCTCTAAATGTTATGTTTTTTAAATTTCCTTTTCCTTTCCCTCTTTTCCCTATAGAATTCTTTTTACTTTTTGCTCTACGTCATTCAGATATTTCTTTACTGGTCTCATCTGTTTTCTTTGTGCATTACCAATACATTACTTTACTTTTGTTGCACTTGTTTGTATATATAACCATTTCTTCTAGCTCTTATTTCTGTATGCTAATATTTTCATTTTCTTGTATATCTGTTTCATATTCTACCCATGAATGTCTTGTATTACCACATTTCTTGCATTTTAAATCACATTTTTTTGCATTATGCCCCGTATCACTACACAAATAACATTTTTCTTAGCACATTCACTAATTAAGTCATCATCTTTACCACAAAAATAACAAGTCTTTGGTTGCCCTATATATTTCACAAAACCCCTAGTACCACAGACATTAATAATACTTGGTATATGCAACACATTGTCATTTTCATTTTTAATATAACTCCACATTCCCATCCCCCAGTTCAAAGTCCTCTTTCATCATACCCATTCGTAGTATCCAATACTTCCTTACAAATAGTTAATAGTCATTTTTAAGTCTGCAGGTTCTACTTCAGTTCTAAATTGCACCAGTATTCTTTTTTTTTTTGTTTGTTTAACAACTGGTTGCATAACATATTCTGTCCATGGATACACATTATTTTTCTGTTCATATTTCCCTATAAAGTTAATTAAATGAATGCTCTTACCTCCTTTGCTGTTTCACTTAATGGTGCAATGTGTCCCATACTTCATCCCTGTTTAGCCCATTGTCCTTTTTACTGCTAATTCTGATTGTGTAGCTTTCCTTCATTTTTTTATTTTCTTGTTTTCTTCCCTCACCTTCTTTGACTGTTTCTGCATACATTTTCTGACTGGATTCTGCTGCTTTCCCTTCTTCTTCTCTTCTCTCCATTATATTGCTCCATGATGCTGCTGCACTGTTCTTTGGTTCACTTTGATTCACCAACTGTTCTAAATAATTATCCTGCAATTCTCCAGATCGAAGGGTTGTAATAACACATCGATCCTGCTGCTCCGTCTCACCCTCAAACAACCTCCAACCTAAAAAATCTCCTCCAAATCAGGCCCCATCTCATCCTGCAGATTGATCTATTCCTTTCTTGTTTTCTCCCCCAATAGGGACTCACTCTCTGCTATCACCTTTTTGGCTTCTCCATTTGGCAGTGATTCTGCCAACTCTATATCCTTTTCCATCATTCCATCAATGTTTGCATCAGTACACTGGGCTACATTTTTCATGCCACTGCTATCTCTCTGGGCTGCCTTTGTGCCTGGAACAGATACAGAAACAGGATGTGCCACCTTCAATTCCATACCCTATGCTGAAGGGTAGAGGAAGGTCCCTGATGCCATTATCAAATCCTGCAGACCACAAATATTTTGCTGGTTGTTTCTGGAGCATACTGTGATGCTGCAGCCTATGTATCCAAGTAGTACTTGAACTTCAACAAACTGAACATGTATTTAACAATGTTCTGTGTTTGCAACACTGTAGGGTTATATGCCATCTCTGCCATGGTCTAGTGGCTGCAGATGGGCATCAGCAGTCATAGCTCAAAGGCATGTACAGTATTGCCACCAGTACCAACAGTGGACATGATTATGATTGGTCAGTTACATACATTCATTGTATGACAGTATATTCTCTCTCTGCATGGGAATGTGTGCACCTACCAACTAGCTGACCCTTTGCAAAGTCACCCTACATTTAATATTAGTTTAGGTCAAATGTGTGACTAATGGTGGAATTACGGGATCTACTTGGACAGAATACAGATGTATAGCATATAACACCCTGTACAGGCATATGATTTAATTTGATATTCTAGATGCCACATGGATTTTGTCAGACTTTGCATGCCGTGTGGGTACAGTCAATGGTTCCTATGACCTCAAGGAAATGGGTTATATGTAGACTCCCCTCATAGCAGTACTTTTGTCCTCTGCTGTTTGTGAAATCAAAATATACTCCTCCACATGTTGCAGCATCACATCCAGGAATTGTCCACTGCCAAGAACAGAAATGTTCTCATAGTAAGGATGGAAATGGCCACAAAGCTATATGTCCACTAAGATAGGCAGTCAACACACTCAGCCTGAATCCATATGACACTGGCATATGCATATTAACTCCTGTATTGTTTCTCTGTCCACCTGGTTGTAAATTTCACAGTTGTAGAGACAATAGCATGTCATCTGCTGGCAGACTCTTCTGTGATAAGGAGGACAATGATGTACAATATCACTGCTACTGGCTCCCTAGAAATCTACTCACACATTAATCTACTACTGCAGATACTACTCCTTATATCTTACTATAATCAATACCTCTGTGCACCAATTGATGATTTTCAGAATAGCTTATTGCTATGGCTCATACTCTAATTTTAAATACTTCTAAATCAAGCCACCAAGGCTGCTTTCATCATGTGCATGTATGATGGTTGTCATTAGCATGTTGACACTCGTGCATATCATTTTGTGGTTATTTGCATATGACGCATAGGGCATTCTTGGTGCATTATATCTCTGAATCACCCTACCATGCCCATTGTTGCTCACTATGCTGTTTTGCATAGTGCACTATTTTATTTGTTTCAGAGACCCCATGCCCTTTTTTGTAAAAAGGAATGAGGAATAGCAGTTAATATCCAGCTGCATCTTGTGGACAGTGAGGTATTACATTACAGAATGAAGAGGAGTCATCACTGCCATTTTATTAGATAGAAGAATTCTAGGCAATTAAAGAAAAGGCTGTCACTTTTGTCCTGGTCCCATTCAATAAACACACTGCACAAAATGACATTTGATGACCTTTATTAAACTTCCATAAATATAAATTTTATTGAACAATATTTTAATTTATTGACCAAATGAACATCCATATAATCATTTACTAGGGCATCATAACCTCATTCACCTTAACCAAATAAACAGTGTCCTTACCTCCTCTCACTTACTTTTACTTGTCAAGCAGTGTCCCATTGCTCACTTTCATTCCTCATCTCATTGAATTAAACATCCAGCACCAGAGGGGGAACAGAAGAAGGACAAACTTACCCCTCTTTTCTACCTAAATACAAAACCCATAAATAACCACACAATCCTCAATGTTCCTAAAAGAGGGAAGGAGGGCGGGTAGCAAGTTGATGCCATAATCTGATCCCTTACCCAGTTACACTTATACAAACCCAGTTAAGCCGTTCCTTGCACTTACTTAATTTCCTCCTAACCCACCTACTTTCAAATTTAACCCTTCCATCCCCACAACACTTTCTTTCACTACCATATTAACTCCCATTACTATTCCTACCTGACCCCCCCTGAAGATGTCCCTCAACAAATTGGTTTGTTCCCAAACCTCATTTATCACAATGTGGCATGGAATTTTCATCTTCAGCATCACCTACCAGCATGAAAGTATATGACATCTCAGTCTGACTTCTGTTTTGAAAAAAGGAACATAAACAATAATATGCATGCCATGTGTTGCTGGCAGTACTATTTTTGCATTACTAGCTGAGTATAACCTATATTTCTTTTTTTATTATGCTGTATGTCAAATGTTAAGGACACAAGCATTTGTTGAAAGAAAATATCATAATAACTATAGAACAGTACAATTATGTTAGAACTCCTAGGTTTTGTGTCAGATTGAAAGGCTGATAAGATTTACCTTTATAGGTTAATTTAAGTTCTTACTGCTTTATTATCAAATCTACAGCTGCATTATAGCACTGTTAGTTTTACTCTGTAATTTTCATCAAAGTAATTATTACATTCATTGTACCACTGTAAATGCATTAGATTGCAAATGTACATATATTTTCAATAAGGTGTAAGATGTGGTGTGCCTTAGATTTCTCTGAATTTAGTAAGTGGGTATTAAAGGTTTCAACAATTATATATTGTCAATTAAAATGATTTATATTGTGTGCAGTTCTTATATTCACCATGCACAGTGGCTATCAATTCCAATGTCCTGGACCAGCTCATTCTGACCCCCACTAGAGGAAGCAACATCCTTGACCTGGCTAACACCGACATGTGAGACCATTGCCCCACACCTATAGTCAATTCCTCCCTGGTTAAATCTGACCACAAAGTGATCACCATGGAAGTCTCCATCTCACCTACACCCCCCGCTAAGGTGACTACCCTGAAAAACTTCTCTAAAGCCAAAGTTGGGCCCCTAAAAACAGAGGCAGCTAACTTCTTGGCAGCCATCCCAATGGAAAATAGCTGCATGACTGCTGGATCATACACCAAAGCACTGTATGTGCATGTACACAAATGCATGGACCTTGCCATACCAAATAGAACCAAGATGCTCACCTCCAAAAAAAAGGAAGCCGATATGGTGGTCTCCAGCCATCAATAAACTCTATAACATAAGGAAGAAACTGTTGCCGAAAAAAATGAAGTCAGAAGACTGGAAAACCTCCCTTATCAGTATCAACAAAAAGCTGAGATCCCTTAACAAATCCTCTAAAGCCAGCTATGAAGGCAGAATTGCGGCTGACACCAAAAACAACCACAAAGCCTTTTATATCAAAAACCTCCAAGGTAATACTCAGATTTGCTCTGAGTTATTATACAATGGCATCTCTTATACTGAGCCAACAGATATAGCCAACATGCTGGCCAACAGATTCAGTGCCAAATTTACCCCTCCCCCCAAGGGCCCTATCATAATACCAGAAGAAACCCTGGTATCCACCATTTCTGTGGCACAGATAAAAGCTGCATTGTCCAAAGCCAAGAATACAGCATCTATGGGACCTGATAATATCCCTGGCTGCATCCTATATGACCTACAAAATGAATTGGCACCACATCTGTGTGCCTTGTTCAATCACAGCCTTACCTCAGGCTATGTTCCTAATGAATGGCACACTGCTACAGTCATCCTACTCCATAAAAGGGGAGCAACTACAGACCCTTCGTACTATCGCCCCATTAGCCTGACAAGTCTGGTATGCAAAGCTATGGAACGCATCATCATGGACCTGCTTAACAAAGATATAGGCAATCTCCAAACACTTGGCCCCACACAGTTTGGTTTTGTCAAGGGGAGATCCTGCTTGCTGAACCTGGTTGACTTCTTCGAGGCAGTCACCAAGGCTGTGGATGAGGGTAAGGCAGTGCATACAGCCTACCTCGACCTGGCCAAGGCCTTTGATACCATTCCCCACTCAGGTATCATTGATAAACTCACCAAACTAGGCATCAATCCTTACATCACTAAGTGGGTTGCAAATTGAATCACAGACAGGGCCCACAGAGTGAAAGCTGCGAATTCCAAGTCAAACTGTTGACCAGTCATGAGTGGAGTCCCACAGGGCTCGGTCCTGGGCCCTCTCCTGTTTGGTATCGCCTTCTCAGAAGTCCAGACCAACACAGAAGGACTCTGGATGACCAAGTTCACTGATGACTGCAAGTTAGGAGTCATCAATGCCCCAAGTGATGCAGACATCCTAAATAAGGGCCTCTCTGAGACCAATGGCTGGTGTCGGAACCATGGCCTGAAGCTTAACGCCAAATAATGTGTTATCATCCCCTTTGGAAAAAAACTCAGTTCCCACAAATTACCATGTTGATGGGAGCCTACTGAATACTGAAGGGGCCATAAGAGATCTGGGCACCCAGATCAACAGCCACCTCACCTTCAACCACCACATTACCACTTGTGTCAGAAAGTTCTTCTACATGGAACATCTTATAACCAAAGGTTTTGCATCCAGGAAGAAAGAGGTCATCATCCCTCTCTACTCATCCCTCATTAGACCAGTCATTGAATATAATGTTCCATTTGGCATGTACCTGACCAGACACCTACAACAGCTGGAGAGGCCACAAAAGTACATCACAAAAATGATCCTAGGCCTTAAACACATGTCCTTCATGGACAGACTTAAAAAACTTCAGCTGTTTTAAATCTCTTATCATCTACTTAGAGGTGATATCTGCTTGGCTGACAAAGCCATATCTGACCCAGCCCTACTTGAAATGCTACACCTAAAGAAATCCCAATCTCCCCATGCCACATGTTACCACAATTAACGGAACATGCTAGAGGGAAAGGTTCATCTCCCAAAGACTGCCCATACTCTGACATAAGCTTCCCATTCATGTCAAGCAAAGCACCTCGCTGACCCTCTTCAAGAGATATCTTGACAAGTGGATGGGTAACAGAAAGTTCACTCCGGGGATCACTCCAGTTGCCCTACTGGATAGGGTCACCGAACTAATATCAGATGGCACGGTGCCTGGGCAATTTTTTGAGGCTAGGCTTGTAAAGGCTCCAGGGCCACTAACCTAGTACACACCTATGAACCTATGAATTATACTATTGCATAATAAGCTCAATGGCATATTAGGAAAGGACTGGACTAATTCATATACATAATTCATGACATATGTAACTTCATTTACATATGTAATTGTTCTCACTCATAATGCATTTCTGACTTGTGATGCCTTCTAATAATGAACATGAAGCTTTTGAAATAGACATTTTTATATTAAAAATAAAGAAAATTAACTTCAATTTTGTATTAATTAGAGCTATGCCAGGGTGCTGTATGGAAGAAAATCAATAAATTCATATGTCTAACAGCTTAAAAGACAAGCAAACAAACTCATGAAGGAATGGATTATTTCAGGGACAACAGTGCATGCACTAATGCGCTATGTGCATTGCCCTTATTGTTTTATTTATTTATTGCTGTGATTATTTCCCTATGAATAAAGAAAATTTGCCCCTGACCAGCTTATCACTATCTTTTTTTTCTATCTCCCTGCATGAAGCCATGTGTAGGCACCATGGCACAGTAGTTAAGAAAAGCCATGAATAATCTATAGTCTGCAGGCTTGAAGTAAATTCTATGACTGCTGGTAGTCTCTGAGGAACTCAGAAAGCCTAGACCTATACTACATTGCCAACTTTCACAATGATTGATTTTATCTAGTGGGACATATCAGGCTATGAAAAACTTAAAAAAACACAATAAAGCTAAACACGTTGGATATCACAATCAGTTTTTAATCAGTAGACATGATTTAGTGGGAACAATTTATGATCTTGAAACAGATGGTGTAATTTTCAAATAGATAAACCACAAAATAACAAATTAGTAACTCATATAATAACCATTCACATTTTTAGCAGCAAATAAATTACCTTGGAAAATCCTTGATAAAAAAATAATGTTTGTTAAGCTTTTCCAGAGAGCATTCTAAGGTTTTACATATTATATATTTGTGTTTTTCTTTCTTTTACATTATGAATACATATGTTACCTTGACAAAAGTGATCTGTTCTTTGTGGAAACCATGAAAGTTGGTAACTTCAGTAAACATGATTTTAACCATAATTAAGTTATCCAACTGGAAATTTTAATATCATATCATTAATAATTTTATTGCAGTGGTTGAGACAACTCAACACCTCTCTTAAGGTCTGAACAGCAAATGACAGTGCTTGGATTTTTTTTTGTACCAGTATATATTGTCATTCCTTGTATACTACAGTGTTCTACTAAACAAATAAAATAATCATCAGAGCATTTTTGTCAGTATAAAAGTCTTTGATAATATAACAATAAATATTGATGAAAAATGTTATAACTTTTATATAATTTATTATAGAATGGTATTCAACTTTAAAATTCAGTGAAACTGCTTTAGGATGTGAAGTTTCCCATTTCTTCTGTAATAAGATTATTTACTTTTCTATTATTAATTCTCTAGTTAAGGGTACATTAGTGAAAAATTAGATTAAATCAGGGAAATACAATGATGTTGTTCAAGTCTGCTTTAGTAGCTGGAACTCACACCCTCCAATTTTTTTTGTCAAAACATTTTTTGCAGAATGTCGTAAGATCCATATGTTACAGTGCTACTATTTCCTCTCTGAATATATTTTTGTACAAAGAAAAATGTCACAAGTGCCAAGTGTGTGTGTGTGTGTGTGTGTGTGTGTGTGTATATATATATATACATATATGTGTGTGTATGTTGTTTTTGGTGTGTTTGGCTGATTATTCTGATAATTCCCTTTAAAATGTACACGTTTAATGAGAAGGAAACATAAGAAAGGCCAAGTGACATGACACACCATTGTTTAATGAATGTTGATAAAATTTTCCACTGAAACTCTTAACTTGTTATTTGAAAAATTATCTGTCATTTACAAATATAAAACTGTAGTAGTTCTTACTTTAAAAATTTGGAAGGAGATATAAAAATTAAATTAAATAAATTATATCTCCTTGATGTTTATTGCTGCTATTCACGTTTGCCCCCCACATTGGGGGGTGTCGGGTGTAGCCCCCCACCTATTTTAAGCATTTTGAACTATATACATGGATACTTGCAATTCCAATAAATTACTCTTTTCTGGACATAATATATATCCAAACTATGTGGGGGCTATGCCCCCACCCCCCCTTACTATATATACTAACTCCAGTGTTGCACTACAGTGGGGAAAAGGCCACATGTAACTTTCAGTGAAATGTGTTTCAGTGAATTGTGCTTTCAGTGAATTGAGCTTTAAGTGATTTGTGCACAGTCATTTGATTTTCAGTGAAATGTGCTTTCAGTGAATAGTCCTAGACCCATATGTATATATATATATATATATATATATATATATATATACATATATATATATATATATATATATATATATATATATATATATATATATATGTATATATATATATATATATATATATATATATATATATATATATATAGATATAGATATAGATATATATAGATATATGTCTTGGTAAATAGCATTCATGGCTGTGGTTAACAATTGCCTATGAGTACTTGCACTATAATGTAGTCTATTATGTACACAATGTACAAGCATACAGTGCTGCTGCCACAATTGAAATGGATATTGCTTATAGTTAAAATTCAACTATAATGTTAAGAAAATAGGAATCACATGGTTTCTTGTAAATTGAATAGCCTTATACTGTTTCATACATGAATATCAGTCCTCACATCCTTATGTCATAGTAGCTAAACATTCCCCAGGCACGGAGTACAAATGTCTGATGTACAAAATAAGGTAAAGAATTGTTGTGGTCTTATAATACTTTGTAGCCTTATGTCTGACACCCAAACAGCAGTACACCTGCAATAACTAAACACATGAATTGTCCTAACAACAACCCAAAAAGACTTTAGAGGGCTGCTGCAACACTGGTATAGGTATTTTAAATGTGTATTATACACGGGATGATTGCACAGTATACTTGTTCTGCATGTAGAAACTTTGCCATATTTACAGTTTTATATCCCTAAGCTGGAAAAATAGTGCTAACTCTGACAACTGATATAATGACTTTATTATATGTATGTTGCAAACACTCCTGGGTAATATGCAAATTAACAGTAATAATATCCTTAAGATGTGCACCATTAAAATACTTATTATTATCTCAGACCCTGTTAGGCTTTTCATCTATGTACTTACCTGATTTTGATCACATGTCACCAGCACAACTTACTACAGTATAGCTTCCCATAAATGATATCACACTATGCAGCAAAGTCAGAGAAGTGTAACTGCTTTATATAACTCAAGGTGTTATGCACCATTGGGAACTACACGCATCCAATAACATTATGATTAGTGCACCAGCAGTATACTGCATACATAAAGTTAGAGTCTTCACTGTGTGATACCTTAAATCCCCTGTAATGGAGGCCCATTTGTTGTATGCAAATGATCCCTTAAGGACATACCAGTATTTCAGCTACTTGACTTCTGAATGTCCATGACTTTTTAATTATTAAGTCCTTATGGATATATTTATGCCATGAAAGACAAACCCACTAGTGATACTGGTTCCAGCCTTTTTCTCACCTTGTCAGTACAGCCATGGGCATTCAAAAACCTTAAAGCTGAAACACTTGAAGACCAGGAAGCATCCATATACTTCTGTCTGAATGAATTACTAGCCAGGAAGGCTGAGACTATGCTGAATGGACTTAAATACTAGCACCACATCTTATGAGAGAAATCATCCTTGCCTTTATGGATATGAAGAGCACCAGCTACAAAGATTATGAAATCATAACTCAGTGCTTATTTGCACAGGTTGAGGCCAGTGTAGAAACTCAAGCACTCAAATTGCATAAGTAAATTTTGTTAAAAGTAAAATAATGTCTCAAC